>NC_056522.1:274494181-274772322 GCF_019175285.1 Sceloporus undulatus
GGACGAGACTTCTCCCTCCTTTAACTGTCACCTTGTATTTTGTATTGTATTGTATTGCAATTTTTACTGTACACCGCTATGATCATTGCGGAATAGCGGTCTATAAATAAAACTTATTATTATTATTATTATTATTATTATTATTATTATTATTATTATTATTATTACCAGACCACTAGCAAAATGATGCCTAAATACATGTTAGCAGAGCTTGAGCCTATCTCCTAAGGCAGGTCACTACTGACTAATTTAACTGTTATATGAAGGAAGACTCTATTAAAAGGCTGAGCAGGAGTCTCAGTTGCAATGGCTGTGTGTGTGTGTGTATAGCGTTTGTAGATGACCAATAATAATGTGTGCCATATTTTTTCAGATTAGCTTTTTATACAAAGCAAGCACCACTGGCATATTAACTCTTCCAACTAACAGGCTTAGATTACTGTTCGATAAGATGAATACTTCCCTTACCTATAATTAAATTGTAGGACACCTTTTTCTTTTTATATGAAATTGCCCTGTCCCCTTTTGGCTGAGGTCAAAACTAAGACAAATAGATAATAAGAACAACATTTTGAATGAAAGCTGTTAGTGGCTGACTTACAAGTCAGCATTTTAACAATTAGGCCCCATTCCTTGTAGCATGTGGTTCATATTTTTTATTATTTATGCAGTTGTGGATGTTGTCCCAATGATAAGTTCATATAAATTTCCACAGAGAGAGATAATGCAGCCCTTCTCATCCTATCCTCATTCAGAATTCCAAATTGATAATTATGCACTGTGAAAAATTACTTTCCCCATTATGATTTATTACTTACATGGCTGTTCCATTGGTCAGTGGTGTCTGCTATTTGATGAATATGTAAAACAAAGGGAAAACCAGAATGCTAGACTGACTTCCTCTGTGTGTTTCATTATTTAATAAGCCATTTTATAGCTACACACCATTCTGTAATGCATATAAATCTTGGCTTTGTTGATGCAAGCTCTGCAGAGTGCATAAAGCTCTGGATGAGGACATGTATGTCAATCACAAACATTTGCATAGTCTTCCCCCCCCCCCCACATTTGACACAGACTCTATTTTTTCTTATTACATTTATGTGCCAGAACATCCTGACATCCTTTTTGTTGTCTTGCATTCTAGCTATCCCCCTCCCCACCTTTCCGTTCTGTAGTGTTTGTTCGGGGGCTCACTTGATAGGCAACAATGACAAATGCATGATTTTATACTTTCACCTCTATGTCTTTTGTGGTACAAAAATGTCCCTTTCAACTCTGTCCCCTCCCCATCTCTTTACACAGAAGAGCTAAAGTGTAGTCCCTTTGCTTCAGATACATGAATGATTTTCTTCTGTGTTGCATTGTTGTCCATTGTTTGCATTTTCAGGCTGTAAGCAGTATACTTAAGGCTCCCTCATTGTTCATTACTTAGAATCTCTCCAGGGAATTCAAGTAATCTGATGGTTGTTTTGAGGGCCATATAGTTCCAGTGGTGGCCAAATGGTTCTAACGGTTTAACTGGTCACTTCATTTCTGATGTACCTGCCTATTACTTCTAATTTCACATGTACAGCCAGAGTTTTATAGTACATGTCTGGCTCTTGTCTCAAGGAGGGAATCATGTGCACACTTGGAGTCCAGATAGTGACTTTTCTATACTGATAAAGCATGTGGTAACCAGTGTTTGATGGTCCCGTGAGTTTCTCAAATTTTTCAAAGTATCTACATACCAAAAGATTTATAATGTCTGCAGTAACATTGTGATGATGTGAGATTAACATGTAAAAGAGCCAGTGCAGTGTAATGGTTTGAGTGTTGGCATAGGACTCTGGGAGACTATGGTTCTAATCCCTACTTGTCCATGGATACTCGTTGGATGACCTTGGCCAAGTCACACACTTTCATCCTTAGAGAAAGGCAATAGTCAACCTACTCTGACTAAATCTTGCCAATTGTGATAAAAAAAAATTGATCTTTAACATGTGCTGATTTCTCAGCTTGGTGAAGGTGGTCAATAAATTTTACTCTGAGGTATCTTAGAAATTACTTACTGTTCTGTCTGCTATCACATTTTTCCTCTATGGTACCACTGTTAACGAATTAAGAAACTGCCTGTGACAGCGCCAAAGCTGGACTGATACAGGTTTATTTTAGACTTGTGAGTGAACCAAGAAAATCAAAGGCTCTAATATACAATTGTATATTAAACTCTAGTTTAACATTGTCGGGTAAAAATATAGTTTAGTTTTAATAATCCAAGGCAGACAATAGTTGATTTTCATCCTCTGGTATTATGGAAGTATACTGTAATAATTTTCTCATGCTCAAAGATATTCTGCACAGAGCACAGTAGCCCTGCACAGCAATAGAGCTTGCTCCTTAATGACTAATTACACTCCATTTTCAGAACTCACATAATTTAATTATTTAAGAAGCTTGCAATACATTTACTACAAAGCAGGGATATTCATAATTCCAATTCTGCATTATCTTTGAAGTGTATCCACTTAAAAAAAGAAAAGGGGGAAATATTACACAGTGAAATAAATGAAAATATATTGTAAAAAAGCTTCTCCTATCATGCTCATCTTTCTCACCACAGTTTTAATACTTTTTGTTTAACTCTCCAATGGCTGAAGATAAACAACAGTGAATAGGATATTCTAACACCAATGTATGTCCCAAATCTTCTTGACTCATGGAAAATAATGTTTGCATAAGATAATTTGTAAGCAAGAACAAGATTTAGCAGGAAACACTCAATAATTTGGTGATTTCATTTGGTGGTGTAATTGCAGGTAAGAAAACTTTATTGGATTAATTTGCTTTTTGAAACTTTCCACCTTGTTTTTTTGTAGCCATTGGACAAAAACTACAGTTTTACTCATTTTGGGATAAAGTGGGATGGGAAAAATCATTGGCAAAAAAGTGCTATACAATCTTCCAGTGTCTCACTATATGAGATGGTGACTCAATGAATCAGCTCCCTATAGGTGAGGGAAATGCTGTTGTTTTTAAGCAAAGTGTTTACAAGATGGCACAGATGCAAAGATCAGCTTGAAAGTGAGTTAGAAAAGTGTGTGGTATAAGAAACATGGGAATATTATGCAGTGTGTTTTCCAAACTCTTGCCATGTCTGGAATGACTTAAGGGCTGTTATGTTAAAGTCACCACTTGTGAAGTGGAATATAACATGTGTAAAATCACAAGTTAAACTGTCCAATTTGTCAAGGGAAAGGGCTGCAAAATGAGAACCAAATGGATCAGGTTAATTAAATGAACAGAATCAAAGAAAAATAGAATTGAAAGTGATATGTTCATAGCATCATGGCCCTTGGGTAAGATGCACAGCATGTATATCCCACTATCTCATTTCTGATTAAACAGGTTTTGCAGGTTTCTGACAAGCTACAAAAACCTATGAGTGAAAGTAATATTAATGTGTATAACATAAACAATTATGGCTCTGTCTTGTGAAGAAATGGAGGGAGAACCCTCCCAAAAAAACCATTGTCTGTCTCTAAGAAGCTTATAATGTCCATAACATGTATGAAGCAGATGGCATTTTATACTATATTAATTCAGAAATATGGTCAGAGTTGCAGCTGTTCATTTAATTTAAAACAGACACTATGTAGTTATATTTTAGTATAAGTGAGTAGGGATTCCTGAGGGCATGTTTCCACTGCAGATGACTGAAATGAATTCAGATGCTTCTGTTCTCTCCCTAATGGAAGACATCCAGGTCACAAAGCAAATACCAATACAATTTAGAACCACAACTTTTGTCTGTTAGAAATGTGCAATCAAAATTCCCTCTGAGTGCAATCGAAATGGGTACTTAGATAACTATTGAACATCGTTTTGATTTTTATTAGAATTTTGATCATCCAGGAATAGCCAGAGAAGGGGGGGATGAATAGGGAAAGTCATATCCATTTGTTATGTCTGTTCAGGAGGGAAACCAGAGTAGAACATGTGAGTAAACTGTATGAAATAATTTCAGGTTTGTAATAGTAACCTGAGATGTGTGGCTGGGCTTCCAGGGTCTCCTAAAGTACCAGAACAGTCCCACTCCTACAGTCCTTTTCCGCTACCCACCATGGTTCCACTTCAATCTCCATGGCTGCACTGTATGGTATCCTGAAGTTTGTAGTTTGTTGAGGTGCTAGAAGGGTTGAGAATTCTAAATGTCTCTCCCTCAATTGCCAATCCTCAGACTCCATAGTTGTTTCCAGGGTAGTTAAAGTGGAATCACAATGCTGTAACCTGCAGTTGAAAGAACCCCTAGTGCAGTAGTTCTCAACCTGTGAGTTATGCCCCCATTCTGGGGATCGAATGACCCTTTCACAGGGGTCACTTAAGATAATTGGAAAACACATATTTACAATGGTCTAAGGAACATAATAAATGTTGTGCTTGGGGGGTCACCACAACATCAGGAACTGTATTAAAGGGTCGCGACATTAGGAAGTTTGACAACCACTGCCCTAGAGAGACTAGTGTTAATTTTTTGTGGAGCCACAGCAAGAGCTGGCTTTATTATCAGGCAGAGTAAAGGAGTGCTGCTTTAGCTAATAGGTAAAGATGGGTGTGCATTGGTAAATGAGGCCGCCTGCCTCGGCAGGACGGCCTGGTTGCCGCCGGGGGATGCCCCTACGATGGGCAGCGGGCCCCTCACGGCTCGAGCGGCCCCAGAAGCCCCAGCGCGGGGCCGCTCGGGCCATGATTGGCTCTGGGAGAGGGCGGGAGGCAGGACTTCCGCCCGCACCGCTGGGACTACAGGTCCCAGTGGGCCCTGCGGGCGGAAGCGCCCGCTGATTGGGCAGCGTCATTGCATGGTGCCGCCTGAGATTGGTTGGAGGCCGGGGGGCGGGTCCTGGCTTCCTTTTGCCGGTCTCCCGTTGGTTGGTGGGCCCACGAGACGCAGGAGCCGGTGCCATTGCTTGTTTTGCTCACCCACCCACCCTCCCTATTCGGATTGTGTGTTGTCACAACTTTGTGGGGCGGTTGCATAGGTCTTGGATCTGGTGGGCGTGGTTTCCAGGGCTGCGTAGCACTGGATCGGGAGTCCATCCAGACATGGGGGGGCTGCGAGCGATGCGGTGTTGCCATTGCGAGGGCATCATCAGCACAGCTCCCCCCCCCGCTGACAAGGGATAGTTATGCGTTGATGAGCATTTGCGGAAATGCGATCAATCGCCTGAGCGATTGTTGGAGTGTAAGCGTTAACCAAAAATCCCTTGCCATCCCGAAGCTTGCCCGTGACCAAGCACCTTGGTTCATTCACTCAGCACTGGGCTGATGAATGACAGATCCAGACCTCATGCATTGGAGCCAACCCTACATTTTGTGTTTGCTGTCTCTTGGTATGCTAATAAAGTTGTGGCCTTTCCTCCAACATGCGCTGTTCTCATTTGTCCGTGGCGGCGTCCCTCTTAGGCAACAAGACTTTAGAAGGTAGATCATTATATTTTACATAGCTTGCCCTGTACCATCTAAGCCAATTTGCTTTTTTGTGCAGAATGCTGTCCTATTGTCAATGTTAAATTAAGAATTGTCTGCAAGTCTAGTCAGTTTGTGTATATGGAATAGAGGCAGGAGCAAATAATATACTCTGACTGCTTTTGCTGCTTTCCTCTTCAGTGCAGGTTTTCCTGCCCAGGGTTTCTTCAGTGAATTATAGCAATGGATAGTTGAGTCTTTGAGAGAAGTATAGTGGGTGCTCCTGTTCTTACCTAAATGAATATTTCCTCCTTTGAGTTTTTTTCAATTAAAAGAAATAGGTTTCTTAAGTGTCAGGACACCCTGATGAGGAGATTTTTAGAGTGACCAGAATCTTTGTAGTTTGGAACTTTTCTGCACAATATTCACATTTCTTTTCGGCAAACAGTACAGTCTTTTTTTCTGTGCCAAAAATAATACTGTATAAAACCGCTGTTTTCTTTTTTTTTCTTTTTCTTTTCTTTTCTTTTCTTTTCTTTTCTTTTTCTTTTTTTTTAAAGGAATTTTGAAGAAATTACATCTCCAACTACAGTATCTTCTGCAAAGGAAACAGAATACTAGTGTTTTGACTGTGGAATTTTGTACCCAAGCAAGTTAGGTTGGTCCCTTCGCTTTTAAGTTTTTGATAGCCAGTCAAAACAATGCCATTCTACATGCTATTCAGTATTTGAAATTGTTGTTTAACTGATTTAAAATTGGATTCTAAGATTTTTTAGACTGCTTTTAGGAGTTTTTAAAGAGTATTTTAATGTGTTTTAAAAATATTTGTATCTTACTATTGTCTTAATTGGATTTTATTTTTTCATCACCTCAGGAGCCTGAGTGAGCTGGGAGGCAATGAATACAGAAATATAAATAAATGAAGAAATAAGTTCATGGGCAGAAAATAATGTTTCATTCAGAATTATTTCTTGCACAAAAATGTTGTCTTCTATGTGAAAAAAAATGTGCAAAGTTTGTGCAGAATAAGTACTGATCTGCAACTAGTCTTCAAAAACTTCATGGCTTTTTTGAAGACATTCTTCATAGCATTCATTCTTCATTCTTCATTCTTCAATTCTTCAATTGCTAAAACAACCTGTGCTCTTCAAGAATAAAATTTAACAGGATCCCTATCTGAACAGAAAGCATTAAAGGAAAGAGATGAGAGAAAAAATGCAATCACAGTATCAGTTAAATACTTGCATGATATTAAATGTAGTTCACTGTTACTTGAAGAACAACAAGGAATTAATAGGCTAGGAAGAAAAATGTCAGTCATTTCCATCCTTCTTTTCACCACATATTTCTTCCCATACAACTTCTCATGGGTTGTCTGCACAAGTGATAAAATGCTGTTTCACCCCATTTTGAAACCTTTAAGTTTAAATGATGCACATGACCAACACAGGAAGAATCCAGAACTAAGTTGCACCATGGAGCTAAACACTGGAGCAAAATAATCCTTGGTTTGCTCTAATTCAAGTTGGAAAGTGCGAACTATCACACCGGCATGTGGACTGCATGCTGGTATGGAGCTGGAGGAGGGGCTAGTGAGCCATTGTTGCCCACTCATCCATGAATCAACCACATGTGTGCATGGATGATTAGCTGCACCATCAACATATCACACTCTTTGTGAAGCTAAATAACTGGCAACTTGGGGTGTCACCATCAATACAATGGCTTTAATTATAACATTAACAAACAGGCCAGTCCTACAGGGGGCAAGTGAGGGAAAGGGGGCATGTACTGGGGGCCACCATGGTCATCTGTGCCAATATGTCACTGGATGTGCAGATGCACCATACAGTGTTTGTGCAACTGAGTGGCCAGTGACATGTCCAGTTGCATGGGGCATCAAATGGGCTGGCAGCTGGACTGGATGAGGGAGGCAATTGGTGACTGCTGAAAGCACATCCGTGCGCATGTGCACATGTCTTTGGAGTGTAATAGAAATAAAATAATGGCATGGTGCAGCTAGTACCTGCAAATGCCCTGTTGTGGCGGGTCCATCCTTGCAGTCCAGACTGCCTGTGGGTGTTCAGCCCATTGTGGGAGCCAGTGGAGTGGTTAGCAAGTTCTCCCTGCAAAACCCTGGAGGTAAGCCAGCTGTTTCCTCTTTGTCTGCTAAGCCCCTAGAACACTGAAACAACAGTGGAACCAAATTTGAACTAGATTATATCCTTCTTGACTCAATTTGTGCATATGGCAAAGTGACAGTGCTATTCACATTTATCCCAAGTTATAAGACAAAGAATATGTCTGTAATTGCAGACTTACTTGTGTTTTCAACCTTTTTATTTCTCTCTCTCTTCATCATAAATAGGGATAGACCATCTAGTAGGCCATGGCTGGAAAAAGTACCACTTTTGTGGTACACAAAGTCCCCCACCAGTTTCATGAGGACCCTTGAACCCCCATTTAAAAAAATCCCCCATTAAAAAAAATCCCATAATTTCATATGAAAATCTTTTGAAAATCATACCTAATTTTTCCCATTCATAATGGTGTCTGGAAATGACTTGAAGTTGCTTTTGATTGCCAGTTTGAAGAAAGGGAAGGAAAATAAAATATTTTGGCCTGCTAGGGGAGAGGAAGGCCACTGGAAGGTTAATGGTGGAAGACTACCCTGTGGCCCCTGCAAAGTTGCTCACCTCATATTAATCCTTCTGAAAGTAATGGATAAAGGCCATATTTCAAGCAGATATAACATGGCAAGGGAGTAAAACCTAATAACACAGAAAACACTCAAAGTGAGTGCTAGAAAGTAAAGTTTCCATGAAAATACATGTGTGCATATCTATCTATCTCTATGTCTCTATCTGTCTATCTATATGGTTTTATAATGTCTTTACATCAAAATTTCCATTTTTGACTGTCAAATATCTTTACAGTGTAACCCACAACCAGGTATGCATTTTATGGCTTTTCTTCAGCCAGCATTTCAGAACTGTAATGTACATATCCTTTGTTCTTAAGGTTTTTTTAAAAAAAATAATTGAAGCATTTCTCTGTGGTAATGAAGACAAGGATTAGAGTCACATAGTATCATAACAAGAGAACTGGGTGAATGTTAGGTGAATGTTAGGTGATGTTAGGTGGCTGGTCTTAAAATTGGACATTCAAGGTAATTGACTATCATCCACTTTTAGTAGGAAGGCACACCTGCTTTGAAGCTGTCAGTCCTACACTGTATCATATTAGCAGACAGAGTGTAGTAGGCTTTTATCCCATTATCAGGTTTTAGGAACGTATGGCCCACTAGAGGTTATTAGACTTCAAACCCCATCAGCCCCTACTAATCAAACCACAGAGATTATGGAAGTTGTAGTCTACCACCATCTGAAGGGCCACAGATTCCTCTTCTGTGAGGAAAAGGTGGTTCCCCCAAAACAAGAGGATATTGGAGCAATTACATAATACTAATCCTCTCCTGATTCAGCATTGCTTCTATGAGAATGCTTTAACATTTTGCCCTGATCTGGACCACAATACACCTTTCTGAACATTTGATGGAAAAGGGACATGAAGGTTTATATAGGAACTAATCTGATACATTATATGCTGTAAAATTGTATGCTCACCTTTGACTTTTCAGCAATCCAAACTGAATTCATGCCTATAAAAATTAATTGATTATCATGTCTCCCCCCCTACACTCCTGCTATAGTATGTATTACACTTTCCAATTGCTATAGTGTGAGTAAGTGAACCTGCTAAAACCTATATTAAATACTAGTCATCTTGCATCAAATGAACATACTGAAAAATAATGACACCTATTAAAGAAAATGAATAGTTTCAAATACTCTCTTTTAAGGTCATAAGTATATCACTTAAAAGCCCCCCTCCCCCCTTTAAAAAGGTTTCTATTATACTGCATACCAATTCAGCTTTTCTGCCAATCCCTTTCTATCAAATCCTTTTACAGTTCTTTGTTGTTCAACCAAATATAGTGCTACATTGTCTGTACACACATTACAGCTGGATAAAGCCCCTGGTTCCCCAGACTGAATTTGTACTGTTCTCTAGCCTGGCTTCTCAATGCTATCTCATTGCAACAGCAGACACTGAAAGCAAGCTATTCCCACACCCACCAAACACAGCTCTTGGGATAAGAACTGCACCATTGATAGAGTGTGTATTCTTTTCCATAGGTTCCCACCAGCATGTCGCTAACAATTTCCTGGGCCTTATCAAATAAAAAAAAGCCTTTGAAAAGTGGAAACAAAACAACAAGACTACATTGTTGAGCAAACTTTCACTGCCATAATCTGTGTTTTCCATCACTCTACATGAAGAGACTACAAACACCACCTAATACAGATACTCAGATCAACAGTTTACTGTGGACAGGTATTGTTCCATATCTATAATCTTTCATTTTAGAATTTCTGGAAATTTTTAACCCCTTTCATTCCTTATTTGATGCTTGAATCGCATTTTTAAAACCCTTTTGCTTTTACCTGTCAATTGAGAAACAACTGAGTCCAGTGTCAAACTTGGGCTTCCTTCTTGGAAATGTGAAAGACAAAATGTACAATTTCACAATGGGGAAAAAAAAACGTAGAAGCTATTAAGATTCTGTTTATGCAGGCAGTTGTCTTGGAATTATAACCCCTGACCTTTGACATTTCAAGTGATGAATCTGGAGTAGTAATGAGTTGAAAGAGAGCCAAAAGCCATGGCAAGATTGGGTAGGAGAATTGCTTTTCTTTCATTTCAGGTTAGGAGATCATATAAATAGTAGCCAGGATCATGACATACACATTTCCATTGAGCAACACTGTGGCTTGTGAACAACCATGATTATGGGTCTGGAGCATATGTTTCAGGAAAGTGACATATTTGCTGTATCTTCATTGCTCAGTTTGACTCCATTCCAGTAATATGGGAAATTGTGAGCTGTCTTGGGAGGTTTATGTACCACACAGAATTTGGTAGGATTGAAAATTCTCTCATGAACTTCTCTGTAATTTCATTTCATTTCATGGTATAACCCTCCACATGAACTGAGAAGGCAATGAAGATGAACCCCTACTTAATGAGGTTAGGCATTATGAGGTTAGTGGGCAGAAGACCTTCTTTGGGGTGGCTTCTTTCTTGAACATAATCCTCTTACATCTTCATTGTTATTTTTAGCCTGTTAATGGCAATATATTTTCCTTTAAAAATATTCATTCAGCTTATCTGTGTGTCTTCTTTGTATTTCTGGATCCTGCTTTGTTGAACAGATTTTATGCTACCTGACACTGTTTTTATTTTATTACAACAGGCATCAGTGGGGGATGTCTTTCAATTCGTGTTTCACAGAGAATCAAGCTAATTTATACTTATTGAACTAATACACATAAGTGACCTGTGGTTTTTGCACTTGGAATTTTGTGCTTTGCCTTATTGACTTGGGCTGACTACAGGAAGCACTTGGACTTCCTTGATACAACAGCTCTGTTGGCTTCCAGTCTATTTCCAGGCAGAATTCAAAGAGATGGTAACCAATAAAGTCCTACATGGCCTGCACCCGGATTGTATCTTCCATATTAAAGCTCTGAAATAATTGGGGGAAGCACTATTCTTGATCTTACCATCTCTCAGGCTTGTATGGTGGGAAGATGGGAAAGGGTCTTTTTATGGCCATTAACAGACTGTGAAACTCCCTTCCTAGGGAGCCTATCTGACTTTCAACTTACTGTCCTTTTGTCAGCAGTTGAAGACCTTTTTTATTTCAACATGCTATGGAAAAATGATGTTTTTGCAAGAAAGGGGCTCTTCTTGAGGTGTACTGTGAATATATTTTGTGCTTAAATGGTTTTAATTCTGTAGATACTTTAATGGGATTTGAAACAACTTTTGGAATGTTTTTGTCAATATATTGTTTTAATTGTATTTCTAATAAACCACCTAGAATCCCAACTTCAGAGGAAAGGCAGGGTATAACAAACCAATGCAATACAACACAATTTATTTGGGGAATATTGTATATCCAATGTGTCTATTAGGAGAAAATAGCATTCAGAAATGCATGAATTTGATAAAATTGCAATGAGATGTGAGCATATTAGGAGAAGGTTAATATATAAGAAATGTGTACAAAAAGTGTATATGAGAAGAAAAGTGCGTTTAAAAAATCAAATTTACAATGATGCAGAAACAGGACAGAAGGAACATTTCTGAAACTGTGAAACTGCTACAGACTGAAATAGATCCACCCATCCTTCCTTTTTAATATTTTTACATTACACATTCTACAGTTTTTAATATTAGTAAGTGGAATATACACAAAATGACAAAAAATAAAATGTGGAATGGAGAAAATAAGATGTAATGCAGTTATGGAGAAGTTTTCAGTTTGGAGTTTCTTGGGCCTGTTGTTCATACGTATCAGATTGATATCCTGAATTAGTAAAGATTCTTTGCTTTGAGTATCTGGTTAGTCAAATAATCTGGGTATCAAAGTTCCCTAAACAAATAAAATAGTGCTACTTTTAAACAGAATACAAATTTGCCCAGTTCCTAATGCTTAATTATATCACAACTGCTTTTCATGGACAGTTAGAAATTCTTGCTCTTGAAACTCTCATTCATTGCTGTAAAATACAGAGCAAGGTGCTTTAGAATCACATGCAGAGATTGTGTTAAACCTTTTGTGTAGAAGAGACTCATTGGTTAAGATGCATCAAGGATATTTTTGTTTGGGACAACCCCCTGGATTATTTCTTGTGAATCTTTTCTTTGATTCGTTATACAGAACTAAAAATCATATTTTGGGGAGGAGAGGCTCCATACTGTGCCTATTGCTGGGCACATTAATTATTGGAAAAAAGGCAATGAAGCACTTTCATGTGCCCAGATAATAAACCGTAGATCAACTGGTTCAGAAAATTCAGGGAGGGAACGACCTCTGGGTCTTGTTAGCCATGGTGAAATTAGGATTCACCAATAGTTTTGCTAGGTTCTTTCCTCCAACCTTCAAGAGTCCAGCCCCCCCCCCCAATAATCTGGAAATATTGTTTTCCATTGCACCTAGATTTTATGCAATATTTATAAAATTATATTTCCCCCCTCATAGATTCAGTAGTGCATGATTCTGTGTGTGTGGTCCACAGACCTTTGGAAGCTGCCTACCAGTACCTTAGAAACAAGTTGCCAATACCCCCATGTATAGGGACCTGTTATCTTATATTCTGTTTCATTTCAAATATGTTTTAGCATCCTGAAAAAAGATCCCATTCTTAGTTCATGAGACATTTGTCTCCTGTCTTTGCAGCATGGTATGGGGGAAATGGCTTTCCAATTTTACATACAAGTACACTGTTGTCGAAATAATTAAGAGATAATAAATATCTCTATAGAATAAAATAATTCTCTTAAATAGAAAATGCTCAAGTCAAAATGAGTATGCACTCCAGGGCACATCTTGTAGTTCTGTCATCCACTCTGAATCCTGTTCTATTACATTATTCAATACATCAGGAGGACTTAATACTAGAGTGATGTGAAAGAGCATTAAATGCATACTGTTTTCCTTTGAGGAAAATGGCACTTACTTTGGTGATGAAATCAACCCAAATACCGAGAGCAGAGATTTAGCAACCAGGGCATACTGTATAAAGATAATTTTTACTGCTGTCTTGCTGTTTGACTGAGAATTACTCAAATTATTGGCTGCCTTGGTGTAGCCAATCTGCAGAGCAGTGATGATACAGAGCAGTATATTCTGACACAAACATGGTGTCAGACTGAGTATGTAGAGAGATCTTGTAGCACCTTTGGGACTAACTGAAAGAAAGAAATTGGCAGTGTGAGCTTTCGTAGACTTCAGTCTACATGTACTTCAGTCCACTCCACCAACTACATCTGAGAAACTAGATGGAGTCTAGTCTCAAAAGTGCTACAAGGTCTCTCTCTGTATTGAATCTACAGACTAACATGGCTATATCTTTAAATGGTGTCAGACTATGAGAAGTCAGTGACCAATGAAGCAAGTCTATCTGCAGCAATTCATGCCAGACAGGTTGCACTCACCCAGCAGAATCAGTGGTGAATTACATTCTATAATTCCTGCCTGCATCCTGCAACCTGGCTGCATCCTTCTGGGGTGCAGTTGAGTTTTTTGTCCATGCGATAGGCTCCCTATAAGTGTTACAATATTTGGATAAGAGAGGCTACTTCTAAGGTGATGGTCAGGTCTCTCAGAAATTTGTGGTAGAGAAGCCATCATTTTTTATCCTGGGCTGCATCAACACAGCAGTTTAACACCACTTGAACTGTCATGGCTGAATAATGTAAAATTCTGGGATTTGTAGTTTGTTGTGGCACTAGAGCTCTCTGACAGAGAAGGCTAAATATTTTACAAAAAAAAACCTACAGATCCTAGATGCAACCTCAGCTTATACTTGATGGAGTAGAGGTTGGGGAGGGAAGGAATGGGACAGATATTTAACCCACCCTTCAGTCATCTTAACTTTCCTCTCTCATTGACATTAATAGGTATTCCCACGAAATGCTGATAATATAATGTATTAATGGCAACAATTTTTTATAAGTGTAACTTTAAAAGTGTTGTAAGGTTCCTTTAAAAAGGAGGAGAAATTAGTGGATTACTTTCCTAATTTTTAAAAACATTTGACAACTGGAAAGGGGTTCATTCCCAGATTTATTCCCATTAACATCCATCACAAGGGATTAAATGTTAATGTTAATGAACTTTGCTGGAGTGGGAAAATGTCATGTGCTTTAAACTAGGGATCATGAATACCATACAGTTAGTAATCTGTAACTCCACTTTACTAATTTGTAACTACCCGATAAAATACTGGCCTGTGTCCTTTTAAATTGGGAAGTAAAACAATGTTGATTTTTTTTTTAAAAAAAAAATCCCTTCCAATACCACCTTGGCTCTCACCGTGTCAACGTTTGGATAGATGGGGGAGTAGACAGTGGTACATATATCTTCTGCTGTTTTCATAGTGTTGGGAAAATACAACCAAGGAAAAGCCTGCCTGTAAATAACCAAAAGATCCTCCCCAAGGTACTATCTTGGAGGGACCCCAAAGAGGCACAGGGCAAAGTGACTGATTGGCAAGGCCAAGTTTTACTGCATGTACATTAAACAACCAATTGCATGTCTGAAGTTGGGCCCTATTTCCCCAAAGCACATTCAAGAACCAGATTGTCAAGTGCACTTTGTACACTATGGCCGGTTACATACCGGCATTTTAGTGCGTGAAGAGCACGCACTAGGGTTATAAAAAAATGTTAGTCTGTAGATTCAACCCTAGTGCGTGCCCGTCACGCACTAAACGGCAGCGGCCCTTCCACATGGCCGCTGCCGTGAGGACGTCACGGCTGCGCCGCCTCTAGACGGGGCGGCACGGACGTGACGTCCTCAATCCGCGGCAGGACGCCTAGGGCACCCTTTCCGCAGACCAGGAAGGAGCTCCGTTTTGGAGCTCCTTCCTGGTCCGCGGCACCGCTTTGCTTCGCTGGGCGCAGCCTCCAGATGGCTGCACCCAGCAAAGCAAGGAAGAAAGGGGCCAAGTGGCCCCTTTCTCCCCCTCCCCACCGCCTCAGGGTGTCCTTGGGGCTTGAAGCCCCAAGGACACCCCTTTTCAGGCTGCGGGGAAGCAGCGTTTTGCCGCTTCCCCGCAGCCTGAATAGCGGTGGATCGGGGCCTCAGCGGCTGCCGGTGTAGTCGCTGAAGTCCCGATACTCCGGGGAAAGGGGCGGGTCCAGACCGCCCCAAATGGGCGGTCTATAACCCGCCTATGTGTACAATCTGTGTAGTTTCAGTCATGTCAGTTTCCTATGCTCAGTTATAGGCAAAAGTAGGGGATGCTTCTCTGTATGTGTTGGTGCTCATTATTAATAGTGTGTGCCTACTCAGAGGTAAGCCCCATTACATTTAATGAGACCTACTTCCAGAAATACACATATGGGATTACAGCCAAAGTACATTAGACAAAAGTAGCTTTCCTTCTGAATCCAATGACATCTAACAGGAATGGCAGCTCATATGAGCTTTCTCGTCCATGCAGGCTGTGCACTTAAATTAAGCAGAGACAGCAGATGTCTGCATACATTCATCCATGTCCAAGGACCTGTTGGCTTCTTGGATGTGGTAACTTGTCCGTGTCTGAGCTGTACCTACATATAATTTACGGAAGGCTTTGATCAGAACATATAGCTTCCCTTTGGCAAGCCATATCCAATCCATATGATTGCCCAATGAAGAGCTATGGTCTGCACTACTTGTGTTTTGTTGTGTTTATTGGTATCCAGTTCACTCTATCTATTGATTGGTCGATCAATAGAAGATGTATAATAACAAAGCCTATCCCTTTAAAAACATGAGTCAATATCTGCATTTCTTCATACTGTAATGCAAATGAAATGCCCAGTATTCTGTTTATTTTTTTCCATTTCTAAAACCAGTATTTTCCCCATAACTCTTTTATATTGCTTTGGCAGGAATCTTATCAAAGAGGTGTAAAAATATTAAATAGAGAGATAAAAAAGCCATTACTATACCTGTAATTTAGGAATATATATTGTGCCAAGAAAGGTTTTTTAAAAACCTATTTTCAGTAATGGACTCTCCTAAACTTGTTAACTGAAGAACAAAGATTGTAAATGGATTTACAAAACTCTAACTCATTTTTCTTTCTTTTTTATTATCTATTTTACTTTTAACTGCAAAAAGGGTTGTTATTTTGTTTTTTCCAAAGAGCACAAATTGTTTGGCTGCAATTTACCATATATACTCAACGATGAGTCAACCACATGTATAAGTTGAGCTCAAATTTTATGGATTTTGCCATGATCTGTGGATAGGTTGAGGATAAAACTTAGAGGCTCCTTCAGTGTGTGTATGTGTGTGTGTGGCAAGAGAGACTCTTATTGAGGCTTTTTGCTTCATTGTTTTGGCTTTCGTTCCTGCCAGACATGCAGGTGGGAGAGGACTCTTAAACAAAGAGCAATATCAATTAATCACTCAGGACCTCTTTCAGCTTGGCACAAAAGAGAAATAAATTGCTCTGCTGACTGCGTGGGAAAATCTGAAAGAGCTGCTATCACAATACCATAGTGACCTGGGATTTTGGGGATCAATTTTGGGTGTAATTTTTTACATTTATAGATGAGTAAATATTGAGGTAATAATAATAATAATAATAATAATAATAATAATAATAATAATAATAGGTATCAGCATTTATTTTAGTTGTGGCAATCCCAAAAGATAGAAGAACTGAAGCCAAAAAGAGAAATATTCTGGGAAAAGAAGACAGTGGTGGTTCCAGTGGGATTGGCTGCTATGGCAGTAATACCAAACAGGCTGACAAAATAGCAGAATGACACAGCCACAGCTCACAACAGCACAATTACAAGTGACAGTACTTGGAACATAACACATTATCTAATGAGACACTGATTCTTGAATTCCTGGATTCTTGGATAGAACCTGAATGGTCTGAAATGCCAGTCAGTAATACCAGGTAGACTGTGAAATCAAGATGAAAAAGATGATGATGATGATGACAATAGCAACAACAGCAGCAAAAACAACACACTGACATTATCACTGAACTAGTCTGAAAAGAAAAAGGAATAAGAAAAAAAGCTGGCGACAAAGTGTGATCTTATTCAAGTTATGTTTGTGCTGATGAGGGTGTGCATAGTTTCATATTTGACTAATTTTGAGTTTGAGTAATTCCAGTATATTCACTGTATTCACCAGATGTACAATATCCTATCTGAAACCGAGGTCAGGGAAAACTGATGCATAATTTGAAGCAGTAACTGGCTCCTTATATCCTGTTTATTCTGGTGTTTTGTTTTGTTTTTAAAAAGAAACACATTTAAAATGTTGTTCCCCCCTGACAGACTTGCTGTTTAGTACATATTCCCCCCATCACACATTTTGAGTGGATAATTACATCACAAAATCCAGGAAAGAGTGCATTCTGAAAGTTCATTGAATTCCTAATAGACCAGGAAATTCAAATGAAGTGTATTGTCTTGAAATCTGTACTGAATTTCGACAGTATGCCAGATTACAATTTAGAGTGGAGTTGCAATGCTTTAAAAATGTGTTTGGCATATATATATATATATATATATATATATATATATATATATATATATGGGGGGAGAGAGAGAGAGATAGAGTAAATCAACAAATGAAAGTTTAAATAAAGATTCATATTGAGCTTAACTTTCTTTTTCTTTTGCTAATTCAACAACCTGCATGCAGATTAGGAGTGAAGCAGACAATGGGTGGCAATGTAATGCAAATACTGCTTCCTTGTGGTATATGATGGGAGCATGTTAGATGATGTCCATTTTTTATTACATGTGTTGAAATAGTTTTGTATCAGAAAAAAAAAACCTGTGATGTTTCTAGTTGCACATGTTCTTTTAAATTAAATTGAATTAATAGGGGGTTGACTTTGTTGGATCCTACATGCTTTTATTGTTGCTAAAAGATTTGCATTCCAATGCTGAAACAATACTGTCCACTGTTCAATGGTTAAAACAGTTTAGTGCTTTAGCTATATATGGACATGCATTTTATAAATATCAATTTCATGAAAATGGATCATCTTATATCAGTGTATATACCTAGTCCTTGGTGGTATCTGATGTATCATCTCCTTGTTTCTTTCTTTTTTGCCTGCCTGCCTGCCTCTTCTTTCTTTTCTTAGAGGCTGAGCAGATGGAGAGGAAAATGCATTTGTCTCAAGTTTTCCTGAATCGGTAGGAAGACCTGATGTCCACACAGCCCACTCCCAAGGCAGCCAAACACCCACATGCAGTCTGCACCATGCAGCATGAAGCTACACCACTTTTTTTTTTGCCTTCCCCCAATGCATGTACACCATCACATGAACACACCACCTGTGATTTTGAATTACTTTACTCCTCCTGCCCAGCTGCCATCCCATTGGAAACACAGTCACACAAGTGATACACCACCCATACAGTGTATTTGACACATTGGCAAACCACAATCATGGAGAGCTCCCATACATGCACCCTTCACCCCATGGCCCTATGTTGGACTATCTAATTTGTGTGTGTTTTTATTACATCCATTGCATTATTGATGGCACATCTTGCAGCACTTGCATGGCTGCCATGAAAACCCTCTGATTTCTTTTCAGTGAACTCATAGCATTTGTGACATATTAGGAAGAGGTTACTCCCAGACTCATCATGTCCACCCCAACATTTTATCATCAGTACTTATTGTAAGTACACATTCAAGACAATAAGAAAAGAAACAGCATGCTCTCCAAAACAATTTTCAATTTGTAACACTCCATATGTTATTTACACCACCAGCTGTTCCTGTAACAAATTATATACAGTGCTACCTCGGGTTACGAAATTAATTCGTTCCGCCGTTCCGTTCGTAACCCGATAATTTCGCAACCCGAAAAGGCTTTCCGTTAGCGCTGGAAAGCCGCTAGCCGCGCTTTGCGTTTGAATTTCGCGCCGAAATAAATTTCGTAACCCGAAAAAAATATCGTAACCCGGAACAGTTTTTTCCAATCTAACTTTTTCGTACCCCGGAAATTTCGTAACGCGATCATTTCGTATCCCGGGGCACCACTGTATAGGGAAAACATCTTTTGTTGTTGTTAACTGCCCTCGGGTTGACCTCGACTCATGATGACCCTATGGATGAGATATCTCCAAGACCCTCTGTCCTCCACTGCTCTGCTTAATTCCTGTAACCTCTTACCCATGACCTCCTTAATAGAGTCCATCCATCTAGCATATGGCCTTCCTCTCTTCCTACTTCCCACCACTTTTCCCAGAGTTATTGTCTTTTCCAATGAGTCCTTCCTTCTCATGATGTGTCTGAAGTATGACATCCTCACTTTGGTCATCTTGGCTTCCAGGGAGGTTTCCGGCTTGATCTGCTCTAGGACACATTTGTTTGTCCTTTTCACTCTCCATGGGATCCTCAACACTCTTCTCCAGCACCACATCTCAAATGAATTGATTTTCTTCCTATCATCTTTCTTAACTGTCCAGCTCTCGCCTCCAGGGAATTCAATGGCTTGTATGATTCTAACTTTTGTGCTCATTTGTATATCTTTTCATTTTAGATTTTTTCTAGTTCTTTCATAGCCTCCCTCCCCATTCTTGATCTTCTTCTGATTTCCTGATTGCAGCCCCCATTTCTATCAATGTTTGATCCCAGGTATGGGAATTCTTTTACTATTTCTATTTCTTCATTGTCGAGGTTGAACTTGTGAAAGTCCTCGGTGGTAATTATTTTTGATTTCTTTATATTCAACATTAAGGCTGCCTTTGCAGTTTCTTTTTTGATCTTCCTTAGTAGGTGTTCCTTGAAATCTCTATAGTGGAACATCTTAGCAATATCAAGAACAGAAGAGAAGGTCCCTTTTGGCTGACCATTTTCTGGAACATTTTCTGGCCGATCTGATTGCTTTTTGTAGAGAGGTGGGATATAAATAATAATAATAATAATAATAATAATAATAATAATAATAATCACTCCTTTAAGGATCAGCACTTTTGGATGCTTGAGACATTTTTTTTCAGAATGAGATGACCCTGCTTTTAAAAGAAATGCATTGGATATTGAGACTTTACACATTAGTCTGCTTTGTTCTAAATGTGGGCTTTGAGTGCATTGATATACTTTAAAATTCTAGTTTTTACATATCCCCCAACTTTCTATTCTGCTGTAGTATTGTTATGATAAGAATGTCCTTGGTACACACTGAGAAAATATTGGAACACTACAATGCTCTGCCTCCAACTTCTCAAACTTGGTATAAGTTCTTTAAACACTCTCTTTGGAATCCTTGTAGGTGATTCCAGTGCAGCACTATAAGTAATATTATGTATTCATGTAAGTTGATTTGGGATAATAGCCATTTTTAAAATTGAGACATTTAACTTGCAGCTTCATATGCAAGTAAATATGCTTGCCCAATTGATATTGCACATTGTAACTTGTGATGTCCTGCCAGGACTGATTGAATTTTCCCCTGCATTTTCTTTCATGTTGGTTCAGGCCATAGAATATTTTAGTGTAGGAAACTTCATTGTATTAGTTGTGGGAGGAGCTATAGGATCCCCTGCATTATTTCCAGGTTTGGTTTGCCCTTTCCCAGCATGCTCTGTTGTAGCTGGCTTTTAGTTTTGGAGCAGTCTTTGCTGTGAGCAGGCAGAGAGCTGTCTTTTGGTGGCAAACAGGCCCAGACAGCCGGAAAGGGCATTTCTTACACATTAGCCATTCAGTTTAGGCTTGCCATAACCCGGCTGCCCCCGTGAAATTCACGGATTGGAGTGTTTAAACCGTTTCCCGCCCGTTTTGCCCATTCATTCCCGGGTTCCTGCTGACTCCAGGCCAGATTTTGTCAATCTCCAGTCAAGACTTTTGACTGACAAGCTCTGCTTGCCTGGAAGAAGGCAGGATTGGCTCCTTCTCCGCATGTGACCCCCTTAGTCACGCCTCCTCCTCCTCTTCAGCCAAGATGTCTGCCTCCAGGGAGAAGGAGAAGGAGCATGGCAGGGGCTTCCTGGTCTGGCAGCCTCCTTTGTCCCCCAGCCTCCGTCCCCAAGGGCTGCTGAGCACCAAGGCAAAAGGCAGGCACAAGGGACTCCCTTTAAAGTCTGTTCTTTTTTTTTCCTTTCCTTTGGGGCTCCTCTCTGCTCTGCAGGTGGCTATGGTTTCTGGGAGAGAGGAGGAAGGGGGAAGGAGGAGGGAGAAAATGCCCCAGGCGTCTCGCGTCTCTCTCCTCCATCTAAGGCAGCCTCCTCTTCTTCCTCCTCCTCCTCCTTTTCTTCCCCCTTCTTCTTTTCTTTCCTCCTCTTTTCCCTGGAGGACCCAAGGGTTGTTGTGTCTTTGCCTGATCCTGCAGACTGTCATTTGTTTATACTTTCTAATCTGCCTCTACATGAACTTATCATGTGTTTTAAATTTGAATTTTGTCATTGTGCTGGCCAAATGGCCATAATAAAGTTATTCTTATTATTTCCTCCTCTTCCCCTCTTCCTCCTCTTCTGTTGTAATTGTGTAGAGTTCCCTTGGCATAGTTTCTTCAAAGGAGGAGAGGATTGCCTTTACGTTCTCCTAAGAGGCTGAGAGAGTGTGACTTGCCCAAGGTCTCCCACTGGGTTTGCAGGGCCATTCTGGCTCCTCCAATTCTCTAGCCTCCAAGCCAGCCCCCTCTTCTTCCCTCCTTCTTCTTTTCTTTCCTCCTCTTCTGTTGTTTTTGTTGTAGCTATTGTGTGCCTTCAACTCTTTTCTGACCTATGGCAGCCCTGTCTGGATGTGGGAATTGTAGTTTGCAGAATGGCTGTGGCACCAGAGACTTAGAACTGAAAAGCACTTCAAGACCACAATAAGGCAAACCTATCCTGGGGTTTCTTAGCAAGATTGTATTCTGAAGAGGTTTGCTGCCTGACCTCTCATCTCTCCTTGAGGCTGAGAGGGTGGAGAGTAGGACTTGCCCATACTCTATTTGTTAATTCCAACCTTTTGGAACTTCTAGTATTGTCATTATGATTCTTCACATAATGGTCTACCTTTCAGGATTACACTTGTCAAGAATGTTCACACATATTAAAATATTCTATGCTAACAAATTGGACACACAAGTGCAGTAACAGCCAAAATCTACTATGCAGTGATACCTGTATAGTACCAACCAAAATGCACAAAATATATCATGCAAGCTTTCAAAGCTCCACTGACATCTTCATTAGGCAAAAGTGTTAAAAATCTAACAGAAGCAAGCAAGAAAGAGAAAATGATAGTGTAAATGTGCTATGTGTGTGTGTGTTTTAGAATTGATGTGTGTGTGTGGCCAGAAAGGGAATTACATTCCTGACATCTGTCCAGGAATAATGTCAAAATGTCCTCCATTTTGATCATGCCTAAGAAACATGCATTTAGATTAACATTTTTTTTAAAATCACCATTTTTTTGCGTGTCCTCCATTTTTAGAAATGTTGTCCTACATTTGAAAATGTTGTCCTATTCTTGTCCTACATTTGTCCCGGTTTGGAGGTCCTGACTTATGGCAACCCTAATTCAGTTACCAGGAACTATTTAGCCATTTTAGTTACCAATTTAGCCAAATCAGTTACCAGGTCTCAGCCAAATTAGTTACCATCAGCAAGCGAATAAAGGAATTCAGGAGCTGAAAGACCCTGCACCAGTTCCATTGAGTGAGGAGAGCAAACCAACATCAGACCCAGAAAGATGACATCTGGAAGATTACTGAAACTGTAAAGTATCTTTTATTTAGAGCTGGAGAGGAGAAAACTCTTTATTTTTGTCCTTTAAATTAAATTTCCCCCCTTTTGAACTTTACATTCAGCTTCAGAGCCTTTTTGGGTAAAAGAGTTTGATCTCACCAGGGTACTGGCATTGCACACCCAAACCTGCCTGTCTCCTGTTATAATTTTTGTTGTTTATGTTTTGTTTATGTTTTGTCCCATTTCTACTTTTTATCAGCTCCTGGAAAAAGGCCACTTGGCTAATTGAAAGAATAAAATAATCTTTTTCAGCACCCTGGTATTTTGTCTTTTTAATCTCACTCATAACTTTTCAGTGGAAGGGTGATTGAGAGATTGAGGTTTCTAAAATTCATGCAGTTATTTTGTTCTCTCTGAAACCCAAAACAAGGATGGGGGCAGTGGATGTAAAATCATGGGTGGGAATTTTCACCTTCCTTATAGAAATTTATTCACCAGCTTAGAATCAACTTGAGAGCTTAGCGGATAGACCAAGATAGTATGAACTGAGCTCATGCTATTCTGGCCGTGGTGCTCACCCAGATCAGTCTTCAGATTGGTGTGGTGATGGGCCGGTGTTTACACAACAATCCCTATGCTGGCCCATGACCTGCTACTGGTGCATGCTTCTTATCTTGCTGTGCTAACAATCAGAAGCTCCCCATTGCCATGCAGAAATTGGGGAGGGGGCTTGGCTACACCCATATGACCAGGTGACCCATTTCTGCCTCAGATGTGCAAACAGGGGGCTTCTGAGCACTAGCAATGGTGCAGTAAGGTAAGGAACATGGGGAGGGCATCTAAACACCAGGGGTTTGCCACGGAGTTTCCAGGAAACTTCATGCCAAACCAGAAGTCAAATTATCCCAGGGTACAGGCAGTTTACCCCAGGGTTGGGACAGATTCACTAAATCACATCCCCGTGTGGCAGGATCAGGCCCAATCCTGCTCTTGGCCTGCATCATCTGAACTGGACAACACAAGGCGAGGGGGAACAGGGTCCTTTTGGCTTATGCGGACAAACCTATGTGTAATAAATATCCCCCTTTCAACCTAAATGTAATTAGCAATTTTTTTTAAAAAAAGGCTTTACTTAGTAAATGAAACATATTAGCACTTTCCCACTAACTTTCGTACCTCTGGGACTGTTAGTTTCAGCAGATGCCCAACAATGCTGGCTGCCAATGCCTGTCTTGCCTTTTTCTCTTTCTTCTTTAAGGTAGACCTTATACTTGTTCTCAGAGTTTCTCAGCAAATTAGTCAGGATTGTTAGGTTTTCAGCAGCCTAGCCAAAAACATATGGAAATCTCCTTTCCTGCCTCCCATAATTTTCACCACCACTGCATTCATAAAAAGGATATTTGGTTCCCACCATGGAAAAAGTGATGATGTATCATTATAGCATAGGTAAGATATGGCCCAATATTTGCACTGAAACTCATATTGCTCATGTATTTTTTCCGCACTATGAGCTGTGTCAAATATTCACCACAAAATAATTTTAATACTCAAGGGAAAGCATGGTTACTGACAGAGGAAAGAAGCCACAAAGAATTATTAATGATAGTAACAAAGCTCACTTTTTATGGTATGGATTTTATTTTTAAAGGCATATAGAATATTTTTTCTTAAATCTATTTTTGTAGTTCTACATAGTACATGGGGAAACCAAATACTTCTACGACTGGTGTTTACTGTGGGGTAATTTGGTGAAAGAGACACAGCTTTACATCACAGCAAACAATTTTGTATGGTGAATTAAAATCAAGCTATAGTAAAATTAGAATTTACAGTACTGCTTTCAATTTGTCTTGAAAATCATTATACAGAATATTTGGTTTTCCTTTAAAATGCTTTGGAAAATCCCTTCAGCAGCCTAAAAAATCCTTTAGGAAATCCTTCCATAAAAGCTAAGGACAACAGAAGAGTGAAGCACATGATTTAGTCTTTCTCTTCCTAAGCAAACAATGTAGGTTTGAGGACCAGTCTACACAATGAAAATTCTCCTGGAAGAATGATAGTAGAATATGATCCAGCCATATATGATCTGAATGTATTCATCCCTTTTGGGGTGTGTGCATGTGAAAAAGTCCTCATACTCTAAAGAAAAATGTATCATACCTTTACTCTATTATGCTGTATTTTGCCATATAATTCTGAATGATATGCATTATTGACTGTGTGGTTGTCCTCTTCTCCTCTTCACACACCTTTGCATGGCAGATGGAAGGAGGATATATGGGCAGATGGGCGCTACTGCTAACAGATTTGTTTATATAGGTTTACCTTATCACCTTGACATTTTACAGGATTTTTTTTTTAAAGCCTGGAACTGGCCATTTGAAACAGGTATTCAGTTTCCACCTTCACTTGAAAGTGATGGGCATTTAAATAGTTAAATAGTTAATGGCTCCTTGGAGGAAATATGAAAAGAGTCATTCCTCCCTTGTACAGGAAACTGTGCAGCACACAATAATCAAAGGGATTCAAACAGTAGGTGACTGAAGAAAAGTATCCTGTTATACTCGAGCACACTAAGGAGTGGATGAGATGCATGCTGGGAGTTGTAGTCTGTCCCTGGCACGGACAATTCTAACCTGTAGGGAGGGAAGAGATAAATGACAACTGACATGGAAGTGTGTTTGTCCGCATCTTTGATAGACAGCAGCACCCCCACACACAAATGTACAGTGTGTTGAGGACAAAAATCATTTACTTGTGAATATGCATGAATGAGCTCAGAAAAATTTAGACAACAGCCTTTGAAGCCTGCAGTGGGAGTGGTCTGCTTGGAGATAGGAAAGACAAACAAATGGGTCCTTGAACAGATCATGCATGACCTCTCCCTGGAAGCAAAGATGACAAAATCAAGGCTGTCATACTTTGGCCACATCATGAGAAGGCATGACTTACTAGAAAAGTCAATAATGCTTGGAGAAGTAGAGGGAAAAAGAAAGAGAGGAAGGTACATGCTAGTTGGATGGTCTCAATCAGGGAGGTTACAGACATGAATTTGCAGGTTATGAACAGAATAATGGAAGACAGGGTCATGGAGATGTCTCATTCACAGGATTGACTCAAGGGCAGGTAACACCAACAACAATATATGAAAATAAATGCTATTATGAAAAAGTTGTATAAAACACAGAGTAGTCAAAGTTGTATAGTATTTCGTAGATCATAACCAGCACTTTCCATTATCTTTTTCAACAAGATACTCATATGTTCCATATAGCTAGCCACTGTCATCAGTTAGCTGAAAGTCTGGCTGCAGTATTTTAGACTTGCTGAAGTTTCTGAATAGTTTCTAAAGCCATAGGATGAAAGAAGGGTTTTCGATAATGAAATGAAATGAAAAGGCATTTGGACCAAACAAAAGTGATTGTGGTGAGCTGTTTTAATTCAAACACCAATTACCTATTCTTTTAACAATTTCTTTTGAAACACAGCACTGAAAAGGCAATTGTGAAAAGTTAAACCACTGGTGAAAAAAGGAGCTCTTTTCTTCGGTACAATGACAATCAGAGCAACTCACTGATCTTCACACACGCAAGAAATCAGTCTTGAGGAAAAATATGTTTCTGTATTTGTTACTGTCATAAATGCTATTGAACCACCCAAGTATTTAAATTAATAATTTAGATGTTTGCCTAATGAACTGAATTTGATTAAATTAAAGCATTCTCAATTAATTTTGACACTTTGTCAAATGCTGAGCTAGTTTCCCTGAAATTCAGAGGGTAGGTGATTTTGGTTCTATCGCACTACATGCCTGATCATTGGATATTTCCCAAAGATTTTTTTTAAAAAATATTGAAAACAATCCTCTTCCCAAATTATAAATTAGTAAAAGGTGGGTAGAGTGAGGAATGGATGAAATCAAACAAAAATAGGAACTCCACCCATCAAGTAGCTGTAAAATTTCCCTTCATGAAATACTTAATCACGGCTTTGTTCTGCTCTTTTAGAAATGTTGGCTGAATCAAATGGAGAAATTATATCCTCCCAGAACAAGAAAAGAGCTGGCCTGTATGATAAAGGTGCTACCATTTCAATTCAATTCATTTCCACTCCACATTTCAGTCCAGGCTTAGGCAAACAATTGTTGCTTGCTGAGCTGAACTCTGACTGCCTGCCATGTAATACTGCAGAATTAATGCAGTTTGACACTGCTTTAACTGCCATGGCTCAGTGCTATGGAATTCTGGGATCTATAGTTTTATGTGACACCAGAGCTCTCTGACAGAGAGGGTTAAATACTGCACAAACTACAAATCCTATAACATTTAACCATGACAGGTAAAGCAATTTCAAACTGCATCATTTCTGCAGTGTAGATAGGACTGTAGACAACAAAGGCTTGATAATCAAAAAATTTCCTGTCTTTCTCACTCTGTAAAGCAACAGAGGTTATCTGAATTATGAGACTTAGGAAATTATGAAATTAACTAACTTCTGTTATATAGTTACTGAAATCTAAATGTGTCTTAGCTGAAGACTAAGGGAAATGCTATGCTTTCCTAGATTTCCAGTGGAGGGACAAATCTCAGGGCAATTAGCGCTGGAGAAGATCTTTGTGCATAAAGTGAGTTTAAAATCTGAGCATCAATTTCCACTCATCCCCACCACTGAATAGGTTCATTGCTTCAACACAAAGTTGTTTGTGTTTAAATTCTGCTTTCATAGACATGGGACATATGCATATTTAACTGCATCATACTATATGAAGCAAGGCAGGAGATGGACTGCTGACCTTATGAATCTCTATTGCCATATGACCTGGTTATCCAGGTTTTACCAGGATTATCATTATGTCCATTTCCCCAATCAGGTGACACAAAGATAGTTCTGATCCCCCCTCTCAATCTTTGTTTTCCTCACTTCTATGAATTGCAAAGGCCTACCCTTGTGGCTTTGTAAGAGCCCACTCGCTATTTAATCTCAATATTTAGCCCTGAAATTGCATGGAATGTGACGTTGCTGATTTTGCAAACCCGACAAATGTAATGTAGATTGTGGCCTTGTGACCTGTGTAATGCTTTGAAGTAATTGTACTGGCCTGTTTTATTCATACTTTGAATCATATAGCATTGCCATGTTTTAAGATGTCCTTGCAGAAATCTTCCGAGGTGTAATAAATAATGGCAAAGCAAGGAGAATATTTCTGTAATTTTCCTTTCCAGTTTTACTTTTTCTCCTGACTATTTCCCCTTCTTCTACACAGGCAGGACAAATGCGTTTAGAAGGTCACATTGTGGATCTAGAGTAAATGCTGCACAGGAAACAGGAAAAAAAAATATGCACCCTCAATTTTTTGAGGAAGCTAAAAAAAAAAACCCCTAAATTAATTGCCAAGTGAGTCAGTGGAGACTCACCCATCACTATTTTGTACTCTTTCTCAGGAGGATTTAAACCACACCTCTGTTTATATAGGAATGAATGAGAATTTCACCTCCTTTAATTTTGATAAGAATCTACCAAACTTGGTAAATTTTTTCATATTCCAGACAGAACATTTGATTTTGTAAAGAAATTATGGAAGAAAATAAAACTGATAGATACATTATTTCAGGGCAAAACTTTAAAAGATGTAAGACTTAAAAGGCTGCTAAGAATCCAAATGTATTCCTCCATGTTACTGCTGAATTAGTGTTGCCATCTCATTTTCTCTAAGGGGCTTCTCATCTTTAAGTGTAACAGGCACAATATGGTCCTCTCCACAGTGGCTCCCTCCTTTCCTTTCTTACATATAGAAGCTGGCTAGTGTGAATCAGAGAGAATTTCATTCCAGTTCATTTTTAATAATTTACATAAATTTGCTGATTAATTCAGATTCAGAAAAATAAAACTTAAGGTGAGAGAAAGTGAATTTTGAAAGATTTCCAGATCCTTTCCGATACAAGAAGAAGAATGAGGAGAAGAAAGAGCTGTGATGATGATGATGATGATGATGATGATGATGATGATGATGATGAAGAATTTTATTTGTACCATACTTTTCTCTAAGATTGGAACTGTAGGAAGCTTACAAATTAAAATGATTACAATACAATTAAAAACTTATACACAATTTAAAACAATATTGCATCTTCTTACCAGCCCCTTAAAAAAGCTTCACTTTGAAAAAAGGCTACATCTGCTGATGGAGGAACAGCAAGGAAGGAGCCGTTCTAGCCTCCCTTGGGAGGGCAGTCCAAAGTCTAGAGTCAGCCACTGAGAAGGTCCTATCTCATGTCTCAGCCACCATACCGGTAAACATGGTGGATCTGAAAAAAGGGTATCTTTTGTGGATCTTGGGGTCTGAACATGTTCGTGAGAGGGAGCGAGTTACTGTCTGTCATTGTGTATCCACGAAAATATGTTCACATCCCAGTCCTGGTTACAGCAATATCATCCAGAGACCAAAAAACATTTTTTGAAGTGGCAGCACTGGTTTCCCCATGGTTGAAGGAGTTTAAGACTCATAGGTCAGTAGGAAAGGTCATAAGTCATTTACCAATGTCTTCTTCTGCACAGTTGTAACAAGCACATTTGTAACAAGCATTAGCTGTGGTGCCACTGCTTTTGCTTCTGAGAGATCCTCCACCATTGTCACCTCCCAGTAGCAATTTGGCACATTTAGTCTGGCTCCTCAGCAAAAGCCCATCTGACATGGGAGACCCTAAAAGCTGCACTGCTACCATCAGCATAGTCTCATGCCACAGAGGAGCATACAATCAAACCACCCAAAGAATGATATTGTTATGGTAGGTCCATTTCTTACACATGTCTCTTTTAAATCTTAGCTCTTTGAAAGTTCTTTGTACATCCACCTTGATTTCTTTAGACAGTTGTCACTTTTCTTTCTCACTGGAACAGTTTGCAATTGTGCCTTCAGTTTCTCACACATGCATCATGAAGTCCGTTGTCTTTGAGCATTTCTGATCATAAGATCTCATCCAGTATTTATATAAAGTTACTGAAAGGGGGATTCTTAAAATCTGGAGTGCATGTGGTCTAAACCTGAAGATTGTTTTAGGATTATACTGATCTATAACATCTTATTTTTATAGGCCACAAAAGCACTGCTTGAAAAGCCTTGCTGGCATTCAGAACTGTAGTGAACTTTCTACACATGTCAAACCAAAGGTTCTCAGTGTAATATAGGTGTAAAATATTTGTGACTTACAGAATGACATTTTGAACTTTCAAGCTCCAGGCCTTACTTTAAGATAACCTGCTATTCTCAGGGTTTATCCTCTGCTGTCCATTTATCTCAGCATACACACACAGAAATGTATATGCAGACATGTGCTAAACCACTACCTAGCTTTCAGCTTTAATCCACAGTCAAACTTCCACTGACACATATAGCCTATTTGGTCCATTCAGCAAGAGGGAGACACGTTTTCTGCATGCTGTATCTTTCATATTTATATTATTCAAACCCAGAATGCAGCTACATATATTCATTCATTTTCAGTAAAAAAAAAATCTTGAAGTTCAGTTGGTTGAGGTTGTACCAAATGGTAGTTTGGCCTTAGCTGAAAACCCCTTTTTCTTGTATATATTGGGATACCCAGTTTTTATTGGATCTCACTACGTACTGGAGCCATATCTTTCATATCTACCATCTATACCATACCCGTCTTATTCTATATCATCTCTGAACTCACAGGAAAAGATTTTTGAAAATAGTGAAGCATGGCCTACGAGGAGAGACTTAGGGAGCTAGGTATGTTTAGCCTGGAGAAGAGAAGGTTAAGAGGTGATATGATAGCCTTGTTTAAATATTTGAAGGGGTGTCATATTAAGGATGGAGCAAGCTTGTTTTCTGCTGCTCCAGAGAATAGGACCCAGAACAATGGATGTAAGCTACAGGATAAAAGATTCCATATCAACATTAAGAGAAACTTCCTGACAGTGAAAGCTGTTCAACAGTGGAACACACTCCCTCGGAGAGTGGTGGAGTCTCCTTCCTTGGAGGTCTTTAAACAGAGGCCAGAGGCTGCCTCTTTTTCCCCTGGATGGAGGCCACAGGAGACAAATGTTGTGGCCTCCACGAGGCCTAAGGAGAACCCGCTCCTGGTGGGATCTTTTTCACCATGAGCAGGGTGCCACTGGCGTGCTCGTATGCAACAATGACATTTATGCAGAGTGGTGCTGTTTGGGCACTGCGCCACATGGACGTCATCATTGCACAGCCCATATGAATGGGTGAACGCAATCATGGCGCCCATGCGCCGATAGTAGGGCTGAGTGTGTGTGGACGCCCAGCTCTACAGAACCTCAATATTGGCCCCAGGCCAGCGCAAAGTGCCGGTCTGTACTGGGCATTAGTTTGGGGACAGCAGTGGAAAAGAGACCCAGGGTGATGTCATCCCAGAAGAAATAAAGTAGCTTAAAGAGAAGTGTGTGTCACATAAAATTTGGTGGCAGTTGTGGGATAAAAAGGTTCAGGGTGCTGTCACTGGAAGAACCTAAGTGGTGGTAATTAAGGTGGTCATTACAAGTACCTCCTTCCACAAGCCCCTACCATGTTGTCCAACAAGAGCTTGGGGGCAGTCAGACACAGTTTTATCCCTTTGATTTCCAAGGTGTGCTTGGGTTTGTTTGATCTGTTCTTGAGCACTGAATTATGGAGGAACAGCTGGAGACAGAGGCTGCTTCTTGTTCCCTCAGCATTTAATAGCAGCCAATAATTGTAAATCTTTCCTAGATACTGACAGGAGGTAGATGAAATGGTAGAGGCTGCTTCCTCTGGCTATTTCCCCAAATATGCAAGAAGACCTAGATAGGGGGTTCCAGGTATAGGTCTGTTTCCCTTGATGCTGGTTAGTTGCAGGGGTGTGTATGGATTCATTCTGGCTGCTTTTTCTAGATATAAGACAAATGCTGAAGGAACAGAGACCCATAGTATTATCATGTACCTTTAGCCACTTCTGCAATGCATTTCCATATATCTTTGGCTGGACTGTCAGATCCATTTTGCTCAAAAGTGAAAAGTGGCTATTAATGACAGGACTTTCTCAGTGGTGGCATCCTAACTGCAAAACAACTTTGCCAGAGGGTCTCATTGGTACCTTTATGGTTTTTTCAGCAAAAGATGCAAAATTTGCTATTCATGCAGGAGGTTTTTTTAAAATTTAACTTTGAAATCTTACTGTTTTAGTGCAGTTTCTAAATTTCACCTGCTAATTGCTTTTTTCTGTCTTGGCTAGGATGTCACAAGCTGTACTTTTGTTTTCAGTTTGAAATTATTGTATATTGTATTCAAATATTTGTTTTGATTTTTAGGCACGATATTTTGATTTGCTATTTTGTAAATGCCCAGAATTTTTTTAATGGATAGCTGTATAAAATTAATAATTAAAAAGGAATTTATAGTTTTCTTTACTGCATACATGACAACAAAGTGTCAGTTTTTTCCCTTCAAGACCTTTTATTGTACCTCCTTCCTTTCTAGGTCACCCTTTTTATTGTTTCCCACACACATCTTTGTCATTCTTCTTTGCATCATTATAAACTCCTTGGTGTTTTAAGCCATTGCCAATGCATTTTGTCTCTGTTCCACTGCCTGAGCTGTGATCTATGTTACAGCAGTTCAGTAATGTCTTTTAAATTAGGAAAACAATGCTACTTCTGCTTTTCTAGGCTGCAAAGATTTTTCCTACCTCTTTAAAAAATACATTTATATATACTGTCCATCTGATTCCATTAATTATGCTTGCAAACCTCCTATTTTGTTAATTGATATTTTTCTCCGTTTGGCAATCTACTGTCAAAAGTATTTCGAATGTATTTTACAAACAGTTAAGAGGGTTTCCTCAACAAACCTCTTTCAGAGGCTGGATGGCCATCTGTCGGGTATGCTTTGATTGGGATTTCCTGCATGGCAGGGGGTTGGACTGGATGGCCCTTGTGGTCTCTTCCAACTCTATGATTCTATGATTCTATGATTTTTCACACACCATTATGTCTGATTTTATTGGATTATTATTAGTGCTTGGTAATTGAACTTAAACTGAATCTTCTCAACAGGTTTGCTTTATACATTGCTGTCAGTGGGCGCAGGCTCTTTGAATACCATTTTGTGCCTTTTACTGCAATTCCCCATCACCGAGTTTACATTTTTTTTTTCTAAATTGCTAGCTTTTGCTTTTATGCACACAAGCAATGAATTGCAGAGTTCTCTCCATTATAGAATTTCTATTTCTGTACTTCCATTCAACTTTTTATGTTCTCTTCATCAAGATCTCTTCAATTATTTTTTAGTATAAAAATACTGTAGATTTCCAAAAGCCTATGCTTTATTTACTATTCTTTCTTCTTTGCTCAGAGGTGCAGTTTTTAAAACTTTATTCCTTATATTATATTCCCCCTCTTTTTCTCTCTTTACGTATATTTCATTCTTCCTGCTGACTTCTGCCTCTCTCATATTACTTTGCTGCTATATTGGTTTATGTTCAGTCTTTGAAGCCTTTTCACACAACGCATTTTCAACAGTTAGTGGAAGTTTACCAGGCCATCAATAGGCCATCCATCCTTTCTTGAATCAGGGTCAGTTTTTTTCAGATTGTTTGTGAGTCCTCTTGGTAAAATATAACTTTCATTTTCCTTTGTTTTAGCACTTCCTCCATTTTCCTTTTTCAAAGCTTTACTTTCGATGGCATACTGTTTGTCCCAGGGTCTCTATGTTTTATATTGGATGAAAATTGGAAATAAAGTTGTGAAAAGTGGCAACAAAGTAATCAGGCTGCTACTGAATTGTTTCCCTGACTAATCTTGTTTCACCTTGCAACAGTTGAAGAAAGCAAGCAGTTGCCTTAACAGTTCCTTAACACAATTCTTGCCTCAAGACACACACACATACATATACAAAAATCTTCAAGTATGGTTGGTTTAGTGGTTATGACATCAATTCTGATGATCAGAAGATCGGAAGGTTGGCAGTTCAAGGCCCAAGTGCTGCATGATGGGGTGAGCTCCTGTCACTAGTCCCAGCTTCTGCCAACCTAGCAATTTGAAAGCATGCAAAGGCAAGTAGATAAATAGGTACCACTTCTCAGTGAGAAGGTAAGAACATTTAGTGCTGTCATCCTGGCCACATGACGACCAGAATAGTCCTTGAACAATGCTGGCTCTTTGGCTTAGCAACAAAGATGAGCACTGCCCCCTACAGTTGGTTACAACTAGTCATTCATGAGAGACTGCTTTATCTTTATGGTTTCTTATCTTTATTTTCATTTTTCCTATTTTAAGTCTTTCTGTTAGATTTGCCTATTTCATCTTCTTAACTGTGCCTTAAATTGCTTTTTAAAAAGACAGTACAAGGCACAAGCATGAATATTTTCCTGATTTTGGAATTACATGTGATTTCTGTATGCTGTTATTTTCTAATATTGTACACCCTGAATGGCAATAACACACAGTGGTCTTTCCAGGCACTCATCCTGCTATCTGAACAGTTCTTTTTTTTAACGTAATTACTGGAGAATGAACTGTAACAAGGTTATGTTTGTGAAAGGCTCTTTTCAAGATGCTGTCCATTGTGTGATGAAAATCCTTGGTTGTTTTGTTTTTAATCATGAGAATGAGAAATTGCACATTTCCCCTCTTAGCCTGTGAAACAATGAAATATTTTCAGCCAAAATCTATGAGAGGTGTTGCATTTGCAAGAACAATTTTTGTACAAATTGAACAAGAATACAACAGTTGCTGCTCTTTTGCATGGACTTAAAAAAAATGGTTTCCGTTGCATTGTCCAATTAGACCTTATGTGCTGCTTCTGTTTAGTTGTGCTTTGCTTCAGTGGGTGGGGGATGAATTTGCCCAGAAACATTTTATGCAAATTGTGGTAATCTCCCTTTAAAAAATAAGGCAAAACACTTTGTGCTTTGTGCTTACTCTTGCAATGGAAGCAAGAAATCATTCAGAGAGTCAGTGATTTCTCAATAGTCTGTGTCGGCTTGTTGAAGGATCTTGTCTTTTCAAGAACAATACATTTTGCAACAATTCTCCACGTCCCCAGTGCCCAATCAGCAGCACAGGAGTTGTCAGTGGACAATTGTCTTCCTAAACTAAGTGAAAGTCTTTGCAGACTGTGAACCTATTGCTGATCTTGCAAATGCTCTGGTCAGCCAGATGTGAATTCTAAACCCCTGCTTGAATCAGGGTTAATAAATCTAAAAAAGCCCGAACAAGGATAAAGAGAGACACATAGGATAGAGTAACATCACCTAGGGCAGATAGTTATTGTTGCTTTCTACATTCTAACACTATGAGCTGATCTGCCTCTTCATGCTTACTATAGATTATGTGTAATGGAAATATCAAACAGCCAGTTTATCACAAGATAACTATGTGTTTGTCACCAACAGAATTATGTTATTCCATAATTCTATGAGTTGTCTCTATTTAGGTCTAAGAAGTAAAGCCAACAGAAGGTTGTTCTGAACTTCCATCTGCAGTATGTTTCCTTACGTTCATAGTGATGTCCTTTAAAAGCATAGTAGCCTAAATTTTACTTTATTATTCATTTAGCTTTCTTTTAGTATTTCACAAAAGGTTCTGTTTAGAAAGGCTGGCTTACAAATTTTCTCTGACAGTTCTTTTTTATTCGATAAATTCATAACTTTAGGGGAGCAAATTTCTGGGATATGTTTTGTTCTATATTTTGTTAAATGCGAGCAAGCTTTTCAACTGTAGATTCTTCACTTCCTACTGCCACCTACTGCTAGATGGAAAGAAATGCATATGGACCTACTTTTGAAGACATCTCCGAAGCAGAATTGAAAATAGAAAGTTATTTGAACATTTAGTGAATTATCTTTGCCCGTACACATGTAACACAACAACCAAAAATATTGACACATGTAAGTCACTGTTTATTCCTCAAGTGAAAGCAAGATGTTTAGACAGAGGCTGCATACATTTGAAAAGTTAAATGGTTTCTCTTAACAGGTGTCATTTTTTTCTCATATATAATCAGATACTCTGGGTTGAAAACATTTGTATAAATTATTGTCTTATGTTGTTGATTTATTTTTCAATTAAAAATCCCTTTGATGTGGTCACCCTCCCAGCTCTTTTATATGGTTTAATTCATTTGATCTCCAAAACGCACTTACAAATGGGAAATTGTCCTTTCAGAGAAAAGTGTGTTTGTGCGTGTGTGTGGGGAGTTTTACATGTGTCATCTTCCTGTTTTCTAATCAGTACAAATAACTTCTAAGGGCCCGGTCAGGACTCACCATTTGAAAATTCAGAAACATACTATAAATTCATTTTCTTCCTGCTTTCTCTTTTGTTACACACATATTCCCTCTTCATATTTATAGCTTCCTGTAACCATATTTTCTTGTAATGCATCAACTGGCCAAAAGGCAGTTCACACTAATCATGGTTGTTTCCTAGCTATAGTTTTGCAAACTCAGTTCTAATCAGGTTTGCAATAGAGATGTTGCCAAGTTTGGCAATTTGTGGCTCAGAAATAAATATCTCAACAATATGTGATGCTCATTCCAAATCTGGGCAGGATCTTATTGCTCTCTCTGCAATACTATTCCTTCTATGAAAAGAAAAAGATGTTTTCAATATGTACAAAGACTGCTTTGTAACTTCAAACTATTTTTAGTCCAAGTCCTCGGTACTAATTAATTCTCCTACAGAAAGCCTCCAAAGGGGACTTTAAAGGCAACAGAAACCAGTCAGAAAGCCCAATAATGCTCATAAAACTTTGAGAAAAGGGTTTGGAAAAAAGAACCTGTACAATCTGCAAACCCATCAGACCAAGCTCCAACAATCTTCCTAAACTGAACAAGCTCTGGTAATCTTTTTAACCTCGGGAGGGAGTATGGAATGAAAGTGTAAGAGAAGGGCAGTGGAAGTATATAAATTTACAGCACATTCCGATTCTCTAAACCATGATTAGAGAGGATTAAGTGTTCTCTGAACCAGTCCTAGGACTCATTATCATAGTTAGTTCCAGACAGCTACCTCTCTCTCTCTCTCTCTGTCTCTCTCTCTCTCACACACACACACACTTTTCTAACAATGCTTATTTTCTCCAGCATACATTTCGTTATCAAGCTAATATTATGGCTTTACATTTTATATGATTTATTAACCATTATTAAAACCTTCCCAATTAAGTTAAAATAGCTCCCCCTTACCTGGAACAAAAATGTATGTATCTACGGTCTAATCTGCACTGCAGAAATAAGGCAGCTTAACAGCCTTAACTGCCATGGCTTAATGCTATGGACTTCTAGGATTTATAGTTTTGTGTGATATTTAGCCTTCTCTATCATAGAGCTCTAGTGCTACAATAAATTACAAATCCCAGGATTCCACAGCACTGAGCCATGGTGGTTAAAGAAGTGTCAAACTGCATTATTTCTGCATTATACAGGCCACCTATGTTCTCCATCCACCAGTTAAGCTACATCCATTACATAAACAGTTTCTCTCTGTGGCTCCTCTGTTCACCATCTGGTCTTGGGGTCAGGACATCCTTGGCAGTCTGGGAGACTGCTGAAAGAAGGGAGAAAGTGAAAGTTCCACTTCAGAAGCTGCCATCTCTGATGCATTGTCATATAGCACTCATTATAGAAATGGCAATTTAAACATCAGTTTGATACCAGTTCCATTTGATATGTAGGTATCAGTTATTCCAGATTGGCTTTTTTTGTATATATTGTAAACACTATAGGGTTCTGAAAGGGGAGGCAACACCACAGTAAGTCTTCAAGAATATAGTGCTTGAATACATCCTTATGTGAACCCGTTGTTGTGTGCCTTCAAGTCTTTTCCGACTAATGGTGACCCTAAGATGAACCTATCGTGGGGTTTTCTTGGTGAGATTTGTTCAGAGGTCGTTTACCATTGCCTTCCCCTGAGGCCGAGAGCATGTGACTTGCCCAAGGTGGATTTCTTGTCCAAGTGGGGAATCAAACCCTGTTCTCCAGGGTTGTAGTCCAAGACCCAAATCACTACTGCCCATGGTTCACTAAACATATTTTTACTCAAAAGAAGCATAGCCATGCATGGAAGAGTATTCTCTATGTAGGTAGAACCCTGCCTGACATTTTGCTTTGAAGAATTCTGAAAGCAAAATTCTGATTCTTCATGTGTTCCTCACTACGTCCTGTTCACATCCTTTCTTTGGACCTCAGGGATAAATTTTGAAAAGTCAGCAAATATCTATGGGCAGAAATTCAGCATTTGTACATAATACATTGTCTTTTCGCTGATATATGTTGAATATTTTCTCTGTAGTAAGGAGCAATTTGCTAACCTTTCTCTCTGGGATTGTACAAAGGTAGCTACTTAGAAATCACAGAGGACACACCATTGACAGTCTCCTCAATATCTCAATCTGGAAGCAAAGCCATTTTCAGTAGGTTGATTTGGTAGCTAGTAAGGCAAATGGATATGTATTTAATCTGTTTGATGCCTATGTCATGGAGTATAAGTTTAAGGTGACTCAACGCTATAAATATACTTGTTTTCAAAATTGATTAATAGTTATGTATTAATAACACAAGAAGTTAGGAATGTCTGGTCAATATTCCTCAGCATGCTCACAAAGTTACAGTTTCCAAACTCTTTTAATATAGGCTACAAAAAACCAAACAACTGCAATCTAGGTTTCAGCTTAGATGCTAACTTTAAACTTTTGTTCTCCTGTCATCATTTCACCCAATCTGAGCTCCTGGGGAGCAGTCTAGAAACACTGTAAATCTCAGTATAATGAAATTCAGTAAAATAAAATGCTGCCCATTTTTTCCCACTATAAAGTGTTGTGAGTGCATATTCTATTTTAAAAATATTGCCTATGTACATTAATAGGCTGATGGTAACTTCCTGAAAATTACTGGAAATCACAGTTGTGTGTGCACTTTAGGAAAAAAAATGGCAGTTGTATTTTAGACATTTTTTAAAACATAGACAGAAATTTTTGTACATCATCTAAAACTGCTTATTCCACCTAATTCCTTATTTTTATAATGGGCTACCAAATTATTAATGTCACCTTGTTGGTAATGAATGAAAATCTGTCTGTCTGTCTGTATATTGACATATCTGAATCCATCTATATAAAGATATCTATAATGGGCTCTTAATTTCAGTTTAACAGAAACAACTGACTTTTGGAGGGCTATATGAAATATATTTTATGCTTTGAAAATAAAATATACTAATCAAATATTTAACCTAACCCAAGGGTTTCTTATAAACAGCTAAGCACAATTGAACTTTTTTATCAGCAGATGGATCAAATTTATTTCTATTTCTTTCATAAATATTTCAATGAGGAAAAAGTTAATAATCACATCATAATATAAACATTATATTTAATATAATTATACGCATTTAAATAAAGATTTCAAGTTGTGAAAAGGGCTGTGGAGTAGTTACCATGGAGTGGCTGTGGTTTTGAAGCAAAAAGCCCCCAATAATTCTATAGGAAAATTCATTCTGCAAAGTAAGCAGCATTATAAACTACAGCTTCATTTATCCAAATAGTCTGGAGGATATCCAAAATGTGTAGATAATGAGACACTTGGCTGAGTAAGTAGCCATTTGGGCAGTGCTGCCTTGACACTGGGTTGCATAGAGGTCACAGAATAAATTTTGATAGCTAATTAGCTATTCCATTCCAGAAGAAAGAGGGCTGGTCCGTGAAATGTTATTTCACAATACTGTGTCTAAGCTGAATATTTGAAAATGGTTACACTGTGGAAGTCACACTATGAAACTAAAACTGTCAGAAGTGGGAGTGTCCTAACTATAAGAATAGTAGAGGTTCAGATTGATCTCAAAGATGGGGCTCTTCTCTATGGACCTAGGCCCATTTTCAGACATATGAGAAGGGCTGCATCTGCACTGCAGAAATAACCCAGTTTGACAACACTTTAACTGCCATGGCTCAATGCTCTGGAATTGTGGGAAACTGTAGTTTGTTGTGGCACCAGAGCTCTCTGACAGGGATGACAAAATATCTCACTAAAATATAGATCCCAGAATTCTATTGCATTGAGCCAGTGACACCACACTGGATTATTTCTGTAGTGTGGATGCAGCCAAAAATGGTTACCTTTTCAGTCTATTGGGCAGTGAGATCACTGCAGAAAAAGAGAAGGCATGTCAAAACAAGAAAGGGGAGAAAGGTGGTAGAGAGGGTGAAGCAAAGAAGAAGTGACTTTGCTTCCTACTGTATTTAGCCACACTCACTGCCAACATCTAGCTACTAGAAAACTATGTCCAAGGAACATAAGTACCTATTGGATGACTTTGGGCAAGTCACACTGTCTCAGCCTCAGAGGAAAGCAAAGCAAAACTCCCTCCCAACAAACTCTGCCAAGAAAAATCCATGTTAGAGTTACCATAAGGAACAAATGACAGGAAGACAACAGCATCAAAATAAAGAATTTGCCGCAAAAGTGTCTGAAACCATCATAGAATTATTTGAGAATTAAGATAACTGAATACACAAGAGAACATAGAATACAATATATTTTCATACTATATTTTTTCAGCTAATCTCCATCCCTTGAGAGAAGTTCAAACACAGGATTTATAAAGATTTATAAAGATGAACAGGATGATTCACTTATTAGATAGGAAAAGCATGCTAAGGAATTTAAAGTATGGCAACTGCTATAATCTATGCACAAGAGTAATAAAGCAGAGTCAAATAGGTATTGATCATGTTCTAAACAGATTTCAAAAACCACAGATGATGGTACAATTGCCTATGAAATAAAGAAAAACATGTCAACGGCCTTAAACCTAAAATAGATTGAAGCTAGTTACAAAGAATTAAAAATAAAAAATAACCACAGTTGTCAATTGTTGTGGAGTTAAGGTTATGTTTTGCCAGATTTATAATTTAGTAGTTTAGTGGAATTAGTGTGCTGTAATTCTAAATAAGACTACTTTAATATACTGGGGTATGTGTGTCATTTTGTTGTTAATCACCTGGGATTCAGATATCTTTACCAACCTACAGAAAAACTAGGGAATTGCCAAGAGATCGCAATCTCTTTTCTGTCCATTTTAAGGATTAGATGCACAGCTTGGAGGTTGTCCCAAATTTAACGGTGATAAAAGGCAGGTGGTGTCATTGGCAAGATGTGTTTTTTTACCTTATTTGCCAACTGTGCTCTGATCTGGAGAAATCAGATGTTGCCAGTGCCACAGATATCCATAAACTTGAATGCTGTCATACTTTGTACATGAAACTTTCTTTGAAGGTAATCTGGAAGTTTCCATTTGCACAGGATGGAGCTGCCTAGGGCCCTTTCACACTATACAGTTATAACACAACTATTCCACTTCAACTGTCATGGCTTTTGCCATGGAATTTTGGAGTTTGTAGTGTGCTGGGACATTAAAGGAGCAATCTACCGGAGCATTGTAAATTTGTTGTTGTTGTTGTTTGCCTTCCAGATGTACAGTACAGACTCACCTTGATAAATTCAGTGTTCTTTGGCTAAGAAAGGGACAGTTATCTTTGCATAGGCCAGGGATAGCTGGATCTCAAGGGAAGTAACTTTTTGGTTGCTAAAGGAACTGAAATTTTATTACCTGTCTTTTTTTTTTCTTTTTCTTTTTTTTTTTGGTCCTTTGTCCCTAGTCCTTACATGGCCAAGAAATGGAGTGGTCTCTGCCTGCATGGAGATCCCACAATACCACCTTAATTGACAACAGAGTAACATTACAGACTAAATGTAGGCCTGTGACTCTAACAGTTTTCCCTTTTTTCTCCTATATGATTTTAAGATCTTTTCCTAATGAGGGAGCCAGTGTAGCTTCAGAAGACTGCATGAAGTATTTTTTTAAATAAATTTTATTTCTTATCAAAAAAAAAGACAGAAAACAATATTAAATGCAAACAAAAAAAATACAGATACTTAAAACCCAACTTCAAAAATTCAAGGTCACATGGGATGTAAAAAGGAAATATTATATAAAAACAGGGATGGACTCAGAACACAGAGATATCTTCTTTGCACCAGTTCAATCATTGAAAAGGAATCATATTACAAAGGAAGACCCACTTCTGCTCCAATGTTGCCTTGGAGGTCGTCGCCACAATAAAACACATAGCTGTATGTGGAGGAAAGGCCACAACTTTATTAATGCAAACCAGCAACAAAAAGGTAGGGTTGGCCAAAAGCATGAGGTCTGGATCATCGTACAACCTGCCATTGTAAGATAATGGGCATGTCATATAGAGCAAGGCATCAGGATGAGCTAGGGGCTAAAATAAGGCCCTCTCGACTATATGCAACCCACTGATTGCATTTAATAATAACGCCCCTAGTCACCGGGAAGCGGTGTCACATTATGGCCCCCGCAATGGCCACAACGCATGCCCTCATCGCTCCCGTGTCCCATAGGGACTCCCAATACAGTGCTACGCAACCTTATAGACCATGCCTACCAGATCCAGAACCTCTGCTGCCTCCACAAAAGGCAGTTCCGCAGGAATGCCTACTGCCAACCCTACCCACGCATGCAAGAAACACCAGCAAGGTCCAAGGGTCGCTGCCTGGCCTGCTTGGCCCCAACAGCAGTCCAACGGAGATGCCAATGCATCTGACGCTGCCAGCAGAATGACAAACTTGGCATCTTGCAGGCTCATCCGGAGACTGTCGCGCATCAAATGATAGCAATGCTTTGCCTCATACTCCCCAGAGGAAGATGACCCAGTAACACAACAGTCAGGCCGGGCAGCAAAACTGCTATGAATGGCACCATCGAGGCACAGCTGAAACCTATAATAAGCAAACTGCAAAGGCAAATTTGCATATCACAAGAAAAAGAAACAAACTAACCAAACTCATACTGGGAAAAAATTGGAAGAGGAAGGCCAAAACAGAGCCTAGGGAAGGCTAGAGAACTATCCTAGTTATAAGCAAGGCCAGGTCCTGAACTGGGAAGAGATGCAGGGGGTGGACCCCAGAGGAATTGAGAGGGTGGAGGAGAAGAAGGGCAGGACAGCCTAGCATGGGATCCTCTGCAGGAGGCACAAAGGTGGGCAAACTTGCACAGCGTGCGTGAGCACTTTCCTACATTAAAATCCTTACAAAAGCCCAAGCTTTCGTTAAGGGCTGAGCCGAGAGGGGAAGCACGCGGCATGGCTTTAGTGCCAACTTCCAATAGCCAAATTTCAGAGTGAAGTAGATCCCAACGCTCCTTGGAATTTTGTGAAGCATGCTGACGGAATGCTGTATCATAGGCGATAGCAGCTGCCTCACCCACAAATTCTCTGGCCCTAAGAACATGAAGCAAATGGCTATCGGGTTGCCAAGCCCACTCCGGGAAGGCCAGAGCAATGACAGCACTGAAGGTGGTGAAGCCCTCCAGCCAGTTATCGAAATTACTTTCAATCGGAGGAGCAAGGGGACCTTTCTTTTTATTACTGATGGAGGTAACCGCAAAAGCAGCTTGACCTGACGGAGGGATCAAACTAAAACATCAACAAAACAGCCCCTTAGAATAAGCTTTCTAGTATTCCGGGACAAATGAGAGCCAGGAGGGCGCTCGCCCAGTGAACAAACAGGACGACCTTCTGCTTGCTGGTCAACCCAAACCCCCTAAAGACCGGGTCGCCAGGAACATTGCTTAATGGCCCAGCGCGGCAAGCCTGGGGCCATGGCATGATCAACCCAATAGGCATCTCTACCAATCGGTAAGGATGCGCAGACAGCCTCTTGATCCTGAGAAGTTTGAGCAAAACGAGCACGCTGTCGTCATTTCTTCACCCTGCGCTCCTTTCTGCGATGCTTACGTCTGCTAATCCCACTCCTGCTGTTGGTCCTATCATCGTCGGAACTGGAAGATGATGATGAAGTCGAGTCGCTGGAGCTGGAGGACAACGGAGCTCTGGGAGGCTGCATTGCCACAGGAGTCACATCACGGGCTGACAAAGATGCTTGGTTGGAAGCTGAGGCAACAGAAGAACTTTCAACAGCTGAACAGGGAGAAGATTCTGGAGCACTTAGTTGACCGGATGATATGGCTTTTGCAATAAGCTCAGCAATGGAATGAGTCAGTTCAGACATCGCCGATTTGGACAACAAAGGAAATGCTGAATAAGACCTGGTGCTGGAGGATCTAGATGTTGCTGTCTTCCTGGAACCCGAATCAAGAGTTGCTCTAGAGGATGAGGCAGGGTTAGCCTCCGAGGCCGTCACTGGATGCAGCCCCTTAGCTAAACCGGGTTGGCCTGTCCTGCTTAAGGAAGTGGATGCCCTGGGGGGCACAGCTTTGTTGGGCATGATAAAGAGAAGCCCAATCAAACAATAGTAATTCAATGAGAGAACAAAAAAGAGAATAGAGAAGGTGGCTGAGAGAGTGTGACTAGTAAGGAGCCAAGGGAGCAAATAAGTCCATAGCAAAAAGAGGACCAAAAGCACAAGTTGAAAACTGAACACAATGGCCAAAGAACTGGTAGAAAACCAGGTTACCAAAATATGTCCTGTTTCAACCAAGCTCACCCAGTGCAGTTACATGGCAAAGTCAGGATTCGAAACCTGGTCGCCACAGTCATAGAGCAAGGCCTGACTAAGGGAAGAAGAGCAAGCAACCAAAAAAAGGGGGGGGGGGGCAGTCACACCTTGAAACTAATGTCCCAGCAACCAAGATGGCGGCCGCAGCAGGGACCGCCAAAATTGTTGGGGGGCAGAAGGCGCCTACCCGCTTGCCACTGAGACTCAGGGTCTCCGACCCAAAGCAGGGAGGGGGGAAGGCCCCTATGCTCGCCTCCCTGCAAGCAATTCAGCTCTGCTCAGCAGCAGAGCTGAGTGATAATGGCACCAAGGAGGATGCCACGTGGCCTTATATAGGCCATTCTCCAAAGGTGGGGGCCGGGAGGGGAGTCACCCCGCCCCCAGGAGCAGCCAGCCAATTGGCTGCCCTGGAGGACCCGGGCGACCATCGAGAGGGCGCTCAGCCTCCCAGAGTGTCGCTCTGGAGGCGGAAGTCCCTCTTTTCCCCACCCGGCCAACCAATAGGAGGCCGGCGTGCGCCCAGCAAGGCATGCTGGGGGCGCCGAGCCTCCATGGGCGCTGACGCCCTGGCAGCAACGTGGCCTGTCTGCTCAGTTGGGCTACCGCCTTTTGTTGAAATAAGATATAAGTGGGGACCATCGTTCTTCAAAAGGCAGAGGAAGATTCCACACCCGCAACCTTCTAGATTGATCAGTGAGCTTTTCCATAAACCAAAAATTCTAAAATCGAGACAACCAATCAGTCATATTGACCTTTCCAGTTTTCCAAGCCCTGGCAATTTCAATCCTGGCCAGTGCCAACAAAAATACAATAATATCTTTATTGTGTAATGTCTTAAAACACTGAAAGCAATAAAAGTTCTGGAGAATGGACAATTTTTGATCAGTAATTTCTGAAACTGTCAACTACTGAATGCCAAATACACTTGGACAATCGTACCACATATACAGAAAGGTACCTCTATTACTACACCCTCTCCAAAAGTGTGAGGTGGGATTCTTAGTTATGCATGCAAGTTGTAGTGGTGTGAGATACCATCTATGCACAACTTTAAGAGTGGTTTCTTTCAGGACTATAGAATTAGATATATGTGGGGGAGTGTTCCAGATTTTAAGCCACTCTGAATCTGTTATTTGAATGTTTAAATCCATCTCCCACCCCACTTTATGAATCAGCCCACAATCGAAAGTCTCGTGAAGCATCCACTTATATATTTTTGCCACTCTGCCTTTAATGCAAGTATCTTCATTTATACACTTGCATTCAAACAGAGTAAGTGAGCGAGGGAGTTCTTTCCTCCTAACGAGCTAAGTTAAAAAGGATGTAATTTGATTCAATTGCATCCAAGAGGGCTCAAAGGGGGAAAGGGCCTTGATCAGACACTCTCTGGACCTGGATCTACCATGTACAAATAGGTCTCTCACCATAAAAAACAACAACTCTCCTGTACCATGGATGGAAACAAGTCCACCTATCAGGCTCCACAAACAGAGGATGAGAAATAAATGGTTGTATTGGTGAAGGGCTTGGAGCAAGAATGTGCTTCCACTTTTTCCAGGCCATGAGAGTATGATACAAATATGGATTATTAATTCTATGAATTACTATAGTTTTTTGTGGGTTTTTCGGGCTATGTGGCCATGTTCTAGCAGACTTTGACCACATAGCCCGAAAAACCCACAAAAAACTATGGATGCCGGCCATGAAAGCCTTCGACTCTATGAACTGCCTTCCTCAATGAGGATGAAAAAAATGCACTGAGCTCTGAAAGGGATTGCATGAAGTATTTTATGCTTTGAAGTTGGTCCAAGAAAGTATTGCTACTTTGTGCATTTTGGATTTTGTTGTATTTCATGACAATGGGACCAGTGAAAAGAAAGGATTCTAAAAGAGCCAGACTTTTAAACACCAGTAAAACACCCCAGAGGCACGAAGGTGCAATAGCCAGTCGCACTTTTGAAGTGTCCCCTCGCCTCTCCCATCCTCAAAGCATTCATGGAGCAGCTATTTCTTCAATAACGAGAACTTCTGTTATGAAGAAATGGCTGCACAATGAACACTTTGTGGATAGGAGAGGTGAGGGGATGTTCAGTGACGCTTCAGAAGCACAACTGGCTATCACACTTTTGCACTTCTGGAGCATTTTACTAGCGTTTAACTCACAGTAAGACCCAAGTGTGATAATCCCCATATGTAAAAATGTATTCATTTTTTTAGAGTATTTATACCCCACTCTTCAGCCACAAAGGCTCCCAGAGCAGTTTACAGATTTGTGAAGTTGAAGGCTTTCATGGCTGGAATCCATAGTTAATCCCCCTTTGCATATCCCCCTTTGCATATCCTCCCACCCTGAGGTCCTGCCATCAACAACAGAACAATACACAGATTAACATGGGAATCACGCCTCCCTACCCAGGGTCACACAGTACACACACACACACACACACACACACACACACACTTCCTTGCCAGTATTCTCTGAAGATGCCAGCCACAGATGCTAGTGAAACATCAGGAATAAACTCTTCTAGAACGTGGCCACATAGCCTGAAAAACCCACAAAAAACTATAGTTTACAGATTGTCAATTAGACAATTCTCTGCCCTCAGGCTTACAATCTAAAAAAGACATGACACAAAAGGAGAAGGAAATGGCAGTGGGGAAGGGGACTAAGTCCAGTGGTTCTTCTTTCCTTCTGCTGCCTAAGCAATGGCAGATGGACTAGAGGGGAGGGCCTTCTTCTTATTCTGGGCTTCTTACTTCTTACTCATGTATTTCTCCTTGTTGAAATTTATTTTGTTTTGACCCAGCTTTCTAATCAGTCATTTTGAATTCTAATTCTGTCCACTGGAGTATTAGTCACCCCCTCCAATTTGGTGTCATCTGCAAATTTGCATGCCCCCTATTCCATCATCTAAATCATGTGAATAACTGAACAATGACAACTAACTATGGCTCCATATTTTTAAAATATTGCATTTGACATATCTATCTCAAGAAAAGAAGGAAGCAATACACACTTTTGAAACCAGTTTAAGAAGTGCTTACAAGTAACATTGGTCATATCAAGAGCGTGCCAGATTCTATTAACACCAACCTAGAAGATGGACACAATCTGAGCAGGAATAGCTTCATGCAAAACAGTTGAAAAACTAGAACAGTTATTCAAGACAAACAAAACACAAAGAAAATATCAATGGTTGGATCTCAAAACCACCTCTAGATGAGAAGAGAAAACTGCATTTTCTGGCAAAGAGATATTGGTTCATCATTTCGATCCATTAAATATAATTTGCTAAAATATGCAATTTTTTTTGCATTCACTGCCATGGAATATAATGCTGTGGTGATAAGATTCACCTGTCCAAAATAATTGTTTATACCTCCTATGAACAACATATTTCAAGAAGACAGGAGGCCCCACCATGCAACAAAGTTCAACGTTTTACAACTAACTTTTGTTTCCTGGGATAATCCTAACCCAGTGTCTCTCCAGTAACGTCATTGGTGCCTTAACCATTTATTCTGAGTCTGTCTAATTTTATTCTGCAAACACCCAACAGTGCTGATGTAGTTCCAACTGTGCTTTGTGTGTGTGTGTGTGTGTGTGTGTATCCTACCTATTTTTTTAAAAAAAATGTTAACTAGATAAACCACGCTAAACATCTTCTCATTGTTCTTTCCCATACTATTCCTCCCCCCCCACCTTTCCTAGTCTTGGGGAGGGTACCAGGGATTTGATATGTTGTATATTTTTAACTTGTTAGCTGCCCCGGTTGTTCTCAGAGGGGCGGGATACAAATAAATTTTTTTATTATTATTATTATTATTATTATTATTATTATTATTATTTATAAATAAATTAAAAGTTTAGTTCACTTAGGGAAATTTCTGCAGTGATTTTGTATGTGTGTTTCACTCCCCCCCCTCCCCCCGGGAAATCTGATTTTACACCCTTCTCTCTTCTGTGCCACTTCGAAGAAATTACTGAATAACTCATGTGATCTCCCCACTCTCATACTGTACCTCAGTTCTCTTTAGCAATGGAGAAGAAGTTAATCGTACCCCTTTGTCTCCTAATGTGTCCTTTCAGTATCTTTAGACTGTAAGGCATTAATTGGAGATCATAAATTCCTTACCATCATCGGTTTCTAATTTGAGAATTGGTCCATACTGAGATAGTAAAATATTGGCACACAATAAACACCAGGAACCCTAAAGCAGCCCAGCTATGTGAACAATTTCTTAAACCCATCTCCTTCACTTCTAGAAGCAGTATCTTTAAACTTATTCAAATAATACCCTGTCATTAGCAGAATTTGGAACAGCACACCAAATTCTCAGGGAATTCATGTTAGTAAGGCAGTGCTTTTCTAAAATTTATTCCCAGATACTTGCATTTATTACATGGAAACTGTTGACTATAGTAGTACTAAGATGATTACCAAGCATCAATTTATCCTGCTAATATTTCCACAAGTAGCAAGTAAACATTAAGTTGAATGTAGCTGCTTGAGGGATGGTGGTGGTGGGGAAACAGAGTCATTAAAAAAGCATAAAGGATATAGCTTATTCCGGTAGAAAAAAAGTAGATTTTAGCAAAATATTATATGCGCTTTTCCATCTCCATTGCATAAACATAGGCACACAGCCTCACCACGCATATCTTTTTCATGATGTGTAAAAAGTCCACAATTATGCTTCCCTGTTAACTTAGCTTTAATCTCTTAAGTATTCAAGACATGTCAGTACTTCTGAGTAATCATGAAGGCTGCTCTCTCTCTTTTTCTCTGTATGTAGTTAGTGTGTGTGTGTGTGTGAGAGAGAGAGAGAGAGAGAGAGAGAGAGAGAGAGACCCATAGAGTTCAGGTTGTTGCTTGAACTTGATGTAAAGTGTTTCTGATCTCAGATGTTCTAATCAGGTGATAATCTTAGTTCTAACAGATGTGAGGTGATTCCCTCCAGCTAAAGGAGCATGAATCTAGATTTAGCTTTTTCCCACAGCCTAGTAGAAAAGAAGGTGTCCGTAGAATAAAATTTTGACATCTAGTAACAGAAGGGGAAAAAAGATGTTATTCAAGCCTTTCCTTTGGGTATGTGTATATACTAAAATTCATACCTGGGGAGACTAAATGGAAAATGTTCTTTTCGGATGAAAGGAAATGGGGGGAGGGAGGAGAGAAACTAACGCATTGCATAGTCACTCATCCTGGAATAAGAATAATGTATATTTACAGATACATTTGAGCTGTTCAGTTCAAAACCCAGGAACATGGTAGATGGAGATGACATTGAAATTAATGTAGCTTGACAACCGAAATCTATAATATTGATAAAGTGTATGTGTACTTGCAAACTTATTGAAATAAATGTACTACGTTCAGAATTTTAGACAGCTAAGACTGGAGGAGATGACCAAAGAATCTACAAAAAGATCTGATTTCATTAGCAAGGATATCACACTTTTAATTTATCATTTCATTTTTTATATAAAAGATTGGTTTATACTACCAAGATTAATTTGATGAAACATTATTATTATTATTATTATTATTATTATTATTATTATTATAGATATTATGATGATTATTTTTTCTAAGTATATTCTGCTGGTAAAATTGAGGTGACTATCAAGAATAAGAATACATTTCTTATTATTTCTCATTTTGTGTATGATATTTTATTGCATTGTGTAGTGCAATATAGTATGCACCCATCTTGATTATCTTTGTATAAATGACATCTTGAAGAAGAATCTTAATACAAAAATCTAATACAGACAGCCCTCCCTATCCTGTGGATTCAACTATCCACAGCTTGAAATCCACCACAACAAAAATGAAATCAACAACAACAAAAAAGGCATACTTTTTGGCACAGAAACCAAAAAATGTGTAAATTTCCCACCTCTTCTCAATTTTGCCCTTGTAGTCAGCAAGTAGTTGAAACTCTATCACACATTTTGTTCTCATGTGTTTTTTTTTTATAACCAGTGCCATAACCAGCTGATTGCGACCTTATTGAGGTGCAAGTTGGGCTGTTCTGAATTATTTTACATCAAAATGCTGTTGCAAGACAAATGCATGAGTTATCACCCTGCTGGTTGCAAAATTTTTATCAATGGCAGTTAAAATTAGAGAGAGCGAACTACTAAAAAGGGGCCTGACGAACGGATCCATATGCTAATGCTATAATTTTGTAATTGATATAATCCCCAATGTTGCAGTCCAATCTGACAACTTCATATTACCTTTAACTTTCTGCATTTTAAGGAAACTTTTTATTTCATATTGGATTTCTATTATATGTAATCTTTCAATTTATATGTTTTAAGTTATTGTATGCTTTGACGGGTTTATTGACCGTAAATAAAGATTGTCAGTTGTTTGAGTAAATTTCCTCACGGAAAGGAAACTGCACAACATTCAAACCAGCAAAAAATTCAGCTTCAGTCAGTTTCTTTTTCTGCCATATAACATTTGAATTGTGCAACTTTCAGACAAACAAAGGCTGCTGCTTCAGTTAGCTCTAATTAATTTTCTTGCCTTGTATCATTTAGTTTGTACAACATTCAAACTGGCAAAGGTGGTGCATGAAAAGACAGTGAGTGTAACCTTTCACAACTAAAGTGCACATTTTTTTCAATTTCTGCACAATTTTCAAAAACTGCATGGTGTGGAAAGTGCCTATCCCTCCTCAGTAAATTATTTTTTGCAGAATAAGTTCCAAACTGCCAAGTTTCTCACCCACCTAGGATTTTTCTCTTGTTTCCCAACACTAAAAACAAACTCATTTTTTAACCATGTAAACATATTTTCAAATGTTCTTTCCACCCTAGTAAAGTTGTATTGCTTATAAAACGGTCATTTGCCCATCAGATCTAGTTTTGTTTAATTTTCTCTCACCTATTGGATTTTTCCTTACGCTAAATGATGTTCATTGTAAGAAAAGTGAACATTCACAGACTATCACTGGAAACATTTTTTAAAGTGCACTTCATCTTGCTCACATTGAATTGGTGAAATTGAGACACAAATTCAACAGTTGCCATTTGAACAAACTGTGGTACAACATACAGAGATCCATATATAATAGAAACATTCATGTTGAACATATACATTAAATGATGTCTCCATCCAGCTAGGGTTTGAAAAGCTGTGTATCAGGAGCCTGGGGAAAAGCTGAAGAGTTGAAGAAGGGGAAAGCCAATTTGACCATCATAGATGAGTCCAGGGCTGAGGATGCTTCACTGAGAAGCAGCTATCTGCAGTTTGTTGGTCCAATGTAAACTCTTTCCAAATCCCAACAGCTCCTGGTAGCTGTGTATTCAGTATTAGAGAAAAAAGGCTATAGTCATATCTGCTTAGGAAACTTCTAGTTGACTGGAAATCCTAGGTAACCAAGCTTCCCAATGGAATCAAAAAGGTATGTGTGTACCCAACTCTTTGTGTGAACAATCACTTCCTTACTACCACCAAAAATGAAGTTATTAGGGTAAGTTTATCACGAATGTGTGTAGTTCTTTTAAAAAGAAAACCAGGGTCCCTTTTTTTTTTTTGGCTAGGAGCATTAGTACACTGAAAAGCAACCTAAGTAATAATGTTCCCTGACACATATATTCTCAAAATCCTAGAAGACCTTTTAGCTTACACCCTCTTTTGCAGTGGAGTTTGAAAGCAGCCATGCAAAGTAACATCAATGTACAATGGTACTATTACAGCAGGATCAAACCATGCATTTGTGACTGATGGACAAAAGAACATTCTGCTGAAGACTGTACTTATTAAAATTTTATGTCCATGAAACTGAAGAACGAGGAATAAAACACTATGTTAATGCAATAGGTTTACTTGACAAGACAGCTGATCCCATTGTGCTGCCCTTAAGTGAATACAATGTTCACTTAGTGTTAACACAGATTTTTTTTAAAAAAAAAGATTATACAGAGCTTTATGATAGAATCTACTAAAAATATTTATTAGCTATAGATATCTGCAATACACATGTTATCTATATTTATATTCTTGGGTACTATTTCCTGTTGTTATTTTTATTGTTCTTTTTATATTCACTTTGCTTTTCTGTCTTGACATCAAATCTGACAAATTTACACAAATACGAAGCTTAATAAATATATGCCAGGTATTTCAATATCCCACTTCACGGCCGGGATGATTATTCATATTCCAGATGTAGTAATTTATCTGAAGTCTGGGAGAAAGGCAGATGTTGATAGAATCAGAGATTTGACTCCACTGTTAAGACCACTGTAACATAACATCAACAGCACTTTGATTGCTTCGTGTTCTCTTGGCTTCCTCAACCTCTTACCTCCTGTCCCTTGCCTATACTGATGCCTATGGGAACTATTACTAATCATTTCTCATGTCACATAAGTGTTGTCGTAAAATCTATACATATGTTCAAGAACTTTATTGTTTGTTGCCCATATGTTCAATCTGCAGTGGATTCTTTCCATCCACGGGGGTTTGCTTCTTTCTCTCTCTCCCTCACAGAGCAAAGTAGCAAAGACACATGATTTTCAGAACTATAGACTAATAATAATTTCAGAAGTAAAACCAACTTTATTGATGGCTTATGAGACATGGCTTATGTGAGAAGTGGGACTCTGTCACAAATTTGCAATGATCCCTCCCAATTAGACTTGGATGTCACATGTGGGATGGAGGTTAATCAGGGTTAAGCAACTGTGATCTTCCAGATGTTGCAAGACAACAGTGACTATATCATCCCACATAATTGGTTATGTGGGCTGATGTAAGTTTCAGTCCAACATCTGCCATGAAGCAGGATGCCCACCCTGGTGTAAGTTTATGTGTGTGTGTGTGTGAGAGAGAGAGAGAGAGAGAGAGAGAGAAACAGCATAATGTACTGGACTGCACTACATATTTAGACTCTTGGAGTTGTTTGCTCTTGTGTGCAGTAGACCCTATCACAGTTTTTCTGGTGCTGAGTGTGTATGACTGACGCAAGGTCACCCTGGTCATCCTGCAGATATAATCCAGTTTGAGACCGCTTTAACTGCCCTGGCTCAATGCTAGGAATTCTGGGAACTGTAGTTTTGTGAGATAGCCTTCTCTGCCAGAGAGCTCTGGTGTCACAATAAACTACAATTACCAGGATTCCTTAACACTGAGCCAGGGCAGTTAAAGTGGTCTCAAACTGAATTATTTGTGCAGTGTATTTTGGACCCCAGTGAGTTGCCATGGCTGAGAAGGAAATAAAATCCTCATCTCCAGAGTCATAGTACAATGCTCAAACCACTACACCACATTGACTCTCCGACCAAGATTCAAATCCCTGCTCATGGAAACCCCTTGGGTGACCTTGGGCAAATCTTAAGTCTTAAGAGGAGGGCAATGTCAAACCTCCTCTGAAGAAATCTTGGCAAGAAAATCTGAGCATACAGTCATCATAACTTAGATTCAACTTAAAGACACACAGAAAACATCACCATATGTTTGTAAAGCATGGTAAAGAAAGAAGCACATTCTATAGTACTGACATTACAATTGAAATCTTATATTGTTAATTGTAATACAAGAAAATTTGTGGAGAGCAGGAAAAGACAATAGGTAATAATATATATTTGTAAGACTGAGATTGTGCTTTTCACACACATTTGACATTGTATTAAAAAGCACCATCCTCTTTCTATTATTTTCAAGGACAAGTTGATTGCTCTCAGTGGGCCTTTTATTCCTCAAGTGATTATCAGATCTGTTTGTCTACATAGAATCATGATGTCATCACTTCAGTGTATGATCCCTAGTTCACCATGTAGGACAGAGCAAGTTACAAAAATAGTGATAAAGGGAAAGTATAGCAGGCAGCTGCAATTAAAAACAGAGTAAGTCACTAGGGCTATGGATTGGTCACATTTTGTGTCCTCTATTTTCTGCTTGAAAATCAAAATAAGCAAGCATCCAGTGCAGTCCTGGTTTACTTTAAGCACATCAATTGATTTAATATTTGTAACACCTTTGTAAAAATTTTGAAAGATTAAATTTTCATAAACAGATATTTTAGTCTCCTTTTTGAAGATTTTGAAGGAGTAAGGCAGTCTAAAACCTGTTTCTTATTTGTAAAATTTAAAAATATATAATATCCTCAACAATGCTAAGACCAGAGAAAAACATATTCAAGGAACTTTTCAATAATAATAATAACAACAACAACAACAACAACAACAATAAAATTTATTTCTATTTCCCTCCTCTTCCTACGGATCGAGGCGGGATTACAGCAATCAGCAAATTACAACAATAAAACATGACAAATACATGGCATAAAATACATCACTATCAATACAATATAATACTATACAGTTGGTCAGCTCTCCATGAAAGCATGCAATGCTGACCGGGTAAGATATATATTACAGCAGGTTAGGTGGATAGGCTTGCCGGAAGAGATCCATCTTCAGTGCTTTCTTAAAAGTGTCCAGGGTGGTAATAAGATGGATCTCTTCCAGCAGATCATTCCACAATTTGGGGGCCATGGCAGAAAATGTTCTGTGGGACGTGATCACTAGCCTGGTATTTATGTAGTCTAGTGATTTCTTCCCAGATATTCTGAGGGTGTGGGGCAGATTGTGTAGGGAGAGGCGTTCCCTCAAGTAACTCGGGCCCAAGCCATCTGGGGCTTTAAAAGTAATAACCAACACTTTGATTTGCGCCCAGAAGCTGATCAGCAGCCAGTGCAGAGATTTTAATATTGGTGTTACGTGGTCATGCCTAGCTGCTCCAGTGACCAATCTGGCTGCTGCATTTTGAATTAATTGAAGCTTCCAAACTTGGTACAAAGGTAGCCCCACGTAGAGCATGTTACAGAAATCTAAATGAGAGATTACCAGTGCAAGAACCACTGCTTCAAGCTCCTTTCGGTCCAGGTAATTTTCTTTCTTTTCATTCATAGATAACCTTCCTAGTATTTCATTTGTGACTTGGTTAAAGATATTGACTGGGAAAACAGCCAAATGGCTGATAATGCCACCCTAGTTCCCAAACAAAAAAACCCCCGGCTTACAGAGTTAGAGCAAAGCAATCCAGTCTTTGAGTCTAAATGCAGTATCAGAAGAGGGATAACCAAAAGAGTTGTCAAATGGTCTGAGATCAAAGTTATCAGATAGGCAAGTTGATAAGGCAGTCCAAGGTCAAAGGTTCCAGATAATCAAAATGGGTCAGCAGTCCAAGAAGCAAGGGTTCAGGAGCCACAAAAAGAGTCTTTCCTCAAGAAGGTCAGACAATCACTGGCAATTAGACACACATTCTCATCCCAGTTTGGAAAAGGGTTGTCTCTTCTAGATGCCCCTTGCCCTATCACGGACTCAGTCTGTACAAAATGGCGGTGCCCTGTTCATACGGGCGCCGCCATTTTGACATAACGGATGCTCTGCGTCCGCACGTGGCACACCGGAAATGACACCGCGAGTGTGCCCTTTGGCACTCGTGGCACCTCTTCCAGGGCCTGAGAAGGAGCGCAATTTCTGCGCTCCTTCTCTGCAGCGTCCGGGAGCCACACCGTTTAAAGGCTGCAGCTCCTGGATGCTGCAAGCGGCAGCGGAGCCAGACCGCCGCTTTTCAGTGGTCTATAACCCACCGAAGAAACTAAAGGAGGAAGGTGGTGGGGATGGGGGCAGTCTAAAGAAGGGAGGACACAAGGGAAGGAGGGAAATACAGGGAGGCATAAGGGGATGGGTAGGAAAGCAAACAACAATGAGAGGAATAATATAGGGAGACAAAAAGCTACTGAGCAGCAGCAGTAGTGGTGGGCGTCACTGCAGGAGCAAATTGTGACACTATAGCTAACATTGGTTGGCACTGCACAGGGAGGTGTAAGTGGTCCTTCTTGTATAACCCCATCACCTAGTAAACCCTAAAATGAGATACCCCAAGTGAGGCACAGGCAGAACGTAGCATTCACAGAAAGGGAGAGATAAAGGGATATCACATTTGCAAAATTAGCCGAGGGCACAAGAAAGTTGCCAAGACAAATAGTAGACACCCTTAGGAAGGCAAATGGCATCCAAAGCTACATTACACATAAAATAGGGATGTGGAATGTGAGGAACATAAGCCAAGGGAAGCTGGACATAGTAAAAATGGAAATGGAGTGCATGAACATAGCAGTACTGGGAGTGAGTGAGTTAAAATGAACAGGAATGGACCACTTTGAATCAGACCACCACTCAGGGAATGAAAAGACAAGAAGAAATGGGGTGGCTTTCATACCAAGAAAAGATGTGGTAAAAGCAGTCAGAGAATACAATGCAAAACCAGATCAAATCATTTCAGTTGATTGTGAACCTATGAATATCACCATAACTCAAGTATATGTACCAACCACAGAGGCATAACAGAAAAAAATTGATATATTCTATGAAGGAGTACATGAAGAAATTGACAGCATACCAACACAGGACATCAAACTGATAATTGGAGATTGGAATGCAAAAATTGGAAGCAAAGAAGAATAAAAAACTGTATGCGGATTTGAATTAGGCAAAAGAAATGAAGCAGGTGAGCATCTGATAGATTTTTGTGAAGCCTACAATGTATTCACTGCAAACACATTTTTCATACAACGAGAAAGAAGGCTATACACATGGACATCACCAGGTGGTCAACACAAAAATCAAACAGATTACATAATTTGAAGTAAAGTATGGTGGAACTCTATATTGGTGGCCAAGACTAGACCAGGCGCCAACTGTGGCACAGATCACAAATTACTCATATCAAAAATAAGAGTAAGACTCAAGAAGAAAACAAAACCAGGGACTATACCAAAATATGGTCTTAATAATATCTCAACAGAATTTACTGACAACATAAACAGATCCACACTACTAAACATAATAGACTGAGAACCAGAGGAACTATGGTCTGAAGCTAGGGACATAATAAAAGAAGAATGCAGATAGACACTTTCAATAAACAAAAAGAGAAAAAAAATGGATGACAGAAAAAAGTGCTACTTTCTGGCAGCCCTTTTGGGACTGTGGTGGTAGCTGACCTAGGGACCATGATGTTTGGTCACTGTGGTCCTGCACCAAACGGGGAGCAACCTGGACTGGAACAGCCTTTTTAAAAAACAAAACAAAACAATTTTGCCTTTCCCCTAAAGCCTCCAGAACAAGTTTTACTTTGTTTTTTGAAACATAGGAAGCTGTTGGATGGGAAATTTGGTGGCAACCTGCAGAAAGAGGAGTTCACTTTCCAACAATTCTGGATCTAACCCAAGGAGTTTCCAAGTGCATGACAAGAGCTACTGTAATTTGATTATCTGTTTAAAAAATGATTCCAGTTCTACAGGTACCATACACTCCCCTCCCCCAAGAACTTTATTAAAACAACCCAGAAGACTGAAAGCTTTTTTGAAAACAACTGGGTTTACATTGCTCATCTTCTGAAAGTATTTAATTTACTGTGGCATTGTATCAGAAATTATCCAGTTTAGTACATTTCCTCACTAACTGTGCATATCCTTCCTTTTGTCATTTTGTGTCACAACTTTTAACAACCAGTCAATGTTTTGTACATGACATACTGCTCAGTTCTTATGATTAGACACGAGGGACCAAAAGTGAAATGAAAACTAATATTATCTTGGTAGACTTGTGTTTTTTTAAGCCATTCCAACCGGGAGCAATAATTCTTACAGCCTGGGAACTCTACATTAAATACTATGTCAGTTAAAATTACTTCTGAGACTGGTAATTGACTATGCAATGTCACTAGTAAAGGAAGATTTCATTCTGCCTTATCCACTTAGAACTACAGCTCTCTGAACCCTTTTATGATTTTGTTCCCTTTGAAAATCAGTTTATATAAGGCTGTCGTCCCTGAATATTGGGGAAGAAAAATGAGTGAGGTACATTTTGCCATGACTTGATTTTGTGCAGGTTTACAGGATTAGGATTCAAGATGTTATGATTGTAAGGGTGGGTTTTAAAACGAACAGATTAAAGATTTAATCTGAGATATGATGTAAGGTCAAAACTAAATTGTACAAAAGAATGGTTATTAATTCAGCCATACCTTCATTTTATGAACCAAAGATCTTGGTTCAGATTAATAATAGATTTGGTAGGGCCCAGAAAACTATCTAGTCCAACTTCCCTAGGTACAGACATCACATACTACTGTTCCAATTATTATTAGGCTGCATCTACACTGCAGAAATAATCCAGTTTGACACCACTTTAACTGTCATGGCTCAAGGCTGTGAAATTCTAGGAGCTGTAGTTGGCTGTGGCACTGACAGTGTTCTCTGACAGAGAAGTTTTACAAAATTACAATTCCCAGCTCTGGGCCATGGAAGGTAAAGTAATGTCAAAACTGAATTATTTCTGCAATGCAGATGTAGCTATTAGACACAACAGGACCATATTGGGTTTCAGTACATTATGGATTTTGCAGTGTGTGTGTGTGTGTGTGTGTGTGTGTGTCATTTTAAGGGTATGTGTGGCATGGTAGAAAGCAAAATATTCATTGATTGGAGAGGTTTTGTGGTTGTTTATTGTTGTTCATTGTCATCAGGGTTGACTTATGGCAATTCTATGAATGAGGAACCTCTGAAATACCCTATCATCCATAGTCCTGCAGACTCAGGGCAGTTGCTTCTTTAAGTCTGTCCACCTATTATGCAATCTTACTATTTTCCTATTCCACCTTACTATTGTCTTTTCCTTGTTTCAATGAATCACATTGTCTTATGCTGTTGTTGCTGTTAGCTGCCCTCAAGTCAATCTCAACTCTTGGTGAGCTTGTGGATGAGACATCTCCGAGACCCTCTGTGCTGCTCTGTTTAGGTTTTGTAGATTCAGGCCCATGATTGAGTCTATATCTGTCTGGTGTGTGGTCTTCCTTGCTTTTTGCTGCTTTCCAGCTTTCTTAGAATTATTGCCCTTTTCAATGATTTATGCCTTCTTGTGATGTGGCCAAAGTATGACAAGCTCAATTTAATCATCTTGACCTCCAGGGAGAGTTCAAGCTTGAACTGTTCAAGGATGCATTTGTTCATCTTTTTGGCTGTTCACAGTATTCCCAGCACTCTTTTTCAGCACCAAAATTCAACTGATCTGATTTTCTTTTTATCTACTTTCTTCATGATATGCCTACATACCAGTTTGGACCTTTTGGCTTCTAGGGAGAGTTCAGGCTTGAATTGTTCTGTCTCCACAGTGGTATCTGTGGAACTTACCTCATCACATTTCTGATGAGTTGATTTTCATCCTTTCAGCTTTCTTCTCTGTCCAGCTTTCACAGCCATGTATAGAAATTGAAAATATGGTTACACTGAAAACTCTAACTTTGGTATTCCTCCTTTATATTTGATGAGCTTATCTAGCTCCTTTGTAGCTGCCCTTCAAAGTTCTAGTCTTCTAATTTCTTGACTGCAATTCCATTCTGATTCTTAACTGAGCCACGGCATTGTCTACTTTAAAGTTATATAAATCCTTCATGGTCATTATTTTTGTTTTCTCAATTTATTCTTAGGGATCATCTGCCCCAGCCAAAATATGTTGGGTTGCTACTGTGCAAGCTACTCCAGATTCCTCATATTAGCTCCATAGCAATGCTGGGCAGCTGTCTACATATGTGTCCCATTGTCCTGCTTTGTGGCAAGCCACTAACACAAGTCACTCCCTCTGAAGTCAGAAACAAAGTGCCTGGTGTTGATCACATGGCCAGGCACATATTTCTGACCTTAGAAGAAACAACTTGCATCATTGGTGGTAGATCTGGGTGGCACAGTGTGACCCAGGTGTAAACAGCCACCCAGCATTTATACGGAATGTTTTGAGTTTTCCAGCAAAAGTTAGAGCATAAGGTGAGAGGTTTTTTTTAAAAAAAACACACCACTGATTTAGCCAGGGATAGGACAGATTTGATGCTCATCCAGCCATCCCTCATGAAGACAGGATGCTTTTGAATTGGAGGTTTGGCTCTGCATTGTGTAGGTAAGCCATGGTGAGGGCAGTGGGGAGGGGGCATTGTATTTGGCTGTATGCATATGTCTTCTGTGTGTTTATAGCAATACATGGATACTATATTCTCTGTACTGGAATCCTCACATTGAATCCTAATTGTTCCTTACTCAGACTTGTTTTAAGGAACTAAAAACGAAGGAATTAGTGGAGGGGAGGCTATCTAATCTCTACCTAGCACGTCTTGATCTATGTTCAGAAGGAAAGTTTCTCCAGGGATATTTTGTTTTCTGCATGTGCTTTCTGTAAATTTAGACCTTGTAAAATAAACATTGTTCAAAATATGCATTGTGAAAATGCCAGTGAAAGAAATTTGCTATCTATTGGGGGGGGGTATAGACTGGCAGAAAGGGGTGGTGAGACGCCACCCCTTTCTACCCTGGTTGCAGACCACACCAACCAAATGGCACAGCCTCCAGGAGGCTTCTGGTGGGTTATTTTTAAGCCGTGTGTGGGGTGCAATTTCCATGCTCTCACGCGATCATGCAGCACAGTGTGCAGCACAGCATTATTTGGGCACTGCACCAATCAGACATCATATTTGTGTGCCCCGTGTGGACAGGGGCACGGCAAGGTGACACACTTGCATTGATAGTAGGGCTGGGCACATGTGGACCTAGCCCTAATTTCAAATTAATAGCCTTGCCTAGCCCTAATTTTGGCCCCAGGCTGGCGCAATGCATCCTTCTGTACTGGGCCCTGGTTGGATACTCCTAGTAATATCTTTCCATCATGAATGATTTTTAGTCTATCTTTTTCACACTGGGAATATCTCGTGACTTTCATTCTCAGAACTTTGGTAAAAAATGTTTTCTATGCTGTTTCCTTCAAGTTGGTTAAATACCACTCATTGGGAGAAATGAGTTACATCTGACATTCCTTGGCTTTTAACATTGACATTAAAATAGCAATCTGGAGAAAATCTTGAGCTTCAGCTTTTGTCATTTAAAATATAGATCACAGTATATATTCTATGTGGGCCAAATTCTTTGGTGAGGTAAATTCTAAAGCTCTAAAGGGCTTCATTCATTATTTTGCCCATTCACACCAGCAACATGTTTGGCCCCAAATATTCATCTTAATTGGATTGTGTTTTATTAAATGCAAGAGACATTTCAGTCATCCAGGTCACTTTGGAAGGGAATTGATGATGGTCTGCAATTAATCACAACAGACTGTACATGGCATGAAGAAAATGATATCAAATCATCATATGTCTTTCTTTAGCTAATGAGATAGAGCAGATTCATCGACTCTTTTCTTTTGACTTTATTCAGATGTTAGAACAGCTTAAATAAGTATAATGGGAAAAGATGACTGATAAGACTACCCCTAAAAAGATTTTCCAGAAATTTCTATTTTAGACAGTTTGATTCATACTAAAATAATAAATCTGGGGGGAAAGTAGAATTGGAATGGAGCCCAATAGAAGAATATGTGAATAAGATTTGGAATATTAATTTATGAAAAAGGAAAAAAATAAAATAATACTATAGAATGTAATAAAAAAAACAAGATAAATATATAGTTGGAAGAAAAACAGAAATACAGAGAGTAAATGATATTGGATGGTTAGATGTAACAGATCGAGATATTAATGATATGATATAAATTAATGTAAGGGAGTGAAAAACATATATATTTATATTATATATTTGTGTTGGAGAAATTGAAGAATCTGATGCAAACCAAGAGGAAATAAAGAACATAATAATTATGATGTATAAGAAGGAATGTACAGTACAAGAAAAGGAATGTACAGCACATTTTAGATTTGTTTTTAGAAAAATAATAATAAAGATTATATTTTTAAAAAGAAATAACTCCTGTTTCTAAGGAGTTCAAAATAAGAAACTGCAGTCTTTCTTTACTGTATGTATGTTTCAGACTTAAAGTAAATCCAGTGAAGTCAATGGGACATAGGTTTATTACTATTAAAATTATTAACCATTGGTTTTATTGGGTCTCCTCCAGATATGCTTAGTCTGAGCCTAGCCACATATGTAATGGGGACAAAAAGAGTATGAGATGATGAAGGGAAACCATTGAAAAGAACGAAGTGTTCAGAAATAAAAAGGGGCTGTGTAAATCTTTAAGGACCTCAGATTACTTAGGAAAAAATCAAATACTAGAACTTAAATTTGACTTTACTGACTACCTTTAAAAATATGCAAAATCCAATTTATATTCTAAGATGGCAGTTCTCAAGTAAAGGGGGACTGCAGGGGCCCATTCACACTACAGTACAGCAGCTGGGGTCCAGAGTAGCTACACTTCAGCATATTAGGGAGCAAAAAGATTTCCTGGACAGAACAGAACTAACGATCTTGGATGAGTACCACACAGAGGAAGTTGCTGGGGTGGAGGAGGTCACTTTACATACACAGCAGGCAGACAGCTGGAGGAATGTCACACAGAGAAGTAGGCCAAGAAGGGATTGTTCTGGGAGCTTGCAGCTAGAGAATTGATTTGAAGCTCTTTTCCTTATCAAGGAGGATGAGGAAGAGCACTATGGACAGACTTCAGGGACAGAGCAGGGGAGCTTGAGAGTTCCACCAGAGGGAACAGTCGCTGATAAGTGTGGTCATAGCAGGGTCATGTGGTCGTAGTGGGGGACTCCTTGCTGAAGGGTACAGAAGAAGTGATTTGTAGGCCTGACAGTATGTCTCAAGAGGTGTGTTTCTCCCTGGGGCAAAGATCCGTGATGTGACAGAGAGGCTGACAAGACTGGTCAAGCCTGCTGACCAATACCCCTTACTTTGGTTCATGTGGGAACCATTGATACTGCAAGACACAGCCTTCAGAACATCAGAAAGGATTGTGAGGTTCTTGGTAGGAAGCTGAAAGAAATGGATGCACAAGTTGTCATCTCGCCTCTTCTGCCAGTTGAAGGGCACGGTCCAGGAAAGGAGAGAAAAATAGCGGATGTGAACTACTGGCTCCGCAGATGGTGCCGCTGAGTACGATTTGGATTCTTTGATCATGGGCTGCGGTTCCATGAGGAGGGACTTCTTGCAATGGACAGGTTGCATCTCACGCCAGTTGGAGGAAATGTTTTTGCCAACAGTCTCAAGAATTTGATCATGAGGGCTTGATACTGAGTTTCATGGGGGAGGGAGACAATGGTGGGATACAGGTCACCCAAAAAGGGCAGTATGCCCATGCCTTGTTGCTGCACGAGGGAGCCGCAGTGGACAAACCATGCAGCTTCCTCGCACAGGAAAAAGAACCCTTAATAAGGTTAATGGGGTGCAAATGGTGGGATCATTAGGTGGCAGTGACCATGTTCTCCTGGAGTTTGTTATACAGTGAAAAGGAGAAGCCAGGCATAGTCAGACATGCATTCTAGATTGAGGAGAGTGGATTGAGGGTGATTCCATGCTCAGAAATACTAAAAGAGAAGGGAGTTCACGATGGATGGGAGTTTCTCAAAAGGGAGATACTGAAGACACAATTTGAAACAGTACTACTGAGAAAGGAAAATGGGAGATGTCTAAAGAAACCAGGATGGATGACTAAGGAACTTTCAACTGAGCTAAGTTTTAAAGGGAACATGTATAAGAAATGGAAAAGGGGGGAAATCACAAAAAAAAGAATCCAAAGAAATAGCAGGCATATGTAAGGGGTAAAGTCAGAAAAGCTAAAGTGGAAAATCAACTCAGGCTTGCTAGAGAGGTTAAAAACAATAAAAAGGGCTTTTTTGGATATGTCCGCAGCAAAAGGAAGAAGAAGGAAATGGTAGGGCCACTACATGGAAAAGATGGCAAAATGCTAACAGAAGACAGAGAAAAGGCAGAATTACTCAACACCTTCTTTGCCTCAGTCTTCTCAGGAAAGGAAAAGGGTGCTCAACCTGAGGATAATGGAGCAGAGGACAGAATAGGGGAACTTCAGCACAGAATAAGTAAAGAGATAGTACAGGAATATCTTGTTAATCTAAATGAATTTAAGTCTCCAGGACCAGATGAATTACATCCAAGGGTATTAAAAGAAATAGCAAATGTAATATCGGAGCCATTGGCAATAATCTTTGAAAACTCCTGGAGAACAGGAGAAGTCCCAGCAGACTGGAGGAGGGCAAACGTTGTCCCCATCTTCAAAAAGGGGAAAAAAGAGGATCCCAACAATTATTGTCCAGTTAGTCTGACTTCCATACCTAAAAAGATTCTAGAGCAGATCATTAAACAGAGAGTCTGTGAACATCTAGAAGGCAATTCCATAATCACAAAAGAAGAGAAACAAGTCCTGCCAGAAAAATCTAATCTCTTTTTTTGATAAAATTACTAGCTTGGTAGATGAAGGGAATGCTGTGGATATAGTATATCTTGATTTCAGTAAGGTCTTTGACAGAGTTCCCATGACATTCTTGCAAACAAGCTTGTAAAATGTGGGCTAGACAAAGTAACTGTTACATGGATTTGTAATTGGTTGACTGGCCAAACCCAAAGGGTGCTCAACAATGGCACCTTTTCATCCTGGAGAGAAGTGACCAGTGGGTTCCCACTGGGCTCTGTCCTGAGGCCAGTGTTATTCAACATCTTTATCAATGACTTGGATGACAGAATTGGAGGCATACTTATCAAATTTGCAGATGACACCAAATTAGGAGGAATAGCTAATACTCCAGAGGACAGGATCAAAATTCAAAATGACCTGAATGGACTAGAAAGCTGGGCCAAAGCTAACAAAATGAAATTCAACAAGGAGAAATGTAAGGTACTGAACTTAGGGTGGAAAAATAAAATGCACAGATATAGGATGGGGGACACCTGGCTGAACGAGACAACATGTGAAAGGGATCTAGGAATCCAAGTAGACCACAAGTTGAACATGAATCAACAGTTTGATGCGACAGCTAAAAATGCCAATGCAATTTTAGGCTGCATCAATAAAAGTATAGTGTCTAGATCAAGGGAAGAAATAGTGCCACTATATTCTGCTCTGGTCAGGCCCCACCTGGAATACTGTGTCCAGTTCTGGGCACCACAATTCAAAAAGGACATTGAGAAACTAGAGCGTGTCCAAAGGAGGGTGACTAAAATGGTGAAGGGTCTGGAAACCATGCCCTATGAGGAATGCCTTAGGAAGCTGGGTATGTTTAGCCTGGAGAAAAGAAGGTTAAGAAGTGATATGATAGCCCTGTTTAAATATTTGAAGGGATGTCATATTGAGGAGAGAGCAAGCTTGTTTTCTGCTGCTCCAGAGACTAGGACCCGGAGCAATGGATGCAAGGTGCAGGAAAAGAGATTCCACCTCAACATTAGGAGGAACTTCCTGAGAGTAAGGGCTGTTCGACAGTGGAACACACTACCTTGGAGTGTAGTCGAGTCTCCTTCTTTGGAGGTCTTTAAACAGAGGCTGGATGGTCATCTGTCAGAGTTGCTTTGATTGTGAGTTCCTGCATGGCAGGGGTTGGACTGGATGGCCTTGTGTTCTCTTCCAACTCTACGATTCTATGATTCTACCCAAATATAGCACAATGATTCCACCTTATCTATCTTGGTAACATTCCATGGAATCCTGTGATTTGGAGTTCAGGGACAAGTATGTCAACCCATAGAAAAATGCAATTAATTCAGTGTTTCTACTTATTTGTGGGTAAGAATTCTGGTTATTATGTTTTAAAATGTGATAAAATATAAAAGCAGGTATGAAGGCAGAAAATGAATAGGAGTGTGGTAGCTATCCAAAGTACCAAACTGAGTGCTACATGGGTAATCATCTGCTTGTTAAATATAATTTTGGCTGTGTATTAGGCACACTGAGGTCCTAGTCCTGGGTTCATTCCTTAGAGTAGACAGGAGAAGTTGGAAGAGGCTTAGATTAGTGGATGAAGCCCTTGGGGATGTTGAAGTGTCATCCCATTTCCAGTGTAACAGCACTTCTGCAGTCACTAATCCATCCTCTTTGCTCATCCCTAGGATATATATGGAACTTTTATGGAGAGCCCCAGCTTTATTTCTGCCTACATATGTTCCAGGGAATGGGTGGCACAGCCAAAGTCTCGAATACCTCTTCTGATTCCTCCTGCTGGGATCCATTCTCTTGGTTGTTCTCCTCATCAGAAGAGGACTCCTTAAGATGAGGCATGACAAGATTCATATTTGCTTTGTCATGTAAAGTGACCTTCAGCTTGGAGTTTATGTGGTTAAATCTCTGCTATTAAGACACATTACCAGGGAGTGCATATTAGGAAATCAACTCCATGTGCTTACCATGTGGGTTTTCCCCCATCCTAGGGAGCGGCTGTATTCTGAATCATTAATCTCCTCCTCCTCCTCCTCCTCCTCCTCCTCCTCCTCCTCCTCCTCCTCCTCCTCCTCCTCCTCTTCTTCTTCTTCTTCTTCTTCCTCCTAAGTATATTATTTTACTGCTGGATATCCTTTGGATTGCAACAAAATCACCTCTATATCTTAAAAAGTCTATTTAAATGACACAGGTCAAAGAAATAGATGTCATTTTTTATTGACACAAACTCTATCATATGTGACTTAAAGTTAACTTACTAGGACAATGCTAGGAAGTGGCTAATGTCATCAAAAATTATTAACTGAGATGCACAGAAATATTTGTTTAACAGCATTTTCAAGAACACCAAATGAGGTTCATTTGGAAAAAGTAGAAACTTAGTTGGCCATAGATGTATAACTTTGATTAATAGACAAAAAATCTCATTGGAAATATGCTCACTTTATTAAGAAGAGTGAGTTATCTAATCTTATTCTTTATTCTGTAGAATCACTCATGTGTGACCCATTACCATCCCACTAAGACAAAATGGAGCACATGTACCAGAGAATTATTCCTACTATATTGCTTATCAATGTGCAAGAAAATAGGTAGATTGCATGTTTTCCTATTTTAATCAGTTTATGTTGTGATTTATTGATAAAGACAATGTGCTTATGTATCTCTCTTTATTTTGTTTTGCAGCTAGTTACCCTTCAGGAAGGCCTCTTTACTCTTGTATCTTTTTTCTAATTTATACCTGTAATTACTTTCATTTTATCTGGAATATCATTCAGTCTGTTCAGGGTACACACTTGCAGTCCATTTTTCACCAGATTTGCTCAAAAGAAGTAGAACATGTCAGTTAAAACAACAACAACTCTATGTTGTAATATACCACCTCATATTATAACACAGGAGAGTCACCTTGGTGTGGTGGTTTGAGCACTGGACTATGACTCTCAAGACCAGGGTTCAAATCCTGGATCAGCCATGTAAACCCACTGGGTGACCTTGGTCAAGTCATACCTCTCATCCTCAGAGGGTGGAAAAGGAAAACCCCTTCTGATGCAACTTGTCAAGAAAACCCTGTGATAGATTTGCTTTAGGGTTACTACTAGTAGGAAATGATTTGAAGGCACACAACAACAGGAGCAATTATAAAACAGCTTAGTTAGAAAATCAACCCTCACAGAAGTACTAAAAATGTGCAGCTTTTCCCACTTGTGAATGTTACTGGTGGCTACTCCATACATGCATGTAAATAACAACTTGGGCTGCATCTACATGGCAGAGTTAATGCATTTTGATACTGCATTAATTGCCATGGGTCAAGGCTATGGAACTCTGGGATATGTAGTTTATTGTGGCACCAGAGCTCTCTGACAAAGAATGCTAATTATCTCACAAAACTACAAATCCCAGAATTCCATAGCATTGAGCCATGGCTTCTGCAATGTAGATGTAGCCCTGGACCCAGATACATCTTTTTTGTGTGTCAAGACCCTTTCTGGTTCTCCTGATTTTCCCTTCTCACTTTAGTACCATACCTCACCATGTGATATTCAAGATGGTTTAACAAGCCTTATAAAGGGCTCTTAGGGTTCAAAGCATTCCCCTCACATGGCCATCCAGCCTCTGTTTAAAGACACCCAAAGTGAGTGTGTTTCACTGTTGAACAGCTCTTACTGTCAAGAAGTTCATCCTAATGTTTAGTACTTGGTAGAATCACTTTAGTTAGATCATGGACAATAACTCTCTATGTCCAAAGAAGTCAGGCAGACCTATATCCTCACACCTACATTGTTTAATTTATGTGTTAATGATCTAGGCTTTGTCTGATCATGAAGGTCATCTGCCCAAACTGGACCCAGAGTCAAGCCTTGTCTTATGTAAGTGTTGCTGTTAGTTCAGCCTCCAACTACTGCAAAGCTAATTCCTGATTTTTTTTAGTCCTTGTATGTATGTATGAGTGATTATGGATTGTTGTGTGATTTCCGCCCTTAATAAAAGAAACACTTCATTTAGGGAATTCTGCCTCTGTGAAATTCCTTTGATCTCTTTTCTCTCAGTATACAGGTGGGAAACGGTTCCACAAAAGGTTGCTTTGTAGCACAACCTAATAATTAACTGAACTAATTAAAAATTCCCATAGTGAGATTCATTGCTACAGAATCAGAAGACAATGAAGCTGTTTCAACAAAGGAGTTACAGTATATGATCCCTATAACTGGCCCTGCTCAGCATTTTTTGTACTTTTTATTTTTTATATTTAAATGTTATTAAGTTATTAAATGGATAGTAGAAGTACACAAGGAGGGTTATCAGTTACATACTATAATATCCCAATTTGGCAAAACAGAAAAATAAAAACACAAGAAAAAGAAGAAAAACTTTTTAATAATAGGTTTCTATAAAAGCTGGCCAAATGTCCAAATATATGTCCAGTTGCAGGTTCATCTGTACATATATATTTCTTTCAAACGTTGCAAGCATTGTTTTTTGTGGATTTTTCAAGCTATGTGGCCATGTTCTAGAAGAGTCTCTTCCTGACGTTTTGTCAGCATCTGTGGCTGGTGAAACGTCAGGAACAAATTCTTCTAGAACATGGCCCATAGCCCAAACAACCCACGAAAAACTATGGATGCCGGCCATGAAAGCCTTTGACTTCATGTTGCAAGCATTGTTAGGTCTTCTACCCATTGAATCACAGGTGGAGGGAAGTTATCTTTCCAGTACTGAATTTTTAATCTTTTAGTAGTCAATAGGGTACAGAAAACCCATTTCCACTGGACTTTGTTAGTTTCCAAGATACACATAAATAATTCAAAAGAATATGCACATCTCTGAATATTAAAGATCTTACTAGTATCCAGTTTATCCCCCTAATTACTTCCACCCAAAATGAGGAAACTAGCTCATTTGGAAATCTCCAAAACATATGTTAAGGAGGCATTAGTGGTATTATTTCACCAGGAATTGCCCTGTTTTGATAATCCCTTTTTTAAAAAAGATGCCGTGTTGACCAATATACCTGAAACAGCAATTGTATATACCTTATACAGCAATTGCTGTATAAGATGTCGTCAGAGCTCTATACCCATACATGTTGAAGATGTTAAGGTAGTTAAACATTTATTAACTGGAACTGAGGATTCCAGTTCCTTGTTCCATTCTAGATGTAAACCTCACACATTAAATTTATCTATTAGGTACTGCAAAAGCACTCAGAACTGCAGGGCCAAATCTGGATTATAACAAATGTTTCAATAGAGGTAAATTATTCTTGTATCACTGAAAAGGGCAGAAACTCGTCATCCGCACCAAGTATTCTAATAAAAAAGAAAGGTGGGAAGTTTCTAAAGAAAATGGTAGATATATATAGAAATTTCAGATGATCTGACTACATCTGGTTTTTAGTGTATATATGAAGAAGGAACAGTTATAATGGACCTTCAGGACTCCAGTCAACACACTGGTGTATATTCTTGCCCAGTGTTATTGGATAGCCCTACTCATTGAGACATGATGCCATTCCATCATCTGCAGCTGCTATTCCATCATACCACCTCATCCCTAGACACAGACATAAATATTCAATCTTCCATACAGAAGAAATAGTTACATAATTTGTCATACTGGCTTTTCTCCCTGTGGTAAGAGACTGGTAGGAAGTTTTCCACTATTGTCATTCTTCACACATTTGCAAACAGTTTCAAACTTTCAAGTACTAAGCAGATTTTATTTTATTTTATTTTTTACTGCATTTAAGACAGCAATTCAGTATGATTTGAACTATGAAACAACATCTCCTCCATCCCTCTTACTTGGCTAGTTAATTGGAAAACTAGGTCATTTAAAATGTCTTAATTCAAAAATAAATAATAACCATAGCAACAACATCACTCATCAGGATGGTTAGTTTACTCATTTTCCCTGTATTACTTTATAGGAAATTTACTCTTAGGCATCAGAAGCATCAGTGAAGAAGACACCTTACATTCTTTTTCTCCAGGTGGCTTTTTATTTGTGTTGCCCTACAACTGTATTTTAGCAACAACAGACTGGGGCAATGAACATGGTAATAGACAAATCTTGAGGCTGGAGTTGACATGCCTTTGGCCTCCCTCAAGATCTTTTTATTATTATTCATTTTGTGTGACTTGCTTTGATTTGCTTTCTAACAGCTTGGTGTGTGGAATGATATCATAGAATCAATTAATCAAAATGGTAGATGGAAATACAGCATTAACAAAACAAAACAAAAAATCAGGCATAATCAGTGCAAAGTTTACACAGGATCCAAAAAAGAAAGAAAGAAAGAAAAGAAAAGAAAAGAAATGGAAAGGAACTTTTCACAAGATGAAGCCCTGTAGAAACAAGAACAAAAATTACTGAAAATATCAAAGTAATCATATTGTATATACTCAAGTATAAGTATAGAAATGTTGGTAAAAAATTTGACCCCAAAAACCTGAATAGATTTATCCACAGGACAATGTGCTTTAACTCTTATTTAAAAAGGAACCATTCCCAGGTGAAAGTCAAGAGTGTATATCTTGGAATCATTGGCCCCCTCCCTGCACTCTCCTCTATCTAGGTTTTAGAGCTAACACACAGTTATGACTGCTAGAATTTTATAAGTTCTTTGGCATTGTTTTCTTTTGTGAAGTCAAAGGCTTTCATGGCTGGCATCCATGGTTTTTGTGGGTTTTTTGGGCTATGTGGCCATGTTCTAGAAGAGTTTCTTCCTGACGTTTCGCCAGCATCTGTTTTCTTTTGCTTCATCTTCTAGATCCTTGGTTATATGTGCCTAGGTTTTACCCTCAACTTGTCAATGGGTCATATCAAAATCCATAAGTTTGGCTCCAAACCTGTCCTTTATGTACACATGAGGTCAATTTATAGTCGAGTATATATGGTAATTGGTTCACCCCATCCCCACAAATGGACAGCATAACATTTTTACACTGCAGTAACACCTTTCACATATAGAATAAGGAATTGATTAAAAATGTAAAAAAAAATAGCCTCTGCTTGTCAATTATTAACATAAACATCTGTGGATATTAGTAGATGATAATTCATATACTATATCTGATGAAATCAACTGTACCATCCATTCAGAAGCAGCCCTGGCCAATATTTTTCTGACCAAATGGCAACTCTGCTTTCATGTAAATAGGAATCATTGCACAAAGTCCAGGATCCAAGTTGAGAAATTCAGATCTTGATATGATTGAAAACTGGCCCTAGATGTCTAAGGGGCTGTGCAGAGTAGCAGCTTGGAGCAGCTTGGGAATGGAGTCAGGCCATAGCGTCTCCACGATGCACTCCCCAGCTCTGTCCCAGGGGGACGTGACAACGTGCACCGCACCACATGGCATGCAGTATCACAGTGTTTCTCTGGCACTGCATAATACAACACAGTGCTGAAGACGCACCGGCAAGCTGCTGCTGTGTCACCCTTTGCAGGACACAAAAATGAGCCCCTTTTTGCAGCTCTTTTTTGCACCCTGCAAAGGTCAGATCGGGGCTGTGGTGTGCAGTTGCCATGGCCCCAGTCTGGCTGTAACAAGGGCAGCTTCAGACTATCCCTTTGGGGCTATGTGCATGTGACTTGCCCAAGGTCACCCAGTGGGTCCCATGGCCTAGCTGGGAATCAAATCTTGGTCTCCAAAGTCATACTCCAACACTCAAGCCACTATGCTGGACTAGCTCTCTAAACTGTCTGTACTCACATGCCAGTTTGTGTCATCATCTGTTAATCTAATACAAGGCATACAGATGACATTTAAAAAGTAAAAACATTTAATCTGTGGTAGGAGGCAGACAAAACTTGTATCACTTGTCAAGGATTGAGACAGGGCAGGGATCCAAGGGGAATAACCCTCCTTTTTAGACTGCCTCAGGATTAAGGTGGTTTGAGTTTGAAATAGTCTGAGGTTTTTGCCTTCCAGATTTTATGGCACTGACTCATGATGACCCTGGGGATAAGACATCTCCAGTACCCCCTGTCCTCCATTACGTGGCTTAGTTCTTACAAATCCATGCCTGTGGCCTCTCTGATTGGGCCTCTCTTTCTACTGCTTTCTACCTTCTTTAGCATTATTTTCTTTTCTAGTGAGTCATGGCCATCATTTTGTTTTCCATATTTTATTGCCATATCTTTTATATACAATATATACTCCCCCCTCTCTCTATATATATACACACACCAATATATACACACTATATATTTAACTACATATCCCAGATTACTTCAGAGCGTTCAGGTGGTTGTTTCTATAGAGCCTGGAAGGAGGTACTAAATTGCTTTACCAGATTATAGTGGTTTGGGAAGGGGTATTAAAAGAACATATTAAAACTTGTTTTCATGAATTCTCTGATCTTTGTGAATTATGTGTGCCTATTACCTATCAGGAGCAGTGAGATAGCATTTGTAGAGTTTGTGGAATGGCAGTTCGGTTTTCCTTGTGTTCCCTTTCCTTATTCTAAGCCAGATCATCCAACATATTTCTAAAATCCAATCCCCCTCTCCTTTAATGTTGTTGTTTGCTTATTTCCCAAGAGTTATCTTTATTATAACTTATTACATTACTAGGAAAGTCACTTCCCTTTACCATCTTTCACCATTCTATACCAACTATTCTGTAGCATTTGATTTACTTTCAAAGACCCATGTATGTCTATAAGTATACGCCGCCCGCCCGCCCTTTGACACCTGGGCAGCGGCCCAGGAGGACTCTCTCTCGCCGCCGCCGCGGCGCTTTTCAGTGGGGGCGGGGCCGGTGAGAGCGGCCCCATAAAGCCGGCTCCCGGCCACCCCCTGAAGACACCGCCTGCCCCCTCTTTCACCTGGGCAGCGGCCTAGGAGGACTTTCTCCCGCTGCCAGAACAGCGCTTCCGCAAGGGCCACTAGAGGGCAGAGGAGACGCACCTGTCGGCCGGTAGACGAAGAATGTTCACTGCGATTTCTCTTCGTCTCTTTTGCTGTACTGTGGGGGGGGAGGGGGAGGATATGGAAATGGGAGATGTTTTGGCTGGGGAGGTAGGGGATAGTCCATCTAATGTGAGCGGAGCTCCTATTGAAGTAGTGTGGGGCAGGGGGAGGTATGGCGGTAGGAGTAGGGACTTGCGTTACAGGGGAAGGAGAGATCGATGCTTAATACCTATCTCTCCTTCCTGTCCCTCTCCTAACCAAAGGGACCTGAGGGTCACTCCAACCACACCACAAACCCTGACTCTGCTCCTGTGCAATGCCAGGTCCATTAAGAACAAGTCCCACATTATTTATGATCTAATTGAGGATACCAACTGTGACCTGGCTTGCATAACTGAGACCTGGCTTGGGCCTGGAGGGGAAGCTGTGTGGGCCCAGGCCCTACCTGCCGGGTACTCAGTGAAGGACCAGACCAGGTTAGGTGGGCGGGGGGGGGGGGTGTCGCCTTGATCCATAAGAACACCTTGTCTCTTTCCAGGAACCATGTTCGTCAAACTTCCTACATCGAGTGTATTTACCTGACCCTGAAGGCCAGAGACAGTCTAGGGATTCTGTTGGTGTACCGGCCACCTCGTGCGCTAACAGACTCCCTTAACGAACTGACACAGCTGGTCTCGGAGGTATTGTTGGAGTCCCCCAGGCTTTTAGTCCTGGGAGACTTCAACATTCCCTTCGCGGCCAGCTATGTTCCATCCGGTGCGGTTCGTGAATTCATGGATACCATGACTTCCATGAGCCTGTCTCAACTGGTCTCGGGTCCAACGCATTCTGCGGGTAATATGCTCGATATGGTCTTTTGTACGAGCATGGAAAATCCGTGGGCGGAAATAACTAATATTTCCCCCCTGTCATGGACGGATCATTTCCTGGTAGAGGCAAAGATCAAGGCTTCTACCCAGATCCCTCCCGGGGGTGGCAGACCTATTCGAATGGTCCACCCTCGAAGGCTGATGGAACCCAATAGGTTCCAGGAAGCCCTAGAGGGGCTTATGGTTGGAAATGACGGCGATTCTGTTGATGCCTTGACCGGTATCTGGGATACCGGTCTATCTAAGGCTATACACAGTATTGCTCCCAAGCGCCCTCTCAGGCCTGTTTCCAAACGTAAGCCCTGGTATACGGAAGATCTCCGGGCGAGGAAGCGGGTTCTGCGACGGCTAGAGCACCGCTGGCGGAAACACCAGCGCTTATCCGACAAGACTCTCCTAGACCGCCTTTTGGAGGACTATGGAGAGGCGATTCGTGCAGCTAAGAATTTGTTCTATGCTGCACGTGTCGCGTCCGCGGAGTCGCGTCCGGCAGAGTTGTTTAGGGTAGTGAGGGAGCTAACTCAGCTCCCTCCTGCCCCGAACCAGATCCTTGAACCTTCCAAGGCCTGCTGCGACCAATTTAACAACTTCTTCGCGGATAAAATCTCTCGGATAAGCGAAGGTCTTGAGGCCAGCCTTAGAGCAGAACCTAGAGTAGAGGTATCCAGGGCATCCGTGAACTTGGTTAGTCTGGATCAGTTTCAGTCTGTCAGTACCGAGGATGTGGACAAGATCCTTGGAAGTGTTAGGAAGACAACATGGCCTCTCGATCCCTGTCCCTCATGGCTAGCGGCACAGGGGGGCCCGGCTGTAACCTTGTTGTTACAGCGGATTATTAACACCTCATTGAGGGATGGGCAATTTCCAACAAATTTGAAATTGACCATAGTAAAACCTCTTTTAAAAAAGCCCTCCCTCGACCCCCTGTCGCATAATAATTATCGGCCAATCTCGCTATTGCCATTTTTGGGAAAGGTGATCGAGCGAGCGGTTGCAATCCAACTTCAATCGATCTTGGATGAAACGGAATATCTAGACCCATTTCAAACTGGCTTTCGGGCAGGTTACGGGGTTGAGACTGCTATGGTCGCCTTGGTCGATGATCTCCGTCTGGGCATGGACAGGGGAAGCGTGTCCCTGTTAGTGCTCTTGGACATCTCAGCGGCTTTCGATACCATAGACCATGGTATCCTTCTGGGGCGCCTGGCGGAGGTGGGAATCGGGGGCACTGCGCTCCAGTGGTTCCAATCCTACCTCTCCGGGAGGTCCCAGATGGTGCAGCTGGGAGACGTGCGCTCCGATGAGAGGGCCCTTACATCTGGGGTCCCTCAAGGAGCCATTCTGTCTCCCATGCTTTTTAACATTTACATGAAACCGCTGGGAGAGATCATCCGGAGACATGGGGCGCGGTGTTATCAGTACGCTGATGACACCCAAATAGTCTTCCCTATGTCTCCGACTGATGCAGTGACCGGGAGTGGCGTCTCTCCTCTCGTGGCCTGTCTGGAGTCGGTAATGGGCTGGATGAGGGACAACAGACTCAGCCTGAATCCAGAGAAGACGGAAGTACTGGTGATAGGTTCCCCCGGTCCGGGGTTGGCGGTGGTTCCACCTGTCCTGAACGGAATCACGCTTTCCGTGAAGGACTCTATACGCAGCTTGGGGGTGCTCCTGGACTCGTCGCTCCACCTTACATCTCAGGTGGATGCGACGGTCAGGAGCACCTGTTATCAGCTTCGGCTGATACGCCAGCTGCGTCCCTACCTTGACCGGGGAGACCTTGAAACTGTTGTACACGCCCTGGTAACCTCTCGTTTGGATTTCTGCAATGCGCTCTACATGGGGCAACCCTTGTACCATACCCGGAAGCTGCAACTTGTGCAGAATATGGCAGCCCGTCTGGTCACTGGCACTGCCAGGGCCAGTCATATAACTCCAGTCCTTAAAGACTTACATTGGCTGCCTATTCACTTCCGGGCGCAATACAAGGTGTTGGTAATTACCTATAAAGCCCTAAATGGCTTGGGCCCAGGGTACCTGGAGGACCGCCTCTCTCCGTACAATCCGCCCCGCGCACTTCGATCTTCAGGGCAGCTATTGTTAAGTGTTCCAGAGGCGAAATATAATTCCACCTCTAGGAGGGCTTTCTCCATCTCAGCCCCCAACCTCTGGAACGCGCTGCCCTTCGAGCTCCGCTCAGCCACCTCCCTACCTCAATTCAGGAAGGGGTTAAAAACCCATTTATTTGAGCAAGCTTACCCTGACCAGTAACTCTTCCCCCCCCACATGTCAGCATCGTGCTGCCGACATGTTATTTTTATTATTTTTATTGAACTGTTTTTAATGTATTTTATTTGGTTTTGTGTAATTGTATTGTAATTTCTTGTTGTTCACCGCCCTGATTTTTTAGAAGGGCGGTATATAAATAAAATATTATTATTATTATTATTATTATTATTATTATACTTTCTAATTTCCAATCTCTGCCATTGCTGCTGAAATGCTTCTGAGCATCCATTAATTATTAGCATACTCTGCACCTTTCTCACTGGATATCGGATTTCATAATTAATATTTAGCATCAAACATGTCATGATGACCTATGGAAATTAGGTAAGGCGTCACACTGACCTAAGGATATGTGAGAGACCTAGATAATACTAAAATGAATGATAAATGGGTGTGCTGGTCATCTTGAACTCCTTCCAGGCTCTTCATATTTCCTCTTGCAATGGAGACAAAATGTGTCTCTTTGCAAATAGGGATGCTGTTTACAAACCCTGTGTGCATGGAATTCTAATCTGACTGCCATGTGATCGAATTATCCTTAAAAACCCCGAATCAGTGGTGGATAAACTGGTTTTTAAAAGGTGCGGATTTTTAGCGGGTTTTCCTGCGCCTCCTGAGTCTGATTCGGGGCAAATGATTGGGAACGAAAGGGTGTCTGATTCGGGAACTTGGGAGTGGGAGGAGCAGTGCTCAAGGAGCTGGCCTGGGGGTGTCACCTGCTTGTTTTCTTTCCTGCATTACTGGTGCCATTTCTGTTCGCATAGCCTTTCTCCCGGTGTATTGGGAAGCAGGGTAAGGCGACCGCGCTACATTGAGCTCCAAATGCAGTAAACACATTACTCCCCCTGCAACTTCCTCCCTGCTCCACATTCATAGACCGACATGTGAGGAGAGCCATTGAACACCATTTTAAACTATTCTTTTTTCTTTTTTCTTTTTTCTTTGCCTCTGCCTGAGCACCTGAGCGCCTGAGCAGCAGATGGGCTTTGCAGTACATGTCTGCTTGATCGTGCCCCAGACAGCCCAGGGAGAAAAGGGATTTGGGGAAATAGAGGCTCTTTCTCTCTTCCAGAGGAACTATGGGAAGACACAGAAGAGTCTCGGATGCAAAGCAATTTGGGGCAAATGCAGGCTCCTCTTCTCTCTTACCCAGAGGGAGTCTGGGGAGACACAGAAGAGCCTCGATTGAAAAGGGATTTGAGGGGAATAGAGGCTCCCTTCTCCCTTTCCCAGAGGGGAAAAGCGCCTAAGCAACTGATTGGCTGTGATGTCAACTACTTAGGTGCTTGATTGACAGCTGATTTTAAAAAAAGAGGTTCCGGGACGGCAATGGGAACAGGGCACAAAATAACCCACTTCAAATTACCACAGGGAAAATACCAATGGGAATGAAAACAGGGGTAAAAAAAACTGTTTGCACCCGTTATTAATGGGAACGATGGGTCAGATTCGATTATGATTCGGGGAAAAAATCCAAGTCAGAATCACAGCGAAATAAGCCGCTTTTTTTGCCCAGTGGGAATGGCACCCTAGTTTCATTGGATATCTGCATTATTAAAACATGTTAAACTGTTCTTTTTTTATGGTCATCTACATTTTGTGGTAGAAGAACCTCTCCCTATTCTTTCTATGTAATTCCTGCTTCTTGTACCAAATTTTCTGTTAAAGAAATCATGCCCCAGGAATACATTTACTTTATTAACTGAGGTATACTTGTATAAGTTGCAACAAGCAGAATATGTCTATGAAATATCCTATCCTATCCTATCCTTCACTCTATCCCAGGGGGCCTAGCACAGTATCTCTACAGCTATATATCTGAAAGTGGCAGGTTTTTTAACCCTGAAGAAGGGACTACTATGCCTTCAAATTCCATGGTTTCAAAGAAAAGAAATAATAGAAAAGGATATAGGTGTTTGTTGTTTTTCTCAGCTTTAGCCAATGTAGGGAGCATGTGGAAGCTCAGCAAATGAAACAAAGCAACTCTGTTTTGTTTCTATGCTGAGCATGATGTAATTCTAAATTTTGATCTGGGACAGACCCCACTTGGGCCAGGAAAACGGGTTCTGAAGGTAGTATTTCATCCTGTGTACAATCATATATTATTTGTGTCCTTAAGTGTGAATCCTGACCCTACACACATGTAGTTTATTTTCCCTTCCAAATAAATGTATTTAGGATTAAGATCTTGAATTATCTCTATCATAAAAAGTTATATAAAAATATGTAGAAAGGTATCTAGCTCCAGCTGTTCCAGCTATCTAGATCCATTTTAATCTGGTTTCAGTTCTGGTTATGAGATCGAGACAGCTCATCCTTCTGAGTCCCATTTATTTCTCGTGCTATTTAACATGGGCAAACTGCTAAGTGACTTCACTTGGGATATGTTATTCCCCCAGTATAGTGATAATACTTATGTTGATGGATTCTTTCTCAATCTAAATCTAAAAGGTTGTTCACATTCAGAATCACTGGCTTTGAACATGGACTAGAGAGCAAACAAACTGAAGGTGAAACCAAAATAGAATTCTGTTGTTCAAGGAATGCTCTTGATCAGTAAAAATGCAATTCAGAGAATCAGAGGTTAACCTGTCTTTGGACATAGCTGCAGCTTGATAATCAGTTTCCAAGTTCAGATAAACTCTTGGATGTAGCCCTGACAATTAGAAGCAGTTTTTCACAGTTTGTCCTGATTTAGGATGGCAAATGTCCAGGGGAGTACACACTTATAGGTGTGGTAGAGACCACGCAAAAGCGTCATGCTGGCACCGATATTAGGTTAGGGACTGCGCAGCAAGCACATGATCCCTAACTCTAATATGTGCCGGCAGTGCAATAATGGCAGCATCCCGTATACATGGGCACCGCCATTATGATGTAATGCATGCATATCATCCACAAGCCATGCAAATTACGTCACAAGTGCACCATTGGTGCACTCGTGATGTAACTATGGTGGCTCAAAAAGAACCTGGTTTTTCTGGGTACTTTTTACTCTGGAGTGATGGCACATGGTTTGGGGTTGCGCCGTCCCTCTGGAGTAAAAACAGGTGCCTGCAGACCACCGTTAAGTGGCGGTCTGTACTAGGCCATAGTCTTGAGATCTAAGGAAAAACAGCAGTCTAAGCAGGGTCAAAAACCATTCAGAGAGAGGGAATGTGAACAATTGATCCATGTGTTGTTGTCACCTTTTAACCCACCCACCACAAATCCAATATAATATAGGCGGGTAACAAACTGCCATAAAGTACGCGCTCCGCGCGTACTAGGGTTAGGAAGGGCCGTATTAGGGTTAGGAAGGTTCTTACCTTCCTGACAGCCCTTTCTCCCAGTACGCGCGGAGCGCGTACTTTTTTGCGGTGCCCATCCACATGGGCGCCGTCATGTTGACGTATTGGATGCTGTGCGTCCAGACGTGTCGCGGCGGAAGTGACGTCGCGAGGACGCACTCCACCCCTCGCGGCGCCACTTCCGTGTTCCAAAAAGGAGCGGCATTTCGCCGCTCCTTTTTTGCTGCGCGGGGAAGCCTCGCGGTCTGGCAGCTGGGGCTTCCCTACGCAGCGAATGGCGGCGGCGGGAAAACGGCCCCTTGAGGGCCGTTTGTAACCCGCCTTAGTTTTTGCAAAAGTGTCAAATCTTTCAAATTGATGATGACATTAATGTGGTTGTTGTTCTTTCCAATGCTCTCATATAAAGCAGTGCACCAAATTAATTACACAAAACAATGAACAAAATTACACTTCCATTACAATTCAACAATCTAAAAATACAACAGTTAACATACAAACATAGAAAGCCAACAAACATAAAAATGTCCCTGAGATGCAGACAGCTGTAATATGAACAAAGCTGTCCTTTTATATTCCATTTTGACATAACTGAGTTGCATAAAGTGACTTAAAGCCACCGTTCTCACATGTCAAGTGAATATTCTGAATGTGGGTGCACTTATTGAGACTGGAGATGTACCACATCCTGACAAAACATTATGCACCCCAAAATACAGGGTAGAAGTCATTTTGTTGTGAGTTTAATATATCAAAAATGAATATGAACATCTGGTCTGAGACATTAGTGTTCTCCTGCCTCATTCATAACTGTGTCTGTCAGCCAATGATATTGTCTCTTGGCTAAATCCTATTGTAGTCAGTCAAAAGAGTACAGGAAAGATAGGTCAACTTTGCACAATCTATTTTCATTATAATAATAACATGGATGTACATGGATTAAAGTAGACCCACTGAAGCAATGGGTTTAATGAGTCTACTGCAGTACAGTTTACCAATTGGATTTAGACCTATTATGATAGGTTTTTTAGGGATGCTGTATTTTGACAAAAAATTCGGAGTTTGAGAAGCCACTTTTAAAAAACAGATCATCAGCATCATTTTTTCTTTGGAGGTTTTTAAATAGAGACTGGATGGCCATCTGTTAGGGGGTACTTTGACTGTGAGTTCCTGCATGGCATGAGATTGGACTGGATGGCCCTTGTGGTCTCTTCCAACTCTGAAGATTTTCAAACCAGCGCAGAAGCACTGGTACAACATTTCTGGATCATTTCAGAAGCGCATGTGTGTGAAAGCCTGATGCACTTCCTAAACATCAGGGAGTCATTGCTCCCCTCCAGTGTCCCTGAATCGTTCGGGGAGGACCAAGAATTTGCTTTTCCCCGAATGATTCAGGGATGCCACATCGGAGCAACGATTCTCTGATGTTTAGGAAGTGTGGCAGGCTTTCACACATCTGTGCTTCCTCTTCTAAATGATCCAGCAATGTTTTACTGTGGCTTACCTCACAGTAAGCGCTAGTCTGAAAATCTTCTCTATGATTCTATCATTATAATCAACATCAACATCACCATCATCATCATCATCATCATCATCATCATCATCATCATCATCATTTCTTACCTCCAACTCCCTAGGAATCAAGGTGGGGAACAAAAACAATAATCAATGAACAACATCAATTAAAATACATTAAGTAAACTTGCAACAGTTTAAAAGGACAAATAAGATATACAAATTTTAAAAATCCACATTTAAAATTCATCATCAAAATTCACAATTTAAAAACCATTTGGACAAGCCTGCCAGAAGAGACTGGTCTTGAACACTGTTTTAAATTTGGACAGTGTATTCAGCTGTTGGATTTGTTTTGGTAGGTCATTCCACAGTCAAGAGGTGGCTGAAAAAACGTCCTCTGGTTAACAGATGCCAACCTAGTCCTGGCTGACTGAAGTAATATCAGTCAGAGGACCTGAATGTACAGGGCTGATTATATGGGAGGAGGCAATCCTGTAGGTAACCCAGACCCAAATCATGTAGGGCTTTACGGGTAATAACCAACATTTTGAACCTAGCCTGGAAACTAATTGGCAGTCACAGCAATAGCTCTGAACCCTTTCCCAAAAATTCCATCATAGCTGCAAAGATTATTATTTATTTATTTTTTAAAAAAGAAATTTGTAGAAGTAACTAAAATAACTATTTTTATTTTTAATAAATTGAATGTTTTTCATTCAGCAACAAAGGAAAGAACATGAGCCAATATCTGGGTACTTGTCCCATACCATCTACTGAGACCTGATCCCTTTATCTAGGAAAGGAATATAAAGTTACAGTTATACTTGTAATATTATTTAGCTTTAATCTATTAGAAAAAGACATTAATTACAAACTAAATTATTTGTGACTATTTTGTTTACTGGCCAACTTTGACTTATGATGACCCTAGGAATGAGAGATCTCCAAGTCAGTATGTCATCACCAGCCCTGCTGAGACCTTGCAGACTCAGGCCCATGGCTTCTCTAACTGAGGCCCAATCCAGACGGGCCTAAAGTGCGCCCTCATCATGTGCTAGGGATTGGTCGAGGGCACACCGCCCATACTTGTCTCACCCCTAGCACGTGACCAGGGCGTCAAAATCGCAGCGCCCTGTACAGCCAGGTGCTGCCATTTTGACGTGAGAGATGCTTAGCGTCCGCACATCACGCCCCCATAATGATGTTGTGAGTGCACCATTGGCACACTGAGGCACCATTATGGCACTGCAGAAAGAACCTGCTTTTTGCGGGTTCTTTTTCCTGCGCGAGGGAGCAGTGCAGTTTGTTTGCTGCAGCTTCCTCATGCAGCAAAACAAGGCGCAGGCAGACCACCCTTTTTGGACAGTCTGTATCCCGCCTGAGGGCTGGAACAGGCAGCCCTTTAAAGACACTATTCAAGTAGCATGGGAGCATGGAGTCTACATGTTGCATGCTTTGAAGCCACCCTGAAACAACCCGGAATATGTGGGCGACTGCAAGACGTTCTGGAGGCATGGTGTTTACATGCTGCACACTACTGGAGCATCTTGAAGTTGGCTTTGAGCTTTGGCAGAGCAGCAAAAGCTGGCTTTTTTCTAGCCCAAAAAGGAGCAAATCTTTTCTGCTCCTTTTTTTGGGCTGGCTTCAAGGCAGATATGGGCCACAGCATGTGGTTGCCGCAACCCCAATGCATCTTTGGAAGGGGCAGTTTCAAGCTGCACTTCTTGCCGGTCTGTTCAGGCCCTGAATTTAACCATCTAGTGCATAGTCTTCTTCTTTTCCTATTGATCTCCACTATCCAGCATTACCATCTTTTTAGGTGAGTTCTTTCTTTTTGTGATACGGCCCAAGTACAACAGTCTCAGCCTTCTAGGGAGAGTTCAGGTTTGATTTACTCTAGGATCATTTCTCTACCTTTTTAGCACTCCACAGTATATGTAGAAATTTTCTAAAGGCATCACATCTCTAGAGTTGATTTTCTTCCTATCAGCTTTCTTCATTGTCCAGCTTTCACAGCCCTACATAGAATGAGAAATACAATGACATGGGCAATTCTCACTCGTAGTATTCAATTATATATCTTTACACTTCAGGATCTTGTTTACTGACTTCATAAATGCCCTTCCAAGTCCTACTCTTCTGATTTTTTGACTGCAGTCTCCATTCTGATTAATGACTAAGCCAAGGTATGGAAAATCTTGTACTATTTCAATGTCTTCATTGTTTATTTTAAAGTTATATAAATCATCTGGGGTCATTAATTTTGCTTTCTTAATATTCAGCTGTAAGCCTGCCTTTGTCCTTTCTTTCTTGACTTTCTTCAGTAATAATTCCAGGTCTTTGTTATTTTCTGCTAAATTGTTGGTGTTTCTCCCTCCAATTTTCATGCTTTCTTCCTCTGAATCTAGTCCTGCTTTACATTTATTTGTCATACAAGTTAAACTGGTGATTATTTGTAATGAATCTTATTTCTAAAAACTTTTTTTAAAAACAGTTCTACAAACAAGAATAATTTTTCTGACTGGTTTATTCATGTGGATCTGAAACAAAAAGATCCATCCAACATTAAATAGTTGTTACAGTCTAAGAAATATGAAAATAAACTGTGATGGTCACCAACTATAGCACCACAGTTGTGTTTTTCATTGGTATTTTGGACAGCATCTGTAATTCCCTTTGTACTAATGACCACTGCCATTTTTCCTTGTATACCTGTAATCATCAATTGTCCTCAGCTCACCAATAAGCACTTCCAATCTGTTCGATTCTGTTAGTTCCTAATGATCAACAGGGTTTGTTTATAATGATCAGATTAGCTGTTCTTTAATCATTGTCTATTGTTTCAGCATGTGAGAGGATTTCACAGCTCATTGACTGTGCTGACTCGCAATCTACATGAAGGAAACAATGTTGCAGCTCATCAAATGTAATCAGCTACTAATTGAAAGGAAATGAAATTTTACAATTATGTGGCACCTTTCAACCACACAGGATCATATAGCCTAGCAAGAGCTGCATGCCAGAAACACTTGAAGATCTCCCAAGTTCTGTCACCTCAGGGGTGGAATTGAGGAGCTAATTTATACCAGCACATGCTGCTCAAGGTACAGGAAAGTTGGGGAATGTAAAACATGTTACAGAGAGAGAGAGAGAGAGAGAGAGAGAGAGAGAGAGATCACAACGACTTCAAACACAGTAGAAACAATGTATTTGCCCTTTGTTTCACTCACAGTAGTCAGGAAATCACACTCTGTTTCTTCAAAACATAATCTATTTTGGACTGCTGTTTTTTCCATTACAGCAAATTATTTTACCTCCTAAAATTATCCTGCTTCCTTTTCAAATGTTCTGAATATTCTGCAACAGTGTTTACCAAGTGCACTGTGAATCTGAAATGAAATGAGATTTGGTTTAAATGTTTTCTATATTGTGGTTGATATTTGACATTATTTAATACAATATTTTTTATTTATTTGAAAGCATCTGACACAAATATTTGATGTTATTGTTGAGATTATTATTATCATTAATTTTATTTATTCCCCAAAATTGGACATTACCAATAGCTGATCTGTCACTCTAGTTCTAAACCTACTTATCTTCATAGAATACTTTCTACATGTTGGTTTCCGTAGACAAGTAGTTCTCAGTCTTTGGTCCTCTGGGTGATTTGGACTTGTTTGATTGTTTGCAAAGTTATCTGGGGCTTCTGTGAGCTGAAGTCCAAAACAATGGAGGACCAAGAGTTTGGAACCACTGCCATACATACCTTGGCGATTTGCATAATAATATGGGGTCGATTTGTGGAGTATTTGCTATCACCCACTGTGAAGTCCCCTGTGGTTGCACATTCCAAAAACATATGTCATTTCACAGTGATACCAGTGATACCAAGAAATCGTAATTAATAGTTAATAGTAGTGAAATTTCATTTTGGAAGCCTGACAAACAATCAAAAGGTGTCAGCTGAAATGTCTAAAGCATCTGAATTCAGATTTTCAAGACAGAATATCACATTCAAAATCTGAATGACATAAATGAAAAAGTTGCCAACTCTCAAACTTTGTGAATATTTATATCAGAAGTTTATTTGCATAAAATGTACAAGCATCAGTTTGCATACATTCAAATCTCTCTCTCTCTCTCTCTCTCTCTTTCTCTCTCTCTCTCTTATTTTGAAACCTGCAGTAAAGATCAGTATGAAATCTGCAATAAAGGTGCATGAAGGCCCATAGCTATTGCGGTTTGGCATGCAACATTTTCTGGGTGTAATAAAAATGTGACAGCTACAGAAAAGAGTGTCAAGGCTTCAGTCCCCTTGTTTCAAAAAATTTGAATGAAACACTGAGTAACAACATGAAAAATTTGGCTCATTTTTCACAGTAGCATTACATGGTGGATTGGTGCTGAGTGATCCCAAGCTTGTGTATTAGATTTCTGTAACTCATGCATTTGTGATTAAGTCTTTCCCTACTTTGTTATATTTATTTAGTACATGGTCTACAAGTAATGCACTCTTCCGATACTCCTACCACAACATGCTTTCTATTGTGTCAGTGTTAGAATGATGGGATCATGAATTAATGTTTTCTCTAATGTGTTCCCTACCCTGTAAAATTTTCTCTTATGTGAACCTAGGGATGGTCCAATGCGTTTTGCTAGTTGAAACCAGAACAAGATGGGACCTCATTCCTATTCCATGTATAGGAGCTGATTGGATTGGAAACTTCATTCAAAATTAGTGATGGGATAGCATTTTCCACTGTAGTAAAGCAGCACCTAGTTTAGCAGGCAATGTGCAGGCCTTGTGGCATGAAGAGCTCTGTGAGCTGTGCATGCCACAGCTGTGGGGAGCTCAAGAGAAATAATCATCCCAATGGTGCTGGTGTCTTGAGGCATCTGTTAGCTCAGGTAAGAGACTCATTAATCCTGAGAGAAAGAAACAAAACCCCTAACAACATGCTTGCTTTTTAGCAAAGTGATTTTTATTTTTTATTATAATCTCAGTTTCAGAGTCTACCAACCAATACTGATGAGAGTTCTATCAATAGTAATTTTTATTTTTATTATAATAACAGTTTCACAGTTTTACAGCTGTTATTGATCAGAGTTTTGTACCATCAGTGGTTCCTAGAGTCTAGAACTTGGAGAGGTATTGTTGGATACTATATCATGTTTTGCATGTGATTCTGTTATTTATCGTTATTTTGTGGTGGTGGTGGTGGTGATGGGAATGATTTCTTGTTGATGTTTGTTGCTGCTGCTGCTGCTGTTGTTGTTCTCACTATGGTTTCAAATCAAATGGACTTTCATGCCTGTTCTTTCTTATTTTTTCTTCTTTATATTGAATCTCTCATACTATGAACCTTGTTCAGAGTTCTTAATGGAGAGAGGGGATGATACATTTTAATGGAGGGGGGGTTGAGATATTTTATTTGTCCATTTTAGGGAAAAATAAACACTAGTGACTTTAACTGTGCCTCTCACAGTTTGGGTTTGGGTATTAGATAATCTATGAGGCATTAGCCTGATTCCTCTGTTCATAATTAATTTCCCCTTATTCTAGGACAGTGGTTCCCAACCTATGGGTTGGGACCCCTTTGGGGGTCGAACGACCCTTTCACAGGGGTCACCTAAGACCATAGGAAAACACATATTTGCATGTGGCAATGAAAATAATTGTATGGTTGGGGGTCACCACGACATGAGGAACTGTACTTAAAGGTTGTGGCATTAGGAAGGTTGAGAACCACTGTTCTAGGACATCAACATTCCTTTGTACTACAGTAATATTGGGATGAGAAGGAATTCTAGTGTGAACTCTTCGATCTGACTCTGGTTTGGGATTACCCAGTGGCATAGAAAAGAAAGACTCTGCAGTTATTCTACTGCCAGTAAAATTAATATAAAAAAGTGATTCAGTCCTTCCCCCCTGTGTGTACTTCCCCACTGGTTGACCTTGGACAGGTGACACTATCTCAGTGACAGAAAAGGGTCATTTATCTCATGAGCAGCTTGGAGGAGGCCTAGGTACACCAGAATGCAGCCCTCATAAATCTTTGGACATGTCTCCTAGAACAGGGGTGGGAAAAGAAATGAATTGATAATCATTTCCTCCTTTCCAAGACTGGGAAAGAGACCATTCATTTTCTATGCAGAAAATGCTGATTTCTGTGCAAAACAACAATGTGTGAATTTTGCACAGAAATAAGTCCTGGATTGCAAAAAGGCTTTGAAAACTGACTGTTCACAAATGCTTTCTTGTAGTAGGAATAAAATTGCTCAAGTTGTTCATTGTGCCTTTTTTTTTCCTCTGTAGATAGTCTTTAACATTTATTTAAGAAGAAGAGCAACACATTTCATACTATGTAAGTATTTCAATGGTCTTCTTCAGCAGCTATGTAAAAGGAAATACAAATAGATATGACAAATTAAAAATGCACAACATATAATAATGTCTATATAGGACATCATGATACATTTTTTGTATATTGCTTCAAGCTTATGCATAACAATATATGAAACTATCAGCAGAAATTTCTGGAGTAGAAAAATTTCATTTCATTTGCTGGACTGACAAAACACTAGAGAACTAGGCTTCATTGTGCCTTTTGCGAAGAAACTTAGTAAAATATTACATCCCTTTTAGGCATAAACAAACAAACAAACAAATTAACATGTGTCTCTACCAAGTTAATCAAATGAGTATGAAGCTGTTCATACTGGTGTGGTTTGTTGATTGTATTGCAACTTGTGATTCTACTGAAACACAATGTGAGGAATTCTGGCCAAACTCTCACCTCTTCAAAAAGACAGTTTGCAGCTGCTTTGTGAAGATAAATGGATCTGTGTGAATTTCAACCCTTGCATAGCAGGAGGAAAGGCAGAATAGAAACTGACAAATTATCAAAGGTAAATAGTCTTCGGGACATTTTTTAAAATTCTGGCATTGCATTTTATGCTTTTCCTTAATTGAGGATGGTTTCAAGTTGAAGATTCAGCAGCAGATACTCTTGAAATAATCCATTTCCTTAGCATGAAAATGAACATAGATCCTGATGCAAAGCCTTTTCCTGCAGTGTTTCAGCCAATGTATGAGAGAAATATGGGTCAGTCTGCCAGGCAGAAGCACTCTGTTGCCTTTGACCTTGTCTACAAACTAAATTTCCAGAAACCCTTTTTATTCTGAGAACATCTGCACAAAAATGCATTAACAATGCCTTCTGGTCTATATCATTCTGCAGTACTGCTCATCTTAATACAGGAATGAAAACAAAATCCTTGATTCACACTGCCATGGTCTTTTTGTTCCCATGGTCTTTGGTCTTAGTTAATAGTCTTATCAAAATAATGTTGGAATGTCACCAGCTTTGCTTGAAAGGAGTAATATCATATCCTTAAAAGAAGACAGACATTGCCGTCTTGCTCTTCCTTTATTGTCTGAAAATTGTACTTAGGCCTAATTACCAGCATGCTGAAAATATTGCTGGCAAATGAACAAATGGATTAACAATGTTCCCAAGATACAAGCTTGGCTTGTGAACACAGTCTAGTATTAGGTTTTTATAAAGAGCTTTGTAAAGCATCCACTCAAAGTAATATTCTTTTGACATAATTTATGCAAAATTTAAGAAAAAAAGGTTTTGTGTATAATGTGTTGTTTGCACTCAGTAGCCTTCCTTTTGTTTGTGATTTCTGTACCACTTACAAAAGCCCTTATAAAAATTTAATGAATGTGTGTGTGTATATTACAAACAAGGAGTTTCTCATGATATCCATGCCAGAAGGATGACACATGAAAATAGTACAAAGTAAAGCATCAGGATATCTGAAAGGAAAAGAAAATATCTGAGTATATATACATTTATGTTATTTGTGAAAAGTATTTATATATATAAAAAAGAGAAGCCACAGTGGATGACACATGAAACTCTTCAATCAGCTAAGAATAGATGGGAAAGTAAAAGGTGAGAGAAACAGAATCAGAATCCTGAATGCAACTGTTCAACAACCTGTGTGCAGGAACAAGGAGAACTATTATAATGATCAATACAGAGAAATAGAAAGTGACAACAAAAAAGAAAGAACAAAAGTCTTGTTCCACAAGATTCAAGAATTCAAAGGAAAATTTAAACCAAGAGTGAGGAAGCTCTATGACCACCAGGAGTACACATTACATGACCAAGTAGAAATAAAAAGATGATGGAACAATAAATGGGAGAGCCATATAAAAGAGATTAAAAGATGATGATTAATTCAAGGAAGAACCACATGGAAATGTATTTTTAGAAAGTGAAGTGGTAGCTGCACTCAGATCGCTTGGAAGAAATTAATCACCAGGAATAGAAGACGTACCAACTGTTTCTTCAAGCTACAGGGAGCTATTAGAGCTACTGCTCTAGTTATAACTAAAATCTGTCAATCAATATGGAAAGCAGAACTATGGCCCACAAATTGGAAATGCTTGATATACATTCCAGTCCCTAAGAAAGGAGACACTAGGGATTAAAATAACAACAGCACCCTTGAATTAATTTCCCATGCAAGTAATGTGATGCTCCAAATTATACAAGAAAGAATTTTCCATTGATAGAACAAGAAATGCAAGAAATGCTAGATATGGGTTCCAGAATGACTTGAAGGCAAACAACACAAACACTTAATTTGTTAAACTCATTTGTTAGATATTTGCTTTTTATTTGAATGACATGTTCTGTGCAGCTCTATAGCTGATGGTTAATGTATCATACTTAATGACATTATCAGAGCTGTCCCTGTAAAATCACCACCTTGAACTCTTGTGATATCTCAAAGGATCATTCCTAGGCTAAAAATCTCAGGGTCTGGGGTAATCCTGATCAACCAACCCTAGTCAGTCAAGCTTTTTTTTTTTTTTTTGGAAAATTTGACTTTTTAAAAACTCTCAAGCTCTTACCACTGAATGTATAAAGTAATTTGCAAATTTTGATAGCCTTTTAAGCATAAACGAGCTGAACAAATACTCAACTATGTGCACGAGCCAAATTCAATAGGTTCAAGAGTTTCTATTATGAGCGGTGAATTATTGTACTTGCTGAATTTGACCAGTGCAAGTACTTGATGTAGCCCCTTGCCACGGAAGCAATTAAAGACGAGAGGCTAGTCAGGGAAAAAATGTTTTGTTCCTTGGATTGGTATCAAACATGGATGAATTTAGAGATTAAAAGCAAGGTTTTTAATTCAGGCCCTCAGCCTGAATGGGCTCATGAGTTTGATTTTTCCCAATTTTGGATTGTTAAAATTCTTTCTCAAATTCTTTTTGCTGACTTTATGCAGAAAGGTGTGATTTTTGGAAATTTGCCATTCAAACATGAACTAAACGATATTCTCACCCAAACGTAAGTGGACAAAGAGTTTCAGAATCATTTAGGTGCACTGTGATATAATGGCCTAAAATGATATTTTAGAATGGACTAGAGCACATTTGGTTTGTGATGATGTTCAGCCTTTCGTAGGGCTGTATAAAGCTGATCAGCCTTTTGTATCTTATGGGAACATTTTGAGTGTGTGTCCAGGAATCAGGATGAATCAATACCACAATGAAAAGAGGAGAAAAAAACTAATATGATCAACAACAGAGTAATGGTCCATTGTAATGTTCAAGTGTGAAAATAACAATTGTACTGTTGAGTAATAAGGGCACTAAGATAGTAAGATATGATAGGCCCAGTTTGGGAGTGGGGCAGAAAGAAAGAAAGAAAGAAAGAAAGAAAGAAAAGAAAAGAAGTTTTCTGTTTCAAAGCTTCCACTGGAGCTGTACTTTGAGTCTGCTGTTATGGAAGCAGATGATACAGTTACTTCTCCTTGCCTCCAGCACTCTTTCCTATGTCACACTTATTTCATCCTGTCTCATAAGGCAGTTTTTTTCAGGCCTATATTTAAGCAATAAGACATGACAGGCTGTGCATTTCTGGATGATTATTGTATGCCTTGGGTAGTGTTCTTAGGCAAGATGCTGAAGGCTTTCCTTTAAGTGTCTTTTTTTGCTATTATGAAATGGAATTTATAAATCAAAATATAGGGGAGAAAGGAAGTCAACCCGCTGCACTTACAGGGCATTATTGACATGGGCATGACATCACTGACAGTTAGTTAGAAAGCTCCACTTATATTCAGACTTTTAAAGCCATTTCATAATTTATAGTGGCAATAAGGGAAAGAATGTTTGCCTTCAGAAATGTATGCCAGTATTGCAGGGATTATCTCCAGAAGACACTTTACTTAATTGATTTTCAAGAATTATCATTTCATCTGAATACTACCTGGGAAAAAGACTAAAACTCTTAAATGTGATATTGAAAAGGGTTCACAGTTTCAGCTGAGTTTCAGTGCAAGTGCATGAAGTAAGAGATAGAATCTGCACCACTACTGCACAATTACTGCCAATGAATGGCTAAGTCATCTGATAAACTTATGCTCTGTGAACTTCAATGGCTTTACCCCACACTCAGTATATTTACTGTGGAGATTTTTATATATGTTTTGTTCCATTAAATAATTGGCAGTAAATATTGTGCAGCATTAGACATTAATAAAAGCTGGACTGCATAGTCTTTCTTTCTTTCTTTCTTTCTTTCTTTCTTTCTGATTCTTGCAGCTTGAAAACAAAACCACCTAATTATTTAGTTACACTGAAGTGTTGCCTTTCAATTGTTTTGTTTTTCATTCATCCATGTTCCATTTAGACATATATATTAGTATTGTGTTATTCATTAGACCATCTCTGTGTAAACACCGCACTCCCAAGCTGCCCGTAAGGCGGCACAAAAGGGGCATCTGTTTTGGCCCTAACTTGAGTAGGAAAGTTATACATAGGTGGGATAGAATCCTTCTAGTTTATTTAATCACACTGAGTGTGATTCATTTTGGCTGTCTCCATTATTCCACCTGAAATTGTCTCATATGTGACATTTTAACATATGTTAAATATTATTTAAATACCTCTACTTTATATTTGATTTCTTTTCTCAGAAATCCTTGTATTTGCTGTAAAGAGGAAAAGAAAAGTTTGACTGAGTCATACTTGAGCTGTGATAGGCTGATTATTTGTGAGCTAGAATATTATCCTACACAGATCAGCTATAGATAGTTTCAGAGCTCCATATAAAAATTAGGTCGTGTTGTGACTGTGGCTCCATCATTTTTATCTTAATAACATGAATATGATTCTGTATAGGCAGTGTGTATTTGAATCTGAGCCTGAAAAGCTATTTTAAAAATGTAATTAGTTACAATTGGATTAACAAGTCCCCCAAAAGTGGGTAGTTAGTTATTCAAATGGATCTTAATAAGTAGGATTGTACACACATTTAGGTTGCTGCCATGCTGCAGAAATAATGCAGTTTGATGCCACTTTAACTACCATTACTCCATCTTATGGAATCCTCAGATTTGTAGTTTGTTGTGGCATAATAGTCCTCTGACAAGTATGGCAAAATGTCTCACAAACAACAAATCCCAGAATTCAATAACACTGAGTCATGGCAGTTAGTGGTGTCAAAGTGTGTGATTTCTCCTGTGCAGATGCCGCCTGTGCTATGCTGATAGAGCCTCTATTATGCATGTGGCCAATATCTACAGTCCCTCACATCCCAGTCAGTTGCATGAGCCTCAGGCTGAAAATCTGAAAGCATTCAAGGCATTCAAGACACAGCCGTTCCAGTGTGAATATAGAGTTGTCTTTACATGGTAGTTTTCTTTAGTGAGTTAAGTCATTCTTCATGTGTGCAAAAGAACCTTCATCTGTTTATAAAAATTTGCGAACAGAAAAAAAGAAGAAGAAGCACTTATACAGTTGGATGTATATCAAAACCAAAGATTGGAGGGGTTCTATATGAGATTTGGTTGGCATGGTTTTCTCTGGTATGATAAAATCAAGGAAAATGAAGATTTCAATCACTATTGGTTGGTTACACATGTAGAACAGGCCCTCTGGTCAGCAGTCCATCACAAGGCCAATCCAGTTGTGTCCCAGCAAATCTAATTGTGCTACAAATAAAGTCCAGGCAGGGTCATATATGTACAGGTTGTTCTTTAAGTAGCCTTGTCCCAAATCATTAGGACTTTATAAATAATGAACACTTTAAACTGGGTTCAGGAACGAGTGGACATACAGTGGAACTGATATAGGATTGGAGTAGTATGACTCAAACACTTTATATCAAAAGTTGGTTGCCTTCAAAGAAGTCCAACATGTATGTATGTATGTTTCTGTCCTTTGAGAGTTGGTGTGGTGTATTGGTTTGAATGCTGCACCAGAACACTGGGAGACCAGAGTTCAAATCCCCACTCAGCTGTAGAAACTCATGAGTTGTTTTGGGCATATCACACTCACTCAGCCTCAGAGGAAGGCAATGGCACCCCCTCCCAATAAGAAAACATATGATGAGTTTACCTAGAGCCACTATAAGTCAGAAATGATTTGAAGGCACACAACAACAAGGAAATATAGTGTGTAGTCAAGGGTGTAGTAAGCAAATGTATTTCTTACAAATTCTTTCATACATATAATTAGCTATGCTGTCTGGGGCTGCTGAGAATTACAGTCCAACAACATCTGGAGGGCTTTCACACACCTATCAAGATGACTGAACAAGCTCACCAGGATTTTCTCATTGTATAAATACAGCATTGTGCAGCAGTAAGCATTACACAAAAATACTGTGCACAAAACACAGGGGACATAATATCACCTCAAGTTATGATGCATTTTACAATTTAAAATATGACAATCTAAATGTAATGGCCAAAAACATAATGCAGTCTAAAATGAGTTGTTCCTAACAGTTGTCTCCCATATGACTACAAACCATCTGTAAACATACATAAGATAACTTTCCTAGAAAGCCCCTCAACACATTGGGCCAAAAATGATTACACTATTCATTCTCTTTCATTAATTAGAACTTCATTATGTGAGTGTTGATGCCAGGAATCAGTGAGAACTAAACATTTATTTCCTTTGAAAAAGGAAAAGGGTGGGGAAGAATGAGGGTAGTTCTCTTAAATTAAAATAAAATGCATTGTTTTTGGTGAAGCATCAAGCAATTACATCAGCAAGAGACCATGTCTCAATCAATTAGTATGGGCATGGAGCTGACGATAATGTGAGTAATATTTTCTTCTTCATCGTGTGCTAAAACCAGAGCAGAGCTAGAACTACTTAGCCTTGTTTTGGATTTGCCTAAGAGTATCAAAAATCACTTTATTACTTGGGAATTCAGGTTGTGAATTTGTCTGTGTTGTTTCAAAAAATTATTCTTTTTAATAGCATTCTGCTTTTTTCCAACACAGTTATGTATCTAACTTCCCCACATGGCCTCCTAATGCTATTAGTTCTGGTGACCAGTTTCATTTTTGTCATTTTTATCATAATATTTTGTCTAATGTGTAGAACCAGAGGTGTAGATGAGAATGGGGATAAAAGCATTGCCCTCTGCAAATAATAATTCTGTACCTACCCCATGAAATTTTGCTTCAATCTTCCAATTTCTAGCACTGGACTGGAGTAACTTATAACTGAAGCATTCAGAAATAGAATGTAGGCATCCAAAGAAAATGGGAAAGCAAAGTTACTGGGTGAATGCAAATTCAGCAGATGTAAGAGTTCTAGGTGTGAATAATTTTCAGTGTTTCATTCTGTAATGCTAGAAATTTGGGGAGTGGAGAGAAATTTCATTTGGGGTGTATTCTTATTTGGAGGGGTAATGTGTACATCCCCCCATAGCTAAACTGAAGAGTAGCACCATGGATACTCCGAAACAAAAATTATCACAGTCAATTTATATAAATGCCAGAAAGGGTGATAAACATGGGGATCTTTAGAAGAAAGAAAATGTTGTCAAGAAGAAAGAGTCAAGAGAAACCAAAGGTCTCTGCACAGCCTCAAAATTATTTTGGATAAGTTCATTACATCAAATAGACAGGGCTTGAAGAGTCCTTCTTTGGATTAAATCTTCCATAATTTCACAATCAACATGGATACTGGCTTTTCTGGCTGGGGGAATTCTGGAAGTTGTAGTCCACAAAAACCTCATTTATTTCAATCTTTAATTTTGGAAAGAAATATAAAAAATAGAAATTATTCAGTAATTTTTTATGTTTTATGTTCCATTTGATCTTTTAATGATGGTTAATTTTTTAATTTTAATGTTTTATCCTGATAAATTGGTTAATTGATTTTGAGATAACTTTATATTTATATTTTCATCAAAAATTTTGTATAGATCTTAATCTCTGTTATTTTAGATATGTTGTTAGCTGCCTTGAGTCTCATTGTTAAAAGGAAGGTGAGCCATAAATGAACAACAACAACAATATAATAAAGTAATTTTTAGAAACCTCTAAAATGGTGTTTGCTATGTTAAATAGTTGTTAACATTGATTATGCAAAGACAGCAAGCCCCAGAAAATGCATTTCAAACTTATATACAAATATCTCAGTGTGTAGGACAATGGGCAGAGATTAAAAGTAGCACAAGTATGGAAAGGCCTTAGGACATGACAGAAAGCAGCATTTGTGGCTTCACTGTAATTAGTACAAAAATACAAACATGAAGACAAAACAATTAAAATACATTACAAATAACGTACTTTAAATTTACATATTTGAATCACTTTTGCTGGAGAGGGTCAGGAAAGGAAACAGTAAGGTTTTTGAAATGATTCTTTGCTGTTTCAGAAAATGTTTGCTAGTGTGAGAATAGCTCTACCATTAAATCTTGAATAGACATTATTACACAGGAATAATTACTTGGCATGTCTTCACATACTAACAGCCCAATCCCAAATACCATATAGACATAAACTCCATTGATTTCATTTATAACTTAATTCCAGATAAAATAGTCCAGCCCTGTAAACTGTGTATGTATGAGAAGATTCCATGAGTTACCTCATTGTTGGGTGTGGTCTTCTTTCCCTGTGCAGGAAAATCCATTTTCTGCATCAACTAGCAACTGATTCTACAGTAGCATCTACTAGCAACTGGTTTTATAGACTATAACAGACTGAGAAAAAGGTATTTGGGCTCAGAGTATAAAAAAGTTCCCTGTGTGTTAGCCAGCTCTGCATATACATATATCTTGTGGTTAAAATTCAAACTATTCTTCGTAAGCTGGAGGCAAGTTTGTCCATAATGAAGTTTGTACTAACCTAGTTGTTCTTTTAGATCATCTGGAAGCTGTCCCCATCATTTGCTTTCTGAGCAGACGTTTGTACCGCCTGAGAATGGATCTGATGTGCAGTGGGAATTGTGTGACTCTCTAAATATTACTGGATTGCCTCTCCCATCATTCCTCTTCATTGATTTTGCTGGTAAGGGCTGGTAGGAGTTGCAGCCCAGTATCTGGACTGCCACATGACTTTCACCCCAATCTAGCAACTGCTTTTTTTCCAGAAATGAGTGAACATTAAAAATAGAACTTCAACTAACTTCTCTAACCCTATAATGCTACACAGTTATAGTGCTAACTGCCATGGTAAAATCCTATCAAATCTTGGGGTTTTTAGTATGATTGATGTACTGGATCCCTCTAGCTAAGAATACCTAATTCCCCTCCCTAAATTATAAATCCTAAGATTCCAAAGGAGGATGCCATGGCAGTTATATTGGAATCATAGCACCATAACTGTGTAGTGTGAAAGAGCCTCTGGATCAGAGATGAGGTTGCTTGTTGTTTCTCACAAATCAGAACAGGAGGAGGTAAGAGGCTGAAGTTTCTCTCAACAGGACTGTATGAAGCACTCACTGATTGAAATTAGTTAAAGTGTTTCTCTCTGCTGTTTAATATCATGTGCATTCAAATAACCCCCAAAATAAACCATATCTATACAGAAAAGAAATTAAGACATCTGTAGAACTATGCTAAAGGAGCATAGAGAACAGAAGAGAAGGCATTCCAGCAGTATTCCATGATAAGAGTGCTTTGAAACAGTTCCCAGAAATGGCGCCCTCTGGAACCCGATTGGAACGCGATGGGAACATGCGGTGGTGGCGGTGGTGGCGTTCCCCCGTGTGGTAAAGTCACGTTCTGGGCCCCATCTGGTGCTCATCGCGTTCCGTGCGCGCCCCCGCTCGCCCCCGTTAGAATGCACTGGGGAACGTTTTAACCCCCGTGCGATAAAGTTCTGTGTCTTCCTTTAATTCTCATCTCAGTCCAACCTGATGATTATGCCTGAAGCAAGTGCATTTAAACTTTTGTATGCCCAAAGCAAGTGACAGCTATCTTGGATCCTTTGAACTGGAACTCCAAGGAAGAAACCAGAGATCTTCTACATCAGTAATGGGAACTGCATAAGAATCATGGGACAACTCCCCTATAGAACCCCATGTGAGCTGAATACACACACACAGCGAGAGAGAGAGAGAGAGAGAGAGAGAGAGAGAGAGAGAGCACATTGTACCTCTATTTTTTCTCTCTGTGATCCTTCTCAAAATTGCAACAGGAACAGATGTCTAGTCACTTTCTGTTGCCATTTGGCGGGAAATGGAGATATTTGGGGATGCCTTGGGGATTGGGGATATATTTTCACTGTTGTCCTGGATTTGCCAAATTTTCTGTGTAGTTTGGAGGGGCAATTTCTTGAAAAAAAAAAGGAAAGTAGTAGGAGGACTTTGCTGACCGCAGAAGTGGGGTGCTAGGGGTACCTTATACCTGTCCTACATGAAAACAGATGTTCTATCTTTGGTGTGTATATTTGCCAACTCTGAAAAAGGCTGTTTATAAAAGCAGTAAAATTATTTTTGACTTTATTAAAAGTCTTATAAACAAGTTTCTTCCTTCTGCAATATGCATTAGAGGCTCCAAATTAATCATTGTATAAATTTCCATGGCTATTAAGCAAATATCATTGTGTGCACCTTGCTTTAATTGTGGTATTTCAGCAGATTCACTGTTCATTGGAATATTGGATTCTTGTGATCCCTCATAGTGTATATTTCACCTTGTGTTTGATCTCCCATTCACTTTTGCAACAGAGGTTGACTGAAAAGATCAAAGATTTCTCTGCTTTTTCCTCCTATTTTCCCTGATGACAATTCGTGTGTAAGAGTTTTCTGGGCCAGAGACAAAAAGATGGGGGCAGTATTGAAATATGTCCATAAAGGTGAACAACATCTGATCTAGATTTGATTTGATTTTTTTCAGAGGAAGGAGTAAATTAATTAAGCCATTTGGAAATCCGTTTGAGCAGTTGCTACTTTCAGAAGAGAAGAATCACAGTATAAAAGTGAATCTTTTCATAGAATTAGAATGAAAGATCAATCCAGGGCAGACAGCTCTCAACGGCAGGGAAATGTTAGTGATACCTCCTGCAGTCAGCTAGAGCTCATTGTTTTAATAACTCATGGGCATGGAGGTACAAGGGAGGAAAATGGGACACATTGTAGAATCTGCTGGCCAAATCAACACTTCACTTTATGGTTTCCCTGTACTTATATATAATTAGAACTTGGATGGGAGACTACCAACAAATATCAGATGATGTAGGGTATATTTTAGAGGAAGAAACTGGCAAAAACCCCTCTGAATATTCTTTTTAAAACCCTATGAAATTCATGGGGTCAACATAAATTCACAGGTTGAGTTGCATTACACACACACATCTTTATGGGCCCAAACAGACAGGCCAAAATAAAGCTGCTTTGGGTCACTTTGGAGGTATGCTTTTAAATGACACACACATTTCAAGAGGTCAGAAGCTGCACCAAAGCTACGCTCTAGTCCTTAAGATTGGAATATGGCTTTGGCGCAGCTTCTGGCCTCTTAGGACGTACGTAGCATTTAAACAGCATACCGCCAAAGTGACCCTAAGCAGCTTTATTTTGGCCTGTCTGTTCAGGCCCTTTATCAAGGGTAGGCACATGGTTTGCCCAAAGCAAGACTTCAGGTGGACAGGACCAGGAACTGGAATTATGAAGCAAACTGCAGATGCCATGCTCCACATAGACAAATCCAGATAACAGATTTATAGAGTAAATTTCCTTAGACTTTACCTTTTCATCATTGGGCAGAGAGAAAAGGAGGCATAATGGTAGCAGAGAGCATGATGGCAAAAATTATGGATTTACAGTTGCCAAAGCAATCTTTGTTCCTAGCCCATTCCCCATCAGTCTCCTAATACAGTATAAGACAGGTCTAGGCTTAACAAGGAATAGTTCACTCCCATTGGCATGAATGGAAGTCATTTTTAATGGTTGAGATAATGGTGGGAGGAGCAGAAATCCCACTGCAGCCTTTTGGCTTCCTTCGAGGCTTGTACAAGCAGGTTTTGGAATTCAGCAGAAATCACAAAACATGGTAGGAATGAGTATCACTGAAATGTTTATAGACATCTATATCATCATCATCATCATCATCATCATCATCATCATTTGCTGAGGGCCAGTTATGGCATGCCCTCTCTTTAGAGGTTTGATTGCCTCAGATGTTGCTGTCAAATAACCATAGTACAACATGTTGGAAGTAAGGCCACAACTTTATTTGCAAACAATTGGTAGGGTTGGCACAAAGCATAAGGTCAGGACCTGTGCAATCAAACCACCCGATGTAGTCTGATTATCCAAACCGGGCACCCACCCGGTGCTTGGGATGACCTAGGGGCTAAGGAACACAACTTGACCGCAAACCTTGTCTTGTGTTCACCAATTCACAAAGCCCCTAGTCACCGGGAGGCGCTCCTGCGTTCTGGCCCCCGCAATGGCCAAATACCTGCCCTATTTGCCCCCGGGTACCTATTGACTCCCAAACCAGAGCTCCATAGCCCTGGTACCTCAACGTGCAGATCCTGGCCTATGCTACTACCAAGTTGTGACTAAAAACCACCTAACAACCGCGGTGGGCAGGCGGGAGAAGCACCAAGACTTGCTCCCTTCCACAGCTTGGCTCCACTCTGCTCGAAGCCAAGCAACCAACTGAGGGAAAGGGCCAGCAACATGGCCTTATATAGGCCTAGGCCCCTCCCTCCCTGCGTACTGTGCAGGGCCCTGCCTCCAAGGCCCAGCCCACTAATGGGCAGCCTTGGAGGACTGGAAGCCCCGCACCAATGAAACCGTCTCCCAGAGCGTCGCGGAGCGGAAGGGCCGCCCCTCCCACCCCCGTGCACCAATAGGGAGCCGGACAAGCGCCAGAGCACTCTGGGGCTTGTAGTCCAGCCGCGTCTAGCAGCAAAATGGTCTGCCCGGCAAGGCGGGCGACCGTTGCTTGGTGCTAATGCTGGTGTCATTCCAGTGATTTTTTTAAAAAAGTAAGTCATTCAGTGCCTAATTGAATTTATTCAGTTACCAAATGGGCTGTGCTTGACATTATTTTCAATTATTTTAAAAAGTTTTTATTTGTCTCATTTCAAGTGAGAAATGTTTTAATATATTGTTAATATTTTAATATTATTGTTATGTATTGGCCTATATTAATTTGATTGTCAACTGCCCTGAGATCCTCAGATATAGGTCAAGATATAAATATTTTAAAATCATCATCCTCATCATCTCCATCCAATTATTTGACTGATTGCCTGATTTAGCTTCAAGAGCATTCCATCTCTGGATTCAGAGCAGATTGCAATGTAAACACACACAATGAAAACTTCAATTGAAAATCAAATCACACACACATTAAAAATTAGCAATGAACTGTGATCTATATCCCTTCTAAATCATTGCTTCTTGACTGCTGTTTTCTCAAACGTTTGGTTAAAGACAGCATAAACAAGTTGAAACAATTCATAAAGAGAGAGAAAAGAAAACTTCATTAAATAGTGTCAACATCAAAGGCAACAATAAGCAATTCTATAAAGCAAAAACAGAAACCTTCTGAGCTGGTTAAAAGTGGGCAATTATTGATATCATTTTGACATGAAGTATGGTGAGAATAGTTGTGCTTGTGTTTTAATCTTCTAATGTGCAATTTTTAACAAACAAAACAGTTTGTGGCATTTTTCTTTCAACATTTAAATGCAACCATACTGACATAAGAGATTGCCCTATGAAAAAAACACCACTGCATTTCATTTGGTCTCATTTACAGCCTGTTTTTATACAACTCCTTTGAAATACATAGCTAGTAAGCATAGTAATAGAATCAGCTACTATTTGATGCAGACATGGTTCAGTAGGTATTGAACTAGCCTGCTCATTTCTTTAAGCATATGAACACACTCATTTCCTGGTATTTGGACTCTGCTGAAATCAATAACATGCCACCTTTAGGCATCTCTAGGTGCAAACTTTCCTTCAATAAATTTCTTAATACCTTGCTGAAACATGCTCAAGTTATCACAGCCTTGGTTTGGGTCTGGGTTTTGCTTTCTCACAAATCCCATGCTCTGCTTCAACCTGCTGATACTGAACATATTACTATCAGGGGAAGACTTTCCCTTTTTCATTTCAGTGGGAGAGTTGTTCTACATATGCAACAGGGTTTGTTGTGCACCTGCCACCAACAGTGAAAAGACTATCTGAGATTCTTGGATACATGGTCAGATATCAGACAGACAGACAGACAGACAGACAGAGGCAGACAGATTCTTGAGTACACACTTATTGTTCATGCAACACACTACCTTGTGTGCATGGAGAAGGACAGGGTGCATCTTGCCTTCCAACATGGAAGGGGTATAGCTGTGGGGGAGGGGGCATGAGAATGAAAGCCTTAAGCCCAAATAAAATTTCTGGACTCCCAGAATAAAATTTATGCCTATTCCCCAAATTTCTATTGTTGCAGAGAATGAGACATGGAAAATAATTCATACCCTGAACTCTTATATTTGCCATATTCTCATATTCTCATAGAATCGTAGAGTTGGGAGAGACCACAAGGGCCATCCAGTCCAACCCCCTGCCATGCAGGAAATCCAAATCAAAGCATCCCTGACAGATGGCCATCCAGCCTCTGCTTAAAGACCTCTAAAGAAGGAGACTCCACTACACTCCGAGGGAGTTTGTTCCAGTGTTGAACAGCCCTTACTGTCAGGAAGTTTCTCCTAATATTGAGGTAAAATCTCTTTTCCTGTAACTTGAATCCGTTGTTCCGGGTCCTGTTCTCTGGAGCAGCAGAAAACAAGCTTGCTCCCTCCTCAATATGACATGCCTTCAAATATTTAAACAGGGCTATCATATCACCTCTTAACCTTCTTTTCTCCAGGCTAAACATCCCCAGCTCCCTAAGTCGTTCCTCACAGGACATGGTTTCCAGACCGTTCACCATTTTAGTTGCTCTCCTTTGGACATGCTTCAGTTTCTCAATGTCCTTTTTGAATTGTGGTGCCCAGAACTGGACACAATATTCCAGGTGTGGCCTGACCAAAGCAGAATATAGTGGCACTATTACTTCTCTTGATCTAGACACTATACTTTTATTGATGCAGCCTAAAATTGCACTGGTCTTTTTAGCTGCTGCTAAAAATTAAAAAGTTGACTCATGTTCAACTTGTGGTCTACTTGGACTCCTTCTCATTCCTTTAGTAACTTTGCCTGCCATTTTCTTTGGATACCTAGACTGTAAAGATTCAACTGAAATGTTAAGTCACTGCAAGTCTAAAAATTTGTGAGACTAAAGAGAGATTATTTGGTGCAGGGAGAGAGGAGAGGGGGGATCCATCAGTGGATTCCTTACTGAACCCATCAGTGGATTCCTACCTTACCAAACTCAAAATGCTCATCTGTACTCTTATCAGCTTTGGCTTTGTGTTTCTCCAAATAAAAAGGCTTCTTCTGTTCTGTTGGTTCTGACTGGCAGAAGGAAGGGAGATGACATTTCCTAACTCTGCCTTCCTCCTACACCCACACTGCCACATAGGGTCCACAGATTTCAAATCCTGACCCTGAGTCTCCAATACAAGGAGAGAAGGAATCTTAGAGAGAAAACACTGCATTAAAATGTGCGTACATATATTTTCCTCATTTGTTAGACTTAGGCTGAAACTGATGGGCCAAAAGATCTGCCTTCGGGTTGTGTTCAGGGAATTGCATTTAGATGACACACACCTTGAATGCAGCCTAAAGCCACTCTGATGACACCCTAACCAGGAAGGGTTGGCTTGAAAAGGAGCAGAGAAAAGCCACTCGTTTTCAGAAGCCAATTTAAAACATCGGGGAAGGGCTGGATTGGGGCCAAGGGCATTTGGTTGCCAATCTGCCCTTTTGGGGCAGTCTGTTTTGCTCCTGACATTTTAAAATTTGAATGGACTTCTCTTTGAAACTGTGGTTGATGATTAATGTATTATACATAATGACATCATCAGGGCTGCACCTTGTCAAATTACCCATGTAACATCATCACAGCCTGTCTCTTGTGACCTAACAAGCGTCTTTCCTTAGATCTCATGGAAATCACATGGCCTGCGATAAACCTGATCTGGCAATCCTATGGCCACATCTCAGACTATTGTGAATCCAAGAGGGACACAGGAGCAGAAGGAAGAAATGGCAAAAATCATTTTTCTGACTTTCAAGAACATTTCTCAAATGGAGTTGTACTCACAAGAACATGCAGAACATGCAGGATTCAAATGAACAACCCGTGAAGACAAGACACAAATAATGGTTTTGAAATAAGGGCTACTTTATTAACTTACCTATTTATTTATTTGTTTTCTTAGGAGAATTGCAACTAAGGGGAGTAACCTAGTGTGGGAGAAGCTGCAACAGGTGGTATCTGCTTCAGACCTCCTCTGCAGCTTTATCAGGGTGATAACACCTGAGCCCCAGGGAGAAGCCAAATGTCGGGTTACTCTCTGGCCAGCCCGCATCAGGAAAACCAACCTGAAGGTCCCTCTCCCAAGCCCTGAGTCTTAAAGAGAGAATTTATCCTTCAAGCTCACCTCAAGGGAAGCCCCTTTGACTGCCTACCTAGTCTCAAGACCTAGAGGCAGTTTCAGAGACCTCCCTATCACCAAAAGGGTGACCAAGGTGCTCACCATATTCAAATTATCTGTAACTATCTGTTAGATGACAATCTGTTTAGACACACCCTATGCCAATTGTCCAGGTCTGACTACAACAGTGTAGAGTAGGCACAAAAGCCAGTGGAAAAAAGGGGGGGGAATCCTACCCAGCCCTAAAGCGACCAAGAAAACTTTACACTGTGTTAGAGGCAGGAGGATGAGTTGAACGCAAAAGCGAAAGAGATGGGAGCTGAGGGTGGCAGGGAATAGAATGGCCTCTGGCCTCACCCACAGACTCCAATTACAGCAGCTACCCAGCTGCTGTATACTTTTAAATTTTTGGTCTCATGGTCCTGGGAGGCCAGCAAAGGGCACCTCCCAACCCAACAACTATGCTGAAGGGGGCATCCACATTACCTTTTTACAAAATTAAAATATGATTATTTAGTACTTTCCTCATTTTGTAATTCTGTTCATTTTTGTTATAAGAGACATTGGTAATTTCATTGGGACATCATACTCTTGAAATTAGTTATACATATGGGATTTCACTTCCTTTTTTTCCATTTAACTTTTTTGCAGGGAGGGGTCTATAGTGTCAAAAAAAAAAAAAGGAGAGACAATTTTGGTGGTAACCTTCTTAACAACTGCAACTTAATTTCCCAGAATGCCCCAGATTTCGCATTGCCCTGAGCTGGGGTAGTATTTTTCAAACATTTTAAAGTCTACCCATCAGTAATTTTATTCACCTTTTCAATAACCCCTTGCAAACTAAATTTTCATACCTCCAATTTCCCCTATAAGGAAGAAAATACAAGAGTCACAAAAGAATCACATTAAAAATTATATTAAGAATCACAAGATTGCATTACATTTTTCATTTTTATGGTAATAACATAAATATGATTCTATATAAGCAGTATGTATTTGAATCTGAACCTGAAAAGCTACTTTAGTTACAATCGAATTAACAAGGCCCCCAAAAGTGGTTAGTTAACAAGGCTTTTTTCAAAAAGAACTCGGCTTTCTTCTTATTCAAAGGATCCTTGACATAGTGTAATCCTAGATTTTGTGTAATCTAAATATAAATCAGCGTAGCTATTTGAAACAGCCAGCATGGAGCAGTGGATTAGGACTCTGGGAGAGCAGTGTTTGGATCCCTGCTGAGCCATAGAAACCCCAATGGGTGGCCTTGGACAAGTTGCACACTCTCAGCTTCAGAGGAAGGCAATGGATCTCCTCTTCTGAATAAATTATGCCATGAATATGCTGTGATTACTTCACCTTAGACATGTCAAAAGTTGGAATAAACTTGAAAGCACACAACAACAAACTTATTTTGGATACAAAGTTGCACAACTGATTGTGCCATGGCTGCCACAGCCTTGGATTACCTGCTGAACAAAGCTTAACTATCCACTATGAGAAAGGGGTGTGGTGTGCTTCTGTAAAGACTGACTGCACTAAAGAACACAATTATGCAACCTCAGAGAATGCACAGTTTTTTATGTTAGCACAGGACCTCAACTGGATTTTTGCCCTGTCATGAAAAATAGAAACAGTCACAACGCTGACACAAGATTTTTCTTGCTTTGCTAAGTATTTGGCTGTGCAGAAATAGATTTCATGTGCAGAACACATGTTTTTGTGCCAAAAGCATTTCTTGCCTAAGGAACAATGTATTTTGCACAAAATACACTGTTCCCTTTGGTGTTTTTGGTGCAGAAAACCATGCATGTTCCTGTACAGATGAAAAGGTCTTGAAGTACAAATAATGATCAGAAAGAACTGCTCAGTAATCTCCATGCTCTCATCTAGATCATTTGTTCTTGTTTGAAAGGATGAATAATGTAAAGATGGACATATCCAGATGACAGTGTATTAGTGATTAAATGTGGAGTAAAAAAAGTGAAGCTGAGAAAAAGGCAACTCTGAAAGAAAACAATGATAGAAATCAAGGTGACAAAGCATGGAGGAAGGAGTACCTTTGCAGGAGAGGAGGTACTGAAAATCCCAAACTCACTTCAGTGATCAATGACTTTCCAATCCCTTCTTCTTGTTGTCCACAATAGAGATAAACTTTGCATTTCTCTGCAAAAGAACTAAGCCAGAATCCTCTATGAGAGTTGCATCCTTGTAAGTGGCCTTATATGTGTGAGAATGAGAAGATATGAAAGCTGTTCCATATGCAGTAGAGAGCTGCTGTTATGTAACAATGGGGCTCTTCAGACTGCCTCAAAGGGATGGGCTGGAGGTGCCCAGTTTCCTTCCGGAGGGACACCGCAGCAGCCAAACAGCACGGCTTCCCTCTGGACCAAAAAGAACCCAGAAAAAAAGTTCTTTTTGGTGTGTGGGGACAACATCATCAGTGTGCCATTGGCGCACTGTAATGCATCCATGATGCAAGCATAGCACCCGAGGATGTGGACATGCCACTGTACTTGCATCATGCATGCACACCACATATGGACAGTGCCACGTAAATATGGTGCTGTCCATATGTGTTGGGGTTCTGGAGTGTGCAGATGCTGCACACTCTGGAACCCTAAAATTGACCCCTGGCTGCCACAAACTGGTGGCCTGTTCTGGGTCTATGTAGCAGAGCCAGGAAACAGACTGATGAGCAGTAGGACTGATGTGCAACAGGATCAATGCACAGTGGGCACCAATATGAATTAGGCTGTTTGCTGGTATCTTTTCAATTCACTAACAGAGTTTCTTAGCTCCTGTGCTACCTAATTAACTATGGAAATTTACATTAAGTGAAATATCATATAGAATTCTGGCATTCTTTTGCATTCCTCCTATCAGTGTGTGGAAGGAAAGCCCTCATTCTTTAGTTCCAGTAGCTCAGGTTTTATTCATATACTATAACAAAGGGCTTTAAGTAGAGAAAGAGTCAGATGATTCCCAAAGTTTGTCAGAAGCTGAATTACACAACTCAAATTCAAGAATTATATTTCCATTTAAGACTAACAATTTGTGACCAATTTAGGTCAGGAAGCAGCAGTAACTCAGCACTGTCTCATAAACGTATTCTATTTTCAACTGGTTTCTTTTTTAGTTCCTTTGTATACTTACCTCATTATATTTATACTCACTAATTGATTCTCTAAGGCTCTTATTTTTTCACACAGAGAAGATGAATTGCAGTAGTATGATCAAGCTTGACTTGTAAGTGTCCCCAAATCTTAAGTTCATGGAAATCCTAGAGCAGATTTGCAACTTCCTCGATATAGTAGCCACCAGCTCTCATTGATGAATTCAGACATAGAGTGCATGTTTTACATGCAGAAAGTTCCCCATTTGCACACAGAAGGTTCCCCATTCCTGCTAGGATTTTTGGAGTAGAAACCTGTCTGAATCTCTGGAGAGCTGTTGCCTGTGTTTGTAGTGTAGTGCCTCTATGGACTTCAACTCCCAGAGGTCCCAGCCATCATGCCCAATGACCAAGTATTCTGGGAGGTAAACACCTAGAGCACTAACATTTGAGAACTACTGCTGTAGACTGTAGTGAGCTAAGTGGGCCAAGCTTCTGACCCAGTATAAGCCAGCTTCCTATCTCCCTAGGGCAACCTGCATTTGAAATTGAAATGAGTTTCACAAGCAGTTGGATGGTGTGGCATAATGGTAATGGCATCTGCAATTCAAAATATGTTTGTTTGTTTGTTTGTCTTTTAAGTCACTGGATGTGTGGGCATGGGGAAAATGTTATTTGGATCCTAAGCACAATAATGGCTTGACCTGACACAACTTGAAATTCACAAGATTTTTATTTCTTACGTAAATTCCCAAAAATATTTCCTTTCACTATTTCCCCTAATTTGGATGGCCCTCAAATTCAAAAGTATTGACTCATCTGATTAGAACCGTATCTTGATTATCCTATTCCTTCTCCTCCTAACATGTTCTCAGCCGATCAATTTCATTCATTCATTCATTCATTCATTCATTCATTCACTTATGCCATGTTTCTGGACCAAGTCAGGCCTGTGCAACAAGTTCATAGCAAATGCAAGGATTTTGCTTTCACTCTACTTAGGGGCCTTCAGTATTTTTCAGCAGCACATCATCAGAACATTAGGAGCTTTCTATCATTTCAAAGTATCTCTTTTTGTATTTTTAGCACTAAATCCACAAAGCTGTTACTGTCATTTTTCCCCCGTCAGACCGTCATCTAGAGGGAATGCAAAATTGTACTCAGCTGCAAACTATTGACACTCCCCTTAACAAAAATGGTTTTCATAAATCTTTACATTAGCCTCTGAGATAAAAACAGAATCTTTACCATGAAATATACAAGTATGTAAGTGTTTTATGAAAAAGTTTTATTAACTTTACAAAAGAAGAATTGGCAGTGAACCATGAACATCCTGTACTTCTAACACGTGGTTATAAATTACATGTTCTTTCCAATAACATCTGAAAGAGAGACTGTAATTTAAATTTCAAAACCACTTGGCATACCTACTATATAGTGCTGACATGAAGTAAAGGGAGGATCTGGAGAGACTCAGACAAAGAGTGAAAATATAAAGACATCCTTAGCTTAAAAAGCTGCTGATGAATACAATTCCCTTCCAGCTGGACAGGGATCAAGTACTTGCTTGTCATATCATTCAATGCACTGTTCAATCAGGGATTCTTCCTTTCAACAAAAAGGAAACTTAAGTGCTGCTAATCGTCCCTTGTACAACTTTATCCTGCAGATACCTTCTTTATGTCAGGATATATTTTTCCCCCAATGACCATTTGCCAACAATAAGGGGGATCAACCTTGTTATTAAGAAGAAAAACACACACGTAAGCATGCCTTTGAGGATTTGGGACAGGAGGAGGATTGCACTCTCATAGGCACACACATGTCACAACATTCCTTATAGCTGTATAATATATTTAATACCATTAAAATAAGCATAAACAACCCTGGTCCAAAAACCCTTATGTGTAGCAGGAGATATGTGCATAACTTGCAACATGCGGCAGGACACTGCTGAACAGATAAAGATCATTGCTAGCTTCATCCACCAATTTATGTGTTGATGCAGCAGAGCATTATGCATTGAGATCTGCCAAATTGTTAATAAATTAACAATTATTTAGCACCATGTATACAGTGCAGGAATCAGGAAGCATCAGAGTCACTGGCCGTGCTACCTGGAGAATTTTGTGTATTGTATAGCAAAAAAAGGGAAATTTTCTAACACCAGCATTGTGTAGTGGTTTTGAGCATTGGACTACAGTTCTGGAGCCCAGAGTTTGACTCCCTGCTTGGCCATGGAAACCCACTGGGTGACTTGGGCAAGTCACACTTTCTCACTCCCAGGGGAAAGCAAAAGCAAACCCACTCTGAAAAACTCTTGCCAAGAAAACTCTATGACAGGTTCACCTTAGTGTTGCCATAAGTCAGAAACAACTTGAAGGCACATGACAACAAACCAAAAGTACAGGAAGCTGTTATACAATGCAATCCTAACTCTGGCTGTAAGGGATTGAAATGGACAGAAGTCTCTTGTGCTGGATGAACTATAACAGCATACTTTCCTTCTGCCACTTGATCTCAAAGATCAGCCAGCTCGCAGCCAGAAGGAGAGCCCAGCGAGTGTTGGAGAAGGGGAAAAGCAGCAAAGGAATGATGTTATTTCAGATCCAAACCTCTTCCTGTCCCCAAATGATGGCATTATATTGTCACAAAGTCAGGCCAGGGCCAGTGTAGTCCTTACTAAACACTCCTAAATTGTGGAGAATTTAGACTCAGAGAGCTTTCAGCTAGTCCTGTTTGTGCATTAGGAATTCACTCCTACACACATTCAGACACTCAGTTCATCTGGTTCAATAGTATCAGTGCCAGCTGGCAGGACTTCTGTGCCATTTCAGAAAGAAGTCTCCACCTACTTTTATTGAAGATGCTGAGAACTGAACCTAAGACCTTATGTGCTCTCCTGATAGTTATGGCCCTTCCTCATAAGGGAATTGATATGGCTCTTTCTAGAAGAGAGTGTGATCCCAAGGTGTGGAACTGAGCAGGTTCAGGGGACTTTTCTAACTATATGGTCCTCCTGTGTAATCCAGAATTTGTTTCTATTCACAAATTGTAGCTGTCTGCAAGGTGTATCCTTCTTGTTATATACAATACTCTTGGTTTCCCAGCCATCATATCTAGATTGCCTGATTGTTCTGCATTCACTACTTGTTCCAAAATATTTCAGTGTTTGCATACCTTGCACACAAAAAGGACACCTGCATATTTACATTTTTAGTAATCTAGACATTTCTAATGTATCAATTCCACTGAGCTAAATCAGACTGCTGTATATTTTATTTGTGCCTTCTGTCTCCAATGTGTTAATCCTGGGGCAGCAAAGAGTTGAACCTCCTGGAGTTGTTGGATTCCAACTCTCATCAACTCAACCAATGACAAGGAATGATGGGAGATGGAACCTAGGAACATATGGAAAGCCACACATTCCCCAACCCTGTGTTTATGCTTCATAAGCCTTTCAATATAGATCTATTGTTTTCTATAGCTAAAAAAAGTAGTAAATTATGCCTTAAAACATTTGGCAGTCCCTAGAAGTAGTCAATGATAATGGCATATGTGGTTAGAATAAATCCAGCATTCATGCTAGAATTCTGGAAAAACATTTAACAAAGAGCTCATCTCTAACAAGGGAAGCTGGATAGAACTAGTTTTTCCACTTAGCAGTGCTATGTTAAAAACCAGAAGGCAATGCCAGTCAGTTTAGTGGCTGGAACTGAATGTGAAACCAATAGACAGAGAAAGCCAAACCACAGACAGTCATGAAACACTGACATTCCTTAAGACCAGTAGCTAAAGCAAGAGAAATAGAATAACCAATGGAGAACAAGTAAGAAGGGGGGGGGGGGTGATTTGTGACATAGGAAGGGGGAAAATTGCAAGCATATGTAGAGGAGACATCAAAAGATATTCATGTTTATTTTAAAGGGAAGCACATTTGTAGTCAGTACCTGATTTTAGAAATATAGCTGCCTTTCAGTGGAGAACAAAATCAAACCTACATGAGTATGAAAGATTACAACTAGAGTAGACTGCAAATGTTTAAAAGTATTTGGTAAGCAATCTGGCAGAAGTGTAGGAACTATCAGTAAAAATAGGATGTCCAAATATCATGTTTGCATCAAATACCAGAACAGTAGGTGTACTAGGCACAATGTCCACATTTATGGACACATGGCATAATCAAAACAAATACATCCCTGTAGGTCTTTATGATCTTCTTGAGGGAGAGAATAGGCTGGCTCAGCTCCATCAGGGCTAGCCTGAAGAAGAAGAGCCCTCCCTCCGGTCCATCTGCCTTGGTCCAGGCCTCAGAGGGAGAGAAGAATGCTGGGCCTGATCCCCTCTCTCCCTCACCATTCCCTTCTCCTTTTGTGTTGTGTCTTTTAGATTGTAAGCCTGTGGGCAGGGAACCATCTATTATCCCCTCTCTTGTAAACCGCTCAGATTCCCAGTGATTGGGCGGTATATAAATAAAACCTATTATTAATGCTTCTATATACATATACACATACACATAGGTAACCATGTCAGCCTATTATAAGATTCCAGCATTCTAGTAGACTAGCAACGCTATGTATGTTTACATAGTAACAAGTCCAAAATGGGTTCAATAGGGCTTACTCCTTACTAAGGAGATTACTGCATTTTTTAAAAAAACAACACAATTTATCCTTGAGAGGATACAGTCATGTTTCGGTTTATTACCTGGTTTTATTGCACTCAAAATCACTGCCATTGCCACCAAGCTACGGTAACCAAGCTGCATTCCAGATTTCTGTGGTGCTCGGCCAGCCGCTTTTCCAAAACAGGAGCTTTCCGTTTTTGCAAAGCAACTGGCTGAGAGCAGCTGGGATCCGGGTTGTAGCTGCCCAGTGACAGTGGTGGTGATTTTATGTACGGTAATACCCGCTTTTGATTTTGCAATCTTGAATCAATTTTTTTTCCTCCATGTGATAAGAAAAAGAAACATTTCACTTTAGTTGGCTATAATTGGCTCAGGTGGCATCTGTACAGCTAGCTAACCACATGGGCAGGAATCCAGATAGGCTGGGGTTTGGGTAACAATGATGAAAAAATAAGCATGGGCCTCAGCTTTCACTAGGAAGAAGATTAAAAGTGCAACGAGCCTTAGAAAAAACCTTGCCTTGTTGCAACATGAGCTTTATGAAATGAACTACATGGATTATAATGTAAGAACATAACAGAACCTCATTTGGATCAAAGCAATTTCCATTTTGTCCAGACTCTTGTTTCTAACAAGGCCGGTCAAGTGCTTCTGAGAAGCCCAGAGCAGAGCATGAAAGCAAACAGCTCTCCCTAACTATTCCTCTACTCCAGTCCCACTAATTATCTTCAGACTACTTCTCTCACAAATGACAAGTTCTATTTAAATATTGTGGCTAATGCCTGTAGTAAAGACCTCTAATTCTTTGGCCATCTCTGCATATTATTCAATTTTATAGAGTAGCATGTGCTATATCAAGACTCAGAGCTTGAACATACATATACACCTGTTGGGTAACAACGTTAGACTCGCCAGGGAATTCTGCAAGTTGTCAACCCACCCACAAGGCTTGCTTTCTCCACAAAAGAGGGTTCTGTTTTTTTCTGATCATTCTCTCTCTCTCTCTCTCTCTCTCTCTTTCTGGTAGTGCTTTTACGCTTACCTCATCATTACAAGGGACTGAGACAACAGTCTGTTTTTTTCTGGTAGATATCTATTCAGCACTCTACAGTCTCCCTGGCTGTCAGTACTTTCCTGATTATTTTTTCTGGGGGCGGGCAGGGAGATTGGAAGAATGATCTCATTACAACTTCCCCTGGGCTTTAACTGAAGTTTGGTAAGATAGGAAGGCTGTAGAGATGATTGTACAATGAAAGATAGAACACTCACTAATATTATTCCCCCACATTGCAAATAAGGTAAGCAAATAAGGTAAACAGATAAACCCACTAAGAGAATCAAAATTCAAATCGACCTTAATTGATCAGAAAGCTGGGCCAAAACTAACAAAATGAATTTTAACAGGGAGATATGTAAGGTAGTGCACTTAGGCAGAAAAAATGAAATGAATAGATAAAGAATTGGGGACACCTGGTTTAAGAAGACTATATGTGAAAGGGATCTAGGAGTCTTAGTAGACCATAAATTGAACATGAGTCAACAGTGTGATACAGCAGCTTAAAAGGCCAATGCAATTCTAGTCTGCATCAATAGAAGTAGATGTCTAGATGGAAGGAAGTAATAGTGCCACTCAATTCTGCTTTGGTCAGGCCTCACCTGGAATACTGTATCCAGTTCTGGGCACCACAATTCAAAAAGGATGTTGAGAAGCTGGAGCATGTCCAAAGGAGGGCAACCAAAATGGTGAAGGATCTGGAAAGCATGCCTTCTTATTAGTCTGGAGAGGAGATGGTTAAGTCATTATATGATAGCCCTGTTCAAGTATTTGAAGGGGTATCATAATGAGGCTGCAGCAAGCTTGTTTTCTGCTCTTCCAGAGAACATAACCTGGACGATGGATTCAAGGTACAGGAAAATAGATTCCACCTTGACATTAAGAGGAACTTCCTGACAATAAGAGCTGTTAAGCAGTGGAATACACTCTCCCTTGGAGAGTGGTGGAAACAGAAATTGGATGACCATATGTTGGGGGTGCTTTGATTGTGAGTTCCTGCATGGCAGAAGGGCCCTGGTAGTGCAGTGGTTAAATGCCTGTACTGCAGCCACTCAGTCACAAACCATAGGGTTGTGAGTTCAATACCAGCCAAAGGCTCAGGCTCTACAAAGGCTTGCATCCTTCTGAAGTCGCTAAAATGAATACCCAGCTTGTTGGGGGCAAATAGCTTACATGTTATAAACCACTTAAGGAGTGCTTAAGTGCACTGAAAAGCAGTATAGAAATGTACTTGCTATTGCTATTAGATTGGATGACCCTTGTGGTCTCTTCCAACCCAGTGATTCTATAATTCTAATGAAAATTGAATGAAAGATACTCTGCAGCTGTATCAGTTCAGTCAGGGCAGTTACACTTACTTCTTTACCTTCCCACTTTCCTAAATGTTTTAAAATATCCTACTTTATTTCTTTCCCTTCAAATTGTTTCAGTTGCTTCAGACAAATTACTTTGCACTCACATATTGCAGCAGGAGCAGCCTACACTCTTTAGTGGGGAACAGAGTCTTGCCCTTCCCAGTTAGAATAAGAGTAAAAGCAAAGAAGGAGTTGTAGCAATTTTTGAGCTTGTGTTCTATAGCCACAAAATTATTTCTGGGATTAATAAAAACATATACAAAGCAGGGGAAGTTGGAAAGCACTGCCAATGGAAAAAAGGGCATTCGGTGAGAAGATTGCCATTGAATCATTCAAACCACAAGCTCTATCCAAATCTCACAAGTACCAGATTTTCGTGGATTTTAAATTCTCCCACAGCCTCTCATTTCCTCAAACAGGATCAATATTGTAAAGGAGCATTCCTGAACTGAAAATGTTTTCTTCCTCTTGAGTTATGATTTTGGGGTGGTGTTTTTTTTAAAATATTTGCATTAAGTTTAGTTTTACTGGTTTTATTTTCTCCTGCAAAACTTCTCTCAACCCACTTTCTTTGATTTACTAATCTCTCTATATGGACATGTACCATATTTTCAGTGTGGCATAGGAAGGAAACTTACACTAGTAGTGGACTCATATTGAGAAAGATTTACTTTGAGAGAATAGCCAGCATGGTGTAGTGGTTTGAGTATTGGACTATGGAGATTTTCACATGGGACATCAGCCGTGGGTTACATGCAGTTTTTAACCATAAAACAACACTGCCCAATCACCAGGAAGTAGGCAGCCCTTGGGGCTGGAAATAATTAATTTGGGACTAAATTGATTGATTTGATTCAAATATAAGAAGTTGGTTTTTAATTGTTTTATTAGCTATCAAAGGATCTTTATCAAATATTTGAATAATTAATTTGATGTGACTTTGAAATAATAGAAGTATAATTAATTGGTGAAATAATTAACAGAGTGCATCATAGAAATATCAGATAACATATATAATTAATTAGTGGAATTAGTAGTCAGATATATAAGGTAATATTGTGAAAAATTACAACATTGAAAAGAATGACTGAAAATAAAATCAATTGAGACTAGACTGGAAGAAATAAATAGAAGACTAAAATTACCTCTACTATTAAGAAAATAACAGCTCAAATACCATAAGCTTCACAAAGAAATGATGATTCTTCTAAATCACCAGACCCAACTATGATTTTATTAAAGGAATTTTAAAAATTCAAGGAAGAGATGCAAACTAAAATGAAGCAAGAACTGGAGGCTTCTAGAAAAGAAGCAAAAGAAGATATGCACTATGAATTCAATATCTTTGGGAAGAAACTGAATGAAATAACAAAGGACATAGAGGTTTACAAACAGAAACAAAAAAATTGGAGGATAAGATGGAAGAGCTGGAAGGTACTACAGAGGAGAGATTAGAATAAAATTTTGCTCCAGGAGATCTGTTATCACGAGAAATGTTTGAAGCTGAGACAGCGGAACTGGCAAATTTTGTCGAAACAACTGAAGAAGAGATGGGAAATGTGATAGACAGGTCATTTAAAGTTAATTTTATTGTAACAAGGGGAAAAAATTACCTCATGAGGTCATTATATTATTTATAAGATCCAGATGGAGAGATCAAGTCTTACAGAAAGTTACGTTAAGGAGCTGGTGATTGAAGGGAAGATAATTAAGATATACAAAGACATTCTGCTAGAAGTGCTACATAAAAGAAAGGACTATAAATTTCTCATGCTTGAACTTATGAAAAGAAAGATACCTTACTCCTGGGAGAGGCTAGAGGGGATCTCTATTCTGTATAAACAAATAAGGAGAATAAGGATCAACACTGTACAGATAACTAAAGATTTTCTAAAGAAATTAAGAACGGATCAGGAAAAAGGATATGAAGTGCCAAGAATGATGATGTGGAGTGCAGAACGTAAAGAAACAGAGGAGGAAGATGGAGAATTGAAGAGTGATGAAGAAATATCTGATTATGATGACTAATAATAATTGGAAAATGAATGATTCTTTGTTAAACAATGATAATTTTTGGAAGAAAGCTAAAATTATACTGAAGAATTTTTTCAGGAGAATTCTACCAGAGAAACACTGAGCAAGACTATGTGGGGTATTAGTAAAGTGGTGATGATACAAAGGGGTGTGTGTGGGTGGAGATTAAACATTAAAAGGAACAGGAACTAAGACAATTGGAAAAAAAGTGTTCAAGGCAGAGACAGATTTGAATAAAGATCCTACAAATGACAAGAAAGACTAACAGTTAAAATGGGCAAAAAAAACAACTGGAGAAAAGAATTACATGGGAAGTAGAAAATAAAATGAAATACATGAAACACAGACACTTTGGAAATGCAAACAAACCCAGGAAGTGGTTGGCAAATAGACTAAGAAAAGAAAGGCAGAAAAGAGCTATATCAAAGATTAAAATAGAAGACAAACTAGTTAATAAGCAAGAAGATATGAGAAAAGTTCTCTGGAAATACTATATTAAACTTGATAAGAAAGATGAGATGTCAGTAGAGTCAATTACAGAATATTTGAACAATTAAGAAATAAAAAAAATCTGCAAACCAACAAAAAATATTGAATGCAGCTTTTACAGTTGAGGAAATTTCATAAGTAACTGGGAAACTTAAAACATATAAAGCACCTAGCCTTGATGGTTTTACTGCATGGTATTACAAGAAATTTCAAAATGAAACCAAAATTCCATTATAAAGAATATTTAATGATCTAAAGAGAAATGGAATACTGGAGACATGGAAGAATGCTGATATAGTGGTAATACCAAAAGAAGGGAAAGATGTTATAGACATGTTCAGCTACAGACCCATCTCACTACTGAATACGGACTACAAAATATTTGCAAATATTTTGGCTGAAACATTTAAACAAGTTCTGGTGGAATATATAGACAAAGATCAAATGGGCTTTTTGCCAACAAGACAGTTAAAGGAAAATATCAGATTTGTGATAGCTATAATAGACTACTATGAAAGAAACAATGATTTTTTAAAAAAAACCTAGCCTTAATATTTGTGAATGTGGAGAAAGCATTTGATAATGTCAACTTAGGCAAGGTAATTGAGAGAGCAGTTGCCATTCAACTCCAAGCAGTCTTGGAAGAAACGGATTTTCTAGATCTATTTCAAAACGGATTTAGGCCAGGCTACAGAGTTGAGACGGCCTTGGTCGCCCTAGTCGATGATCTCCATCTGGGCACTGACAGGGGAAGCGTGACCATGCTGGTGCTCTTGGACCTCTTGGCAGCCTTCAATACCATTGACCACAGCATCCTTCTGGAACGCCTATGAGAGTTGGGAATTGGGGGCATTGCATTGCAGTGGTTCCAATCCTACCTCTTGAGTAGATTCTAGATGGTGTCGCTCGGGAACAGTTATTTGACCAAGAGGGAGCTTAGGTCAGGCTTCCCTCAATGTGCGATTCTGTCCCCAATGCTGTTTAACATTTACATGAAGCCGCTGGGTGAGATCATCCAGAGACATGGTGCTGGGTGTTGTCAGTACTGTCCAGGAATGCTGCCAACACACACTCATACGACTGATAAGAGCCTGCTTGGCAAAAGGAAACCACACTGAGCTGACAAGAAGCAGTTCTTCAAGCAACAATGACAAATGATGTCCAATAGAATAAGCCACTAGCCAGTCCAAAGTTCAAGATTACAGAGAGCAATACTACCAGTCCAGTCCGAGGCCAAGAGTGCCAGAGGGTTGGTCAAATCTGGTCCAAGGTCAAGGATTCAAAGGCAGTCAAAGGTCTAAGAAGCCAGGAGTCAGATCAAGCAGCATTCACTAACGAGAACTAATAGACTCTGACAAAGAGAGCTCAGCGTCTGCCAGGTGTCTTATATCTAGCTCCCTTATCACAGCTGCTGAGTAGCCAATGACCGTTTCTCAGCAAGCCTCTTGGAATGCCAGAAGCATGCCCTTTCTGATTTCCTCTGGCTGAAGGTAGGAATCTCAATGCTCTGCTGCTCTATGTCTCCCAAGTCTGGAACTTCTACTGGGGCAAGGCTGGGTTGCTGAGTCCAAGGCTCTACTGGAGGGGAACCCATGGAGCTAGGGTCTGGCTGAGCCAAATCCACTGGGGCTGGGAGAGCAGAGCTGGGACCTGGCAGGACAGAACTGGGGCCTGGCACAGCATCAGGTTCCTCCTGTATCTGAGAAGCAAAGTCCTCCTTGTCATCCTCTGAGTCCTCCTCGTGGCTGGCCATGACAAATATGCTGATGACACCCCAATATATTTCTCTATGTCTCAGACTGACACAATAACTAAGGATGGCATCTCTTCCCTAAATGCCTGTCTTAATGCGGTAATGGACTGGATGAGGGAAAACAAACTCAAGTTGAATCCAGGTAAGATGGAGGTACTTGTAATAGGAACCCCCAATCCGGGAATGGAGTTATGCCAGCCAGTTCTGGATGAGGTCACACTTCCCCTGAAAGACTCTGTTCACAGTCTGGGGGGTGCTCCTAGACTCATCCCTTCATCTGACGGCTCAGGTGGCTGCAACGGTCAGGAGCACTTGCTATCAGCTTTGGCTGATACGCCAGCTGCGTCCCTTCCTGGAGCAGGGAGACCTTGAAACAGTGGTACATGCACTGGTAACCTCTCAGCTTGACTTTTGTAATGCGCTCTATATGGGGCTACTCTTGTGTCAAGTTCGGAAACTTTAACTGGTACAGAATATGGCTGCCAGGTTGGTTACTGGCACACCTAGATCTGTCCACATCACACAGTTTTAAAATCCCTTCAATGACTGCCTATTAGCTTTTGAGCAGGATAGGTGTTGGTTTTAACCTTTAAAGCCCTGCATGGCTTGGGTCCTGACTCTTTGTGGGAGCGCCTTCTCCCATATAACACACCCCGCACTCTTCGTTCCACTGGGAAGAATCTAAGAGGACTAAGAGGACTAGACTTACTGCAGTGACCCAGAGATACTTTTCATCAGCTGCTCCTGGACTCTGGAACAACCTGCCGGACGAGTAATCTGTCAGATTACCACCTTGGATACCTTCAAGAAAGCTATTAAGATGGATCTCTTCTGGCAGGCCTTTCCAGACTAGAACACCCTTGCTGATCTTCCCCCCCCCCCCCCTTTCCCCCTTTCCCCTTCCATCTTTTATCTTTATGTACCCTACCTGGACCCCGCTTGAAATTTTTATCTCATATTAATGTTTTAACTCTTTTTTCAGTTTAATCTCTTTTTAGGACTTGATTGTGTTTTTATGTGAGGGGGGAGATTTTGGAATTTTTAATCTATCACTTTTAATTGTTCTGTATTCTACTGCTGTAATCTGCTTGGAATCCTTGAGATTAAGCAGAATATAAATTATTATTATTATTATTATTATTATTATCATCATCATCATCATCATCATCATCTGAGATTGCATGTTCGAAATATTGACAAGAATGGGACTCGGAGATAATTTTGTGACACGGATTAGAAAATAGTATGAAGAACAAAACACACAAATAATGGTTAATGGCAATTTTAAAAAGATAGATACATGAAGGATCCCATAAAGGTTGTCCTTTAACCCCACTGCTTTTTACTACAGCATTGGAAATCTTAGCAAAGAGAATAAAGACAGAAAAAGATGTACTTGACATGAAAATAAAGGGACGTGAACATATTGAAAGCTTTTGCTGATGATTTGGTCATAATTTTAGAAGAACTGACTAACCAAATAGAAAACCTTTTTAATATCATAGATGAATTTGGAAAATTTTCCAGTTTTAAAATTAACAGGAAAAAAATGACTGTTAACAAAAAAAACATACTAAAAAAGAGGAATCATAGAATCATAGAATCATAGAGTTGGAAGAGACCACTAGGGCCATCCAGTCCAACCCCCTGCCATGCAGGAAATCCAAATCAAAGCATCCCTGACAGATGGCCATCCAGCCTCTGTTTAAAGACCTCCAAGGAAGGAGACTCTATCACCTTCCGAGGGAGTGCATTCCACTGTCGAACAGCCCTTACTGGAAGTTCCTCCTAATGTTCAGGTGGAATCTCTTTTCCTGTAGCTTGCATCCATTGTTTCGGGTCCTGTTCTCTGGAGCAGCAGAAAACAAGCTTGCTCCCTCCTCAAGGAAGAAGTCATTGAAAGCACAATACAATGCCAGATTAAGAAAAAAGTAAAGTACTTAGGAATTTGGATGGCAAATAAAAATACAGATCTTTTAGATAACAATTATAAAAATAAATGGAAGGAGATCAAAAAGAAAATGAATACATGATCCAAATTGCAACTATCATTAAAACAGAAACTATCAAAATGATGGTCTTGCCAAAGATTAACCTCCTATTCCAAACTAAATCAACCTGGAATAATGATAACCCTTTGAAAGAATGGCAAAAACATATAAGATCTTTTGTATGGAATAACAAAAAGCCATGAGTAAAGTGGAAAACAATGACATGCCAGAAGGAAGAAGGCGGAGGAAGACTGACAGATCTGAGCCTGTATTATCAAGCAAATGTACTAAACTGGATTGTAGAGTGGGTTACATTAGAAAATGAAAAACCTTTGAATTCAGAAGGTTTTAGTAACAGGTTTGGATGGCATGCTTATATTTGGTATGGCAAGGGGCTGACACACAGTGAATTTAGACATCATATTGTAAAGAGTTCTTTATTACACATTGGGGGAAAATTAGGAACACAATTTACAGAAAAAATCCTCTTCAGATATCACCACAGGAAGCATTTATTGGCCAATAGAAAACGTTAGATATGTGGTTAACCAATAATGACATTTTATATAAATCAGAATTTAATAGATATGAATTGAAGCCTATTGAAGCATTAACACAGTTAGACCCTAAAATGTATTGGTTTTTATATTTACAATTTAAAAAAAGATTTTAAAATAGATTAAAAAATGGAGGAATTTGGTGAAGACATATTGGAATTAGACAAAATTTTATTGGATACTGAGAGCAAGAGAACTGCTAAAGTATATAAAAATTTTAACAAACTTTGAACAGGAAGAAGAATTGATATCGGATGTTATGATTAAATGGTCATCGGATTGTGATCAAATTATTGACACAGAGAACTGGATGTACACTAAAAATAAAACAAAGAAATTTACTAAATCTCAAAATCTGCAGGAAAATTTCTGGAAAATGGAACAGAGGTGGTACTTAACAAAATAGCTAAGATCTGTTGTCTAATTCAGACAGATGCTGGAAATGCCAAGCAGCTATTGGTTCATGGTTTCATATGTGGTGGCGTTGCCCAAAACTCAAAGTATATTGGAAACAGATATATATAATGATCGAAAAGATGCTACATATCAAATTTGAGATAAGACCAGAAGTATAACTATTAAATATGTTGCATAAGATTCCAAAGCAAATTGAAAGATAACATGGGCATATTATGCTGTATCTGCTAGAATGATATTAATGCTACATTGGAAAAATCAGGAAATGTCTAAGGTGGAGGAATAGATAATGAAGTTACTGTAAAAGTGTGAAATGGACAAATTAACCTGCCACATAAACCAGAAAGACATGGAGGTAGTAGAGGAGGAATGGTCTCTGATTATGTTATATTATAAAACTAAATGGGAAAAGGTGGGAAGATTAATAATTTGATTGGATTACAAAAAGATTATAAATGAGAAATCATGAAATTAAGATTAGGCTCTATGAGAATTATATCAAAAATGGTATGTAATTATAATATTGTTAAGAATAAGGACAGGAAAATGAAAAAAAAAGTAACAAGGCTAAATATCAGAGGAACTGAGGAACTCAAGAATCCATGAGCATTCTGAGTAGGATTAGATGTCATAAAATCATCACATTATAAAAACTGATGGAAACTTGTTTTAATTAGTTTGTTGTTTTAAATGTAATAATAATAATAAAAAAGATATATGCAATAAACTATGCTCCCAAAATGGTATGCATCTGGTTTCTTTCATTAATGTGATCATGGTGAGAACAGGCTCATGTGACAATCTCCACTAGGCAGGTTTTTATGTAGTATCTTGAAAATCTGCAAAACTTAATTGACCAGTGAAAACAGTGGGCCAAACAAACTGTATGTGGACAACTTTATGCAACATTAGCTATGTTAAACCACACTCACTTCCTTTTAATGTTACTGTTAATTCATTAACTCACCACATTTTCCATCTTTCTGAAGTTCCAGTAAAAGAGCAACAATTATAAATTAGTTTTGTTTTCCTCTTGCCCAATCTGAATGCAAGCACAAATGTCCTAGGTTGATTTTCATGAAATACATATCCAAAGGATTGGGAGATGTTACCATTATTTTGTATTTAGTACTTTTGTACACAGGAGAACTTCAGCTGAGAAAAAAACTTTATCTCATTGTATACTGCTTTGCTCCATAATTCTATGATTCCACTAAATTATGTATTTCCCCTTTAATTTTTCTTCTTTGCACAGAAAAGTAGCCAGCTCAAAGATATGTATAAAAAATAATAAATTTAGCATCTTTAAAAAAAGGTTTGAAATGTGTTAAGTTCAAGACTTTCTACTAGGTTTTTTTAAATTGTTATGTTTAAAAAGAAAAGGGGAAAAAAAGAAAAATGCTATTGGATGATATCCCAGAATATGCTGTGTATTCACCAAGCAAAGTATCAAAGAGATTATAAATATTTACTTATTTTGGCACATCTGCTTGTCTCCAGCATTACATGGAGAATCGGAAATGGGAATTGTGGCAAAACTGTAGGTGTGAATTTTTAGCCAAGAGTTTTGTAATGGTACTGGCTGTACTATACAACATTTTCACAGGCATAGCTATTAAAACAGGACAGAATTTCAGTGGCCTGAAGTACCATAAGATGGTCTAAATTTTGACACCAGCTATTTAGTCAAATGATTTGTTGATAGTCAAAGGTTACATTTAAAACTGGGCAGGCTAGATACAGCCATGCCCTTCTGCAAACAGATGCCTTATTCTGGATGGACAAGGGTTGTTCTTGACTTGCTGCACATTCTTGTACAAAAAGAAGAGAAATGAAATCCAGAGATGTGGTTCTGCTTGTGGAAGGCATTGTGCAGTCCTTTCCACAATCTCTTTCACAAAGTACAAAGCACTTGATAAGCTCTTAGAATCATAGAATCTTGCACAACACCACTATGCCTTCTACATGTGTATGATATTTCATGGAACATAGCCTCTGACAGAATGTCTGCCATTAGTTCAGATTCAACTAAATTTTAGAACTTCAGCTGTAGAATCACATATAAATTCATCTTAGGGTTGCTAGTTGGAGACAAGGCGTCCATGGTTTTAAAGTTAACAGATCCCAGGGCAAGAAGACTCACTGAGGAGCTTATCGCTCGGTTTATTAATTCAGCTTACCTCTCCTGGTTGAATTTTCACTTAGGCCTGCCAATTTTAGGCAGGACATTCACAAGTTTTGGCCTTCTGTTCTCCAGCCTGCTTCCCTTGTCCTCCAGCCCACTGTCCTCCTCCTTCTTCAGTCCTCCTCCCCAGCCCTAGAAAGCACGGCAGGACATCTCAAACAATTAGCAAGGCTTCTGGCTGGAGGAAGGGGCAGGATTTCTGGCTGCAAAGTCCACTGGAGCCTGTAGTTGCATGAGGAACTACCCCTTCCCAGTCTCGCAACCAATCAGAGAGGCTTCTGGGGTGGGACTTCTGATTGCAAAGGCTGCTGGGGCTTGCAGTCATCAGTAGAAACCTGCTGCAGCCAGGAAGGGGTGGGACATTTACACCATCCGGGTTTGGTGGAGGACGGATATGGCAACCCTATTTGGGCTGCATCCCGATCTTATCAGAAGGTTTTTGCCTCTGAATTTGCTGCCCTAGTACAGGCTGGTGCATCCCCACTTCCGGGAGTGCTCTGGCAGCCATTTTCTTAAACTGGAAAACTCTTGGATTAGAAAAATGCCACGTGGAGTGCTCCTGGAAGCAGGGATGTATTTGGGCAGCTAAAACCTTCTGAAAGCATCAGGATGCCACCTGAATTGAACTTTAAACTGAGAGAGGTAAGCAAATTAATAAGCCAAGTAATAAGCTCCTCAGTATAAAGTTCAGCTAGGTAGTACTACATGGCATCTTCTCCCATGCCCAAAAATTCAGACATTCACCCATGAGTCCATTTACTGTCTGGTGGAAACCATTGGGGAAAATGGAAAAGTATCTAGCTGTGTCCGTATGTTCTTGTACTCCATCTTGGCACTACTTTTCCATGGTGCAGGGGTTGTATGCTCCTCTGAGGCAAGAGGCTATACGAAAAATACAAGTGCTGCTAGGAGGATCTCCCATATCAGACAGAGTTTTGCTGAGGAGTCAGATGTGCCAAACAGCTGTTGGGCAGCAGGTGTGTGTGTGTGTGTGTGTGTGTGAGAGAGAGAGAGAGAGAGAGAGAGAGAGAGAGAGAGAGAGAGATTTCCTTTGGCTCAATCATTAACCAAAATGGAAACTAGAATCAAGAAATCAGAAGAAAATTATCACTTAGAAAGACAACCACAAACAACATCTAGTGTGTTTTGTTTGCATGTGTAATTCCCCATCCAGCTAGGTCACACAGATACAAGTTATTTTGATTCATATAAAGCCCCCTAACTGGATTGGTCCAATAGTAATTTGTGCATATAAAATGAAATAATCACCATTGATTCTGAGCTGTTATGCCAATACGTTAAAATGGGATGAGAAAAAATGCCATTCGTTTCCCACACTCCTTCATTGATTTGACAGAGAACCTTTGGCCAAATAAATTAATTTTTCCAGTTCAGAATAAGTGATACTCCCTACAAACTAGAACTTGCCCTTCTACCAAATGTGTTAAAGAAAAATGGCATCTATATAACGAGTCTATGGAATTACAAGAGCATGATGCTAATCTTAACAGATAGGACTGTGTTATCGCATGAGGAAAAAGAAAAGAGGTAAAGACAAGGAGGGACATGTATCACAATTTAAAACAAAACGCATAACATTGCAGCAACATCACACTAATGTATTAGACAAGCAGAACCTCCAGCAAGTAACCTGTAACAGTTATTATGCTGGATACAACACATAGCATGTTATGAGAGTCATTCACTTAACATAGTCAGTCAAAATTTCTTTAAAATCTATTGGTGAAGTTCAGAGTATTTCTACTTTAGTGCTTTAATTAATCCCACTTTTATGAAACAGTTCTTGGCAATTGGCTTCAAGCCAGCAAGAGATTTCAGTAAGACATAAGTGACCTGGAAACTCGAATTAGTCTTGCTATCTATTGTTGTTGTTACACTTTATTTTCCAGTTCTCCTTCTTAAGGGGTTTGTTTGTACACTGCCATATAGTTTGCACACTTCCATATAATTAAAAAGGATTTTTTTTAAAAAAAAATCAAAATCAAAAACTTTATGCCTGAGAAGTCCACTGAAAAGTTCTACTATTGTAGATATTCCACCAGCATAGATGTTCCACTGTCTGAGTGGGGAGCACTGGGTATGTGGTGGGAAAATTCCAGGGGTGTCCATTGAATATGTCATGTTGGTTTTCCAAATGCGCCCAAGGAATGGGCACAATCCTACACACCCCTTTGGCTGTATCATTAATTAATTATTTTGTAGTTAACGGCAAGGAAGAAGGAACTGCCTCTCACCCTACCCACAGTGAAATGGCAAGGCATTAGAGGTGGTGGGTCTCCATACTGTTGCCATAACTGAATGGCAGGGTTTCTTGGTTCAGCTTTTCCTCTTCCTCCTCCTCCTCTGCCTGTGTCTGCTAGTAACATGCAGTTTATTTTATGGCTGTTATAGTTTTTCACCTGTGTATTTTCTTTCATTTAAAATATTTTAGTTTTACTAGTGTTTTAGTTTTGCAAATGTCCATAGCCATTTCCACCCACTGGCATGATAGGCTTTTGAAAAACATTTTATTGCTCTCTCTCTCTCCAAAAGATTGTATTCTTTTCTTTCATGTGTAACATTTTCCTCAGCACTTCTGTTTCTCAGATAGTGCTGGACATTAATTCCATACTTCCTCAAATGTGTTATGAATGAAAGCCCAGTCGTATACAAGTCTTAGACACTTGTCATCTCAAAGGAATGGCATTTGTCAGCTACAGAACAAAAACTTTCACATGACTCCACCTCCTCTTGTTTGCAGAAGATGTCAAAAAGGATGGGGGGAGCACAAAAAAGAATCAGTGACTGATGGGACTGATATGAAAAATGCAGTGATAAAGGATGAAAGCCATAGAAAGGTTGTTGTATATAATAGGTATTTTGAAACCTGAATTGGAACACAGCAATAGTGGAATAAATCAGTTTCCCCGTTCCCTTTACAGTAAATTCTTTTGCTTTCAATTTTAGCCTTAAATGGCTTTTATAGAGAAAGCAAATAAAAATGGGGTAAAACACAGACATACAATTTCAGATTCAAAGTGTGTGTGTGTGTGGGGGGGGACATTATTCACACTTTAAAAATGACATTCTTCTTGGGAACAATGTACTTCTGAGATATATCTGTATACCTATCTTGATATGAAGCTCTGGTCTATGCATGGAAAACCAGTATATTATTGACAGTTATTCAATTATAACTTTTTAAAAATCCAACTTGTTGCCATTGCCTTCTGGGAGGCTTATAAATGCTTTATTAATATTTTGATCAAATGGGGTGGAAAAGCAAATGTGGCAAAGAATTATAAGTTGAGTTTCCCTTATCTGAAATGCTTGGGATGAGAAGTGGTTTGGATTTTGGGTTTTTGAATACCTGTATTTGCATATATGTACATAATGAGATATCTTGGAGATGGGACATGAGTCTAAGCACAAAATTCATTTATGTTTCATATACACCTTATACACATAGCTTGAAGGTAAGTTTATATGCAATATTTTAACAGTTTCATGCATGAAACAAAGTTTTATGTATATTGACTCATCAGAAAGCAAAGGCATCACTATCTCATCCACCCATGAAAATGTGTTGTTGTTTTTTAAATTATTTTGGATTTCAGAATTCTGGATAAGGGAGACTCAACCTGTATATCAATGGAGTGCCATATTTATATCCCACTGCTCATCAAAAATGAGCAACTTGTATGCTATGTTTGTTAGGGCTAATAGGAATTAGACCCAACAATAGCTGGAAGGCTACAAATTGTCTACCCCTGGTAGCCAAAGGAATTATGCAAACTGCTATAGATTGAGATGAGTCAGAATTTCAGTCTCTCTAGCCCAGTATCTAGTTAGTATCTCTAACTAGAAGTAATGGTTCTTCAGAATTTCAGGCAACCTGCCTGGAAAATGCTGGTATTCTATGGTGGTCTTCTATCCAAGGACTAACTAGGGCGGACCCTGTTGATCTTATAAAATCAGCATCCAAAAAACTTCAGGTCAGGAAGTCAATTTGTATTTGATTTTTGGTGGCCCACAAGGATGTGGAATGATTTCAAGGCTCCTCCACAGCTCAACCTTCTCCTGAGGAGAAGGCCAGGCAACAGAGGAGGAGGATGGGCAAATTCTTGCCAAGCAAGCCTCCTCCACTGTCTGGCTTTCTCCTGAAGAGGAGGGTGGGTGGTGGCAGAGGAGGAGGACAGGCAAATACTTGCCCTACAAGGCTCCTCTGCTGCTTGGCTTTCTCCTGAGGAGAAGGCCAGGTGGAGGATGAGGATAGGTGAACAACTGCAATGCTCTTCCACTGCTTGACCTTCTCTGGAGGAAAGGACCAGGCAAAGGAGGAGGAAGAGGAGGAGGAGGACAACGACGACAGAATTGATATTAATAATTAATTAATTAATTAATTTGAAATTAAAACCCATATGTGGCCCGAAGAAGTTAACCTGTTTTAATTTTGGCCCCTTCCTACTGCCAAGTTGTGGAGATCTATATTAAATCTTTATCTGCTTGTTGGAGTTATATAAATACTAAGTCTTTTTTTCCCCAACCCCATAATGCTTTACAGTAGTGTGTAAGAGTGTTAGGGGGGGGATTGCCTTGTCCTAAATAGAAGTTTGCATGCAAAGGGAGCCCTGGTGGCAGAGTGGTTAAATGCTGGTACTGCAGCCACAGGGTTGTGAGTTCAATTTCAGGGCTCCAAAGTTTACCATCCTTTCATAGGTTGGTAAAATGATTACCCAGCTTGTTGGGGCAATTAGCTTACAGACTGTGGACCATTTAGAGAGTGCTGAGTTTACTATTAAGCATATAGAAATGTAAATGATCTTGCTATTGCTAATGCAAACATACCAACTAATGGTATTGGCTTAGTAGGATTTTATTACCATTTAGCCATAGCACTTTAAGGGCATACAAATTGAGTATCCCTTACATGGAATTCTGGAATCTAAAATATTCCAAAATCCCAAATTGTCCACATGGTTGACTGAGTTAATGACAGCTTTACTTTCTAATGGTTAATTGTACACAAACTTTGTTTCATGCACAAAATTATTTTTAAAATATTATGTATAAAATTATTTTCAGGCTATGTGTATAAGGTGTATACAAAACCTAAACGAATCTCATATTTAGACCCACCTCCAAGGTATCTCATTATGTATATGCAAATATTCCAAAAGCCAAAATGTTTCTTGTCCCAAGCATTTTGGATAAGGGAGACTTGATCTGTATGAGCTTTTACATATAAAATAAATATAATACTTGGTCCTATTCAGAAGACAGATCGCGGTCATTGAAAACAAATCAGGTAGTTTTATTGGGAAAAGCAAAGAAACCACACATCCCAACACAATTATTCTGCCTTTTAAGGACAGAGAACAGAATGAGATTAAAGATATCCATTTGTAGAAAAAGCTAAGTAACTATTTTGTTCCAAGTTCAAAACCTGAATTCTTTTTGGCTATGGATAACTATTTCTTGGAAAGGACACAAAAATGCATCATTGTGCTTTTCCTTTATTAGCTGGATGCAAGGTTCAGAGTTCAGATAATAGTTCTTGTGATTTAGGGCTGAGAAAATAAGCTAGCCTTATCTTGTTTACGTCTGGTGTTTCCATGAGGCTTGTCTGCTCTTTGACAGTGTCAGAGAAAAAGCAAATGTGAGGACAAATCTTGTCTGAAACCCTGTGAATGCTAGGAGGAAGAGCTAGAGTGGGTGGATGAGGGTGAAGCCAAGAGTAGTAAAAATCATATAGAATCATAGAGTTGGAAGAGACCATAAGGGCTATCCAGCCCAACCCCCTGCCATGCAGGAATACCATGCAGAAATAAATATTTATTTACCAAAAATCTATTTTAAACTTAAAAATTAAGTAATGAGGAAGGCTCATTTCCAGGATATATGACACACACACAGCATACACACACACACACACACACACACACACACACACACAAAACCCAACAACACACAAACAGAAAAATATTTATGCCTCACATCATATTCAAAGACCTTAGGGAACCCTACAATACAATCAATTAAAATAAATTACAACTTTTAAAATCTAGAAAGTTAATTCATCTAGAAAGTTAAAAACATATTAAGCTATGTAACAAGTTAAAACAGTTAAAGCAGGTATATGTACAAATTAAATAAAAGCATTAGACTCCAAAGGCTTTAATAAGAAGCCAACACATACACACAGAGATGTTTACTCTTTGGAATGAAACTCCTTCAGTTCCCCAACCCCCCACCTCCACACACAATATGCAGAGATATATGTTAATAAATGTTCTGAATTAAGCACATGCTAGTACATTAATAGACTGTGCATCTCAATGTAAGATATTATGGTTGAAGTTTAAGGCAACATTTAACATTCATTAACCATTTCCATTTAGCAGCATCCCAAACAGATTTTTCTATATCCCAGAAATAGTAAGCATGCCATAAGGCTGGAACTGTAGTTCTCAGACAAGAACAGTGTGTGTGTGTGTAAACTATATATATATATATATATATATATATATATATATATATATACACACACACACACACACACACACACACACACACACACACACACACAGTATTATAAAATACAGTTGATAATATGCTTAAAAATCAGGACAAATTATCAGGGATTTGGAATTTCTAAAGAATGTCTATAGCAATAACAGACTGATAGTAGTGGGGTTTATGATACACTGATGGGAAGGGTGAGGATGGAGCAAACCAGGCTCCAAAGTTCTGGTTCTTCTCACTACACAGCCTGTTGACCTTGACTAATCCCATTGACCCAGCCAGAGCCAGCCCTACCATTAAATGGTAATCTGCTGTGAAGATCAAGGCACTCACAGTGATAATGATAGCTAGATTCCATGGCTTAGGCACAGACAGCTGGAGGTTCAGAGACATACAGTATCTAGCCCGCAGCAGTGCCTCTGAGCTTAAGGATGAATGTCTACATTGGTTGCTGCCATATAATCCAAGTCACTCAAAAACTGCTCCCCAATGCCTCCCCATCTCCTGCGGTCCTCTTAGATACCCCCTTTTATGGACTTTATTCCACCAGCAGTCCTCCAATTATTAAGGATATAAGGGAAGAACTATATCACCATTCAAACTAAAAAATCTGAATTGAAACATCAGTTTGCTGAGTTTTGATGGAAGTGGGTGAATATGGATGGGGTCTCTGCCAAATCCTACATTGCTATTTCCTTTGAGCTGAAGTACTGAAAGAGTGTTTTAGTCCAATTTTTGTCTGTTTTGTTTATCCATTCATGCAATAGCCTTTACAAGAAGCCGCTCGTCAGTAGGAGCAGCCCTTTGTTGTTGTGCGCCTTCAAGTCATTTCTTACTTATGCCCACCATAAAATGAACCTATTATGGGATTTCCATGGCTGAACAGTGATTTGAACCCTGGTCTCCAGAGTCATAATCAAAAGTTCAAACCACTACACTATGCTGGTTTGGCTCAAATTAGGAGGCCTGTTTTTGAAAATGTGGCCACCAACATTTAGAAATATAAGTCCATTTCCCTTATTATGTTCAATCAAAAGGATAAGCATCTCAGAGTTCTTAGAGAGAGATCAGAAATGTAGAGAAGGACCAGAGAGATCCTATTCTGACTATACTTACTGACATCAGTGGGAGTGTGGTCAAAACTGCTAACTCATAAGTTCATGAAAGTAAAGGCTCTAACATTGCCAAATATATAAAGTAATTTCTACCTCCTTCTGTGGTTTAGAATAGTTTTCTTAAACAATGGAAATCCAGGACATGGTACCTTTTACAGTTTCCTAAATGATGCTGCAATGTATGAGAACTCAATTAAAATCCAGAACTAGTCCTCTGTAGAGCCATCTAAAAATGGTGTTATGTGATGATTCAGAGACAGGGTAAATATTAAGCAGTGATGCATAGTTGTACAGTTGTCTGTACATCACATTGAATGAGTAGGCATCTTAAATTTTACCCAGTCTAATATAGAGAAGAAAAACTCATTAATTCCAATGTGTGTAGTTTTTCAAGTCCCAATGAGATTTAAGCATATATCTTGAATTGGAATTTCTCCAAAAGACATGCAATGCAATCCCAACCATAGAAGTATGTCCACTGTTTTCAATAGGGCTTATTCCCAGATATGTTGCACACTTCCCAGGTAAACCTCATCAAATTAAAGAGAATTTCTGAGATGATCTACATAGGATTCTGCTTCATAGTGTAGTTCACAGGAATATTTCCCTTAATTTTCTATAGCCATAGTTCTGTTCTCTAACAAAATAATTTGTAAAGATGAAGTAATAAGATAGTGGGCATTGGCAGAGCCTGGAAAAGTAACATTTTGAACAGTATAGTTCCCAGTATCCCCCACCCAGCAACACCTGTTGTAGTTCAAAAGTAACTTTTTCAAACTCTGCTTGGTACTGACCATGCAAATTCCTTTTGGTCATGAAATCACTGAAAATCATGTGTTGCAACCAGACCAAATGCACATACCAAATGTGCAAATTATTGTCTATATAACAACTTTTTGACTGTATTGAAAAAGGCTAACATTATGCTGCAACTTCCTTGCCTAGTTTCACCCAAATGACTGAAAAGTGAATTGAGGATTCTGCATGCCAACATGAAGTAAACAGATATGCACACATAAAATGCACACTTTGCTACTTCTGCTTCAGGGCTTTCTTCCATATGCCTTCTGTTCTTAAAATACTTTTACAATAGCAACTAACATATGCTGTGGTTTGCAGATGTAACAGTAGTAACACAGCTGGATATAATGTTATAGACATCTGGTGCCCATATGTTTGATTGTGTCATTGGTAGAAAGCCAGGATTTTGTATGACTATAGATACTGAAGCAGGAAAGCACCAGAGAAGAATGGACAAGCTACTTGTAGGCTTTGCTGCCTGTATTTTCTATGCACAGTATTTGTTTTTGTTCGTTGTTACCAGCCTCGATCCAATACAGGGAGAGGTGGGATACAAATAAATATTATTGTTATTGTTATTGTTATTGTTATAGTATAACAGAAAACAATTCTATTATCCCATAAATTCAGCTGGAGACACTGTGCCATTGGAGCCTGAAGATTTATCAGGGTTGTGTATCCCAAATCCCAAAGGTGATTTTCTTGTTATCTCAATGTACATCCAGCATTTTCTCAGCTTCTCTGGTCCAGGGGCCAGAATGTATGTTGCTGGGTGAGGACCAGGATCCAGTTATGACTTTAACCTCCCTGAAAATCAATAAAACAGTGGTATAATATTACATTGCCAAAAGAGTTGATATACATCAAGTCATTCATATTAAATCCAGTGGATTTAATCACTCATATTTAATCTGGGCTCAAGCAAATAGGGTAAAAGGAGCAGCCAAAGGCTGCTCCCATCCTGATTGCTGAGGGACCTCTGCAGGACCGCAACAATCAGACACCACAGTCCCGAGGGCACCTGCTGCCATAATCCACAACAGGCCACAAAAAATAGCAGTAAGAAACCACTACTTTCTGGGGCAGTTTTGGGCTGCATTTGACAGCTCCAGCATGGCCTCAGAGCGATCTGGGAGCATGTGTCATGTACATGCCCCATCTCTGGATTGGATCAATGGTGGCCATTTTGGCCATCTGTTTGAGACCTCTGTTGAGCCAAGTCAGTTTAGGAACGGGTATTTAGAATTTTTATCCAGAGAACTATAATGCTTCACCAAACTATAAATCCTAGGATTCCATAGGATGTTACAATGGTAGTTAAAGTGGAATCATGGTGCTATAATAGTCTATTGTGAAAACACCCCATGTGCTCAGGAGTCAAGTGGTCGGGTATCTTAGGGATGCAGCCATAGTATTCTGTCCTCATACTATCCACAAACCTAAAACATGCACATTTTGAAGGAAAACAGATGGCTAACACCTATAGCCTCATATTTCCCTCAAGTATCAGTTTAAACACAAAGAACCCTATATGGTCTGAATCTAGCATGTCTAAACAAGGGCCTCTCCCTTTATGACTGCAGGAACTTAGGAAACTGCCTTATACTGAGTCAGATCATTGTTTACTAGGTTTGTCAGTGCAGTGACTCAGTGTTTCAAGCAGGACACTTTGGGCCCGAACAGACAGGTCAAAATAAAGATGCTTCAGATCACTTGGAGGTATATTGTTTAAATGATGCATGTGTCCTAAGAGGCCGGAAGCCACACTAAAGCCATGCTCCAGTCCTAAGGAATGGAGTGCAGCTTTGGTGCAGCTTCTGGCCTCCTCATTTAAACAGCATACCTCCAAAGCAGCTTTATTTTGACCTGTCTGTTCAGGCCCTTTCTTACCTTACCTGGTGGTCTTCCATCCAAATACCAGCCAGTCCTAATCTGATTTATTCTGAAATTTATTTATTTCCTTTATATGACACCTTTTTCCCAGAAAGGGACCCAAAGTGGTTCATAAAATGAGTTAAAAAGTGTAGAATAAAATTTTAAAACTACAGTGGTACCTCGGGATACGAAATACCCAGGTTACGAAATTTTCGGGATACGAAAAAATCCCATAGGGAATTATTGTTCCGGGTTACGAATGTTTTTTCGGGTTACGAAAAAACTTTTGGTGCTTTTTTCGGCTTTTTCGCACGGAATCGCGGCTTTTCCCCATTAGCGCCTATGGCAATTCGGCTTACGAAGGCTTTTCGGGTTACGAAAGCGGCCGCGGAACGAATTACTTTCGTAACCCGAGGCACCACTGTATTAAAATTATCCTGCTAAAATAATATAAAATTGCATTAAACATATCAACATTTTAAAAAAAGAAATAGAATACACACCCCATCTAAAATCCTCCCTGACAAAGGTTTTATATATTAAAAACTTGCTTGAATAAAAACACCTTTGCCTGATGGTGAAACGGAAAGCAGCCTAGCCTCCTATGAAAGCGCATTCAAGTGGGTAGGAGCAGCCACTGAGAAGGCCCTCCTTCATGTCCTCATCAAGTGAGACTATGATGGTGGCAGGATCAAGAGAGCACCCGCCCCTAGAATTCTTGCAGTTTTGTGTGGAGAGATATGTTCTTTCAGATATTTCAGATAGAAATAAAATGAGGGGTATTTAGAGTGGTTTGGTGAATGTTTTTCAAGGAGAAAGTAGAGGTAATGATCCAGATGACATCAGTTGTACAGGTATGTTTTGTTAGGGAACATAGCAAGCCCTTTATGATAATGAGCTCTTCCTTATGGAACATAACAATGCAAAGAAAGCACTGACTTGAGCCTATCCCTGATTGTTTGTGTGAAAATTGAGAAAATGAAATATGTATTTTATAAGAAAGGATTCTTTTTAAAAAAAAAAAATACAGTATTTTTGATTTTACAAATGTCTAAATAAACCAGCATTTCATAATGTTTTTTTTTAAAAAAATTCTTTTATACAGACATATATTCTAATGATCTGTTGGTTTTTCCACTCTTCTGCTGCATGTATAATTTTATTAATTTAAATTGTTTCCTTTTTTATTTCAATTTTAAATTTCTCCCCCCCCCCAAATGCCCTAAGAGATGCTCTAAAAAAGAAAAGTGACATAGGAATGAAAACTGAATGTTTGAAGCTTGTCTCTTTAAAATATTTATACTATACAGTACTAAAACTGCTTGATTACTTACTCTGTTTCATATGGAAACTCAGCTACATAGCAGATTTTTCAAGCTACCTGCAGAGTTTCTTACCACTTGAAAACTAGAATACAGCCTCCAAAAGACATTGACTGTGTGTGGTGAGGTAAAGCTACCCCTAGGAGAGAGAGCTGGGGAGGCTAATGGGGACCAGGTGGGAGAACAGACAGGAGGAGTCCAAGAGGAGGAGCGAGAGGAGGTTGGTGGGGCAGACCCCAGGGATATAAAGAAGGAGGGGCAGAGGCGTGCGGGGATAGGAGAAGGACGCAGAAGAGGTAGTTGGGGAGCAGCGGACACAAGAGGGAAAGAGCAGGTGGTCCGGAGCCCAAACTGAGCCAGCACCCCAGTGTCCCTGCAGCGAAGGGCCGGGGTACGACGGCAGGGCCAGCATGAGGAAGTGCAGTTGAGAAACCCCTGGGAGGAGGGCGACTATGCTCACTCCGACTTGGAGGAGTGGGGCCCAAGAAAAGAGAGGGACCTGGAGGACAAGTGGTGGGACCCAAATGGCGAGCAGTGGGAAGTAGGCCCCATTCTCCAGGACCGAAAGAAGTCTGACCTGGAGCCCTTGGAGAAGCATGCCGGAGGATGATGCACGGCCTATGCCTTGCCTGAAGTTAACCCTAGTGCGGTGGAAGGGACAGGTCAGGAGCGAGAGGCACTGTGAAGGAGGTTGGGCCCAGGAGCCTGAAGGTTTGGACACTGTTTGACTTGGTTGAGAAAGAGTTGGGAAGGCACCATTAAAGTTTACCGTTTCACTGCATTGCGAGTGAAAGTTTGTTTCCCACTTGGAGGAGAGGTTGGCGAGCAAAGGGCGTTTCCACTCAAGCATGCAGCTGGCTACACCAGCCCCGCCCACACTGTGGAGATTATCAGATGGGGGGAAAACGGGAATAAAAGGTATACTCTTGGCATAATCACATGATTGCGCTGAAGATTTTCAGATGACATCATGCTCCAGCACTTCTCCCGTGAAGATTCAGGAATGCTCCAGCAACAAACCATTCATGGGGAAGTCCTGGGAATGGTTCAGTTGCAGCAGCATTCCTGGATCTTCATGGGATAAGTCCTGGATGAGCACAATGTGTCTAAAAATGTTCAGTGTGATCACACAATTATGCCAGGTGTATGCCTTTTAGTCATGGCTCCCCCCCCCCCCCCCGATAATCTCCTTAGACAAAGGGGGACCTCTCTGTCTCCTTACACCTATTCTATTTTTAAATCAGAAAGGCAGGTTAATTTGCCCTTCTAGTTCCCTGCAAAGATACTAGTTTACCTGCACAGGAAGAGTCCCAAAACACAATCCAGAAGGTTCAGTTGTCCAAACTGTCACTTTCAGGGTTTTGATAAGGGGTCATGGATCAGAAATACAAAACAAACAAAACAAAACAAAAAAACCAAGCTTCATTTATATACCGCTTCATACTGCCTAAGCAGTATCTAAGCAGTTAAATCTGTAAGCTAATTTGCCCCCCAACAGTCTGGGTACTCATTTTAGCAGCCTCTGAAGGATGCAAGACTGAATCGAGCTGGAGCCCTTTTGCTGGTAATAGATAGGATTCTGCATTCAACCTTTGGTATTCTCAAGCATGGCTGGCAAAGACTGCGGTATCAAAGTATGGTAAGCCACTGTTTCTGTGTAGACAAGGCAGAGCTGCATGGACAAATACGCAGACAACAATGAGCTACATGCAGCAATGGTCTGATACTTGTTTCTATGAACTCTAAATATGTACATATTTGTTGTCTAGATATTTGTTTCCAAGCCTTTACTTTTAAAATCTTCAACTAAGATACATAAAATCAAGATACATAAAATCATCTGCTTCTATATGAGCTTGTCTATATTTCAAAATCTGCTTTAAAAGTCCCAGTCCAAGTCTCATTATTATTAGCTATATGGTGTGTGAGTCTCCATGATAGCTCCATTCCAGGTGGTGCCTAAACTTTGGAATTAACCTTTTTCACATTATAATTTCCCTTTATATATAATTTTCTCCCATCTTTTAATCTGAATTATTCCCCCCTTCCATCTTCCTAGAATCACAGAGCTGAAAGGCACCTCAAAGGTAATCCAATTCAATACTGTATTTTATGGGTTCTGTTATATATTTATATTATGTAGAATTATTTTTAATACATGTATTAATTTTATAACTGTTTGCTGTTACAATATATGCCTCTGACAGGTTTTTATTTCTAATTAATTGTTTACTATGTACAGCGCTGTGTAAATTTACAGCACTTTATAAATAAAGGTTAATAATAATAATAACTCTCTGCCAAGATAGGAAATTTGTTGCTATAGCATTCCTGACAGGTAACTATCCAATCTCTGCTTAAAAACACTTAACAATACATTTGAAACAAGAGTGTGACCAAGGAGATGGTGGGACCACTGCTGAATAAGGAAGCAAAATGATAAAGAGTTCACAGTAAAAAGGCAGAATTACTCAATGCTTATTTTGCTTCATTTCCAGCTCCCCAAAAGAGAACTGTGTCCTTCCATACAGCAGCAGAGACCTTGCCAAGGGTCTGGATTGCAAATCAAGATTGACAGGGAGTCAGGAATCACCTTTCTACCGAAAATGAGTTCAGATCTGTAAAGCCAGATCAAGTGCATCCCAAACTACTGGAGGAACTTGCTGGTGCGCTTTCTGAACCCCTTGCCATCATTTTTGAGAAATCTTGGAGAACAAGTGGAGTGTCAAAGAACTAGAGAAGCACAAGCATTGTCCTTCTCTTCAAAATACTAAAAAAGGCAAAAAGAAGATCTGGGAAACTACAAACTAGTCAGCCTAACCTCAATACCAGGAAAAATGGTAGAATGTATTATACAAGCATTTGTAAAAACAAATCCTGCCAAATATATTGTGTGTGTGTGTGTGTGTGTGTGTGTGGTCACTAGTTTAGCAGATGGTAGAGATGCTATGAATATCATTTATCTGGATTTCATCAAAGCATTTGATAAGGTCTCCCATAATGTTTTGATTAGCAAATTGATTAAAAGTGAAATATATGGGAACACTGTCATACAGATCCACAATTAATTAGTAAACAGTACTCAAAGAATTGTTATCAGTGGTTATGCTTCAGCCTGGAAGGAGGTCTCCAGTGGAGTGCTTCATAGTTCTAGCCTCACGCCATTACTCTTCAGTACTTTTACCAACAACTTGGGCAATCGGATCAAGTTTGCACATGATACAAAACTTGGAGGGGTGGCTAACATACAGGAAGACAGGAATATAATTCAATAGGACCTTAATAAACTAGAAAATTGGGCAGAAATTATTAAATTAAATTCAGTAGAGATAGTTCCACTATTTTGAACTACTGTGAGCAGTGTGGAATACTGGCAAATTTCTATAACATGTTCTGGAAAATTCTAGCCATTTTTGAGGCACCTCCCCCCCCCCAAAAAAAATTGAAACAAACTCTCCATAATTGAAATGTGTTTTCCAAAAGTAAAACATTTTTTAAATAATTGTAAATGCCCCTGGAAGTCTATGGAAGGGTGGGAACAATCTGTAATAGTAAATGTAGCAATTTAAAGCAACAAAACTCCTTTAAATTAATCAAGATTTATTCTTCATACAGAAACTCCTGGAACCAAATTTCAAAAGCCAAATCTGAAAATATTTTGGCCTGAAGCCTGTTTGTGGTTCCAACTAGAAAAGGCCCAGGAATAAATACATTTTATGTAAGTGTCGACTCCCTGTTCAACAACTGATTCGTGGGTCTACTCTAATTGGTACTAACAGCAGTATTCAGACCTTGAGAGTCAAGATGTTACTTTTGTTTTTTTTTTAAGGCTGTAGGTTCTCCAGTGTTGAGAAAAGCTGGAGAGTATCCATGCCGTACATGGCCTTAATAATAAATTCTCTTGTAAGGAAAGTTCTAACTGCATGTTAGCATTGATTTGCTGGGAACATGATTCATGGCTTGGTATGTGCAAACTTCCTCCTACATAGGGAAATGGCTGCTGATGAAAGTCTTTACATTTTGTCACTTTGGAATATCCATAGGGTCAAATAAGGTAGCCTTAGAGAATCCCCTAAAAGCCAGGATTTTTGACCATATGTCTTGATTTTCAGTTTGATTATTTAAAAAAGAAAAAAGCATGGAATTTCTTCTCTACAGAGTAGCAAGCCATAAAAATATGGCCCAAATATATGTAGCTTAATGGACTATATAATTTAATAGGCAGTGTCAGAGGCATTAAAGGCAAATATCAGGAGGTTTTGTAGGACCTTACTTGTGACCTTTGTATGATTAGGGCTGCTAAGACTTCAGGGGTCCCATTATAGTTGACATAGCAAGTGCAGATGGTAGGAAGAGTGCAAAAAGTTGAGGTAAGTCACAAGCATTAAGATAACTAATTATACTTTTCCAGAAATATTTGGGAAAGCATTTGCTTCCTTGCCTTTGGCAACATTTTCTATTCTGTAACAAAATCTCAGACAAGTTTTGCTTTCTGGCAGTAACCCTAGCAGTCTATTTCTCAAGGCACTCCACTAAAGCAAGACCCAAATGAGGTGAATGGAGTTGATGCTGGATGGGGTGCTTTGAGGATCCAGCTGAGACTAACTCAATTGTTACCATTGTAAATGAGAAGAAAATTCAGCACACTCTGTTTCAATTTTCACTCATGCTGCTTTTGTGCTCCAGGGCTAAAACATATTTAGTAGGGAGAACATAGAGAAAGTCCAAGATTGACAACATTGGAAACACCAGTCCTCTATCAGCAGCAGAAAAAAAAAAATACAGCAAGCAAAACTGCTAGATTTCTAATGATGTTCTGTTGACATATGTTGAATCTGAATTGAAGACATTTCTTTTCGTTGTTGGTGTTGATTTTGTCTGACCTGATCTAAATTTCAGAGATGAAAAAGAAGGGTGCCAAAATCTGTATACTTTTGTAACCTTTCAGAAAATGCATTCTTAAATCTCAAGTTTAGAATGGTACTGAAGCCATGAGGAAAGAGGAGAATTAGAAAATACTAATGTCACAGCCTTTCACCTTCAAAGAGATTGGGGGGGGGGGGAGAAATGGAGAAACTTGAGCAAAAGATAAATACATGAAATATACTGTGGAATCATTCAAGAGCCCAGTTTGTGCAGTTCTGTATGCCGGATTTAATATTGTACACATTGTAGGATACAACACAAAGTACACATTTATGAGCTTTGCTCAAAATGATTTGTGAACTCATGGAATTCTGGAGTGGAAATAGGTTTGCTTGTTCCTCTATGATTCATATCTTTGGGATCCAAGGTAAGTTTCCTTAGAAGGGCTGCACCATTTCCATGAACGATAGGCAACATCCCCTCCTGAAGGCAAGCATTAATCACCCAAAGGATCCAGCCAGTGAATTGTCCCCTTCTTGAATTTATAAATCAAGACAGTCAAGCATTTTGGCCATATCCTGATGCTTCAACAAGTGGCATTGATCTCATAGAACAGAGAAGAGTAAAGTGTTGTTCATAAGCTCCATTTGGCTTCCAATGGGTTTTGTATCATCAAATTCTCTGGTTTCCATCAAGTTCTCTGTCTCCCCAAGCCTCTCCTCACTTCTTTAAAAAAAGGTGGAATTTCCAATAAATCCCATTCTACCGCTGGTGTAGTTAAAAATACTCCCCCAAACCCTAAATGCCCCCACAAATTCTGGTTCTAATTTCTGTTCAAAAATGAGGTGGTGGCACCACCTCATTTTTGTCCAGAAATTAGAACCATAATTTTCCGAATTCCATTTTAATTGCCAATCCCTGTGGTAGTAGTCGACTAGTTGGCACTCTAGCCATAACACTTTAATTGTGATGTCAACGCTGATGCTCATACAAGATTAATTGTAACATCAAGGCTGACGTTGGTACAAGAATGAGAAGAGACAAAGTCCCAAGCATTATACACAGGTAGAAAACAAAACAAAAAAACTTTATGTTTTTTAAAAAATCAATATCTTTTGACCTTATCATCAATTGGTCTTGTGACAGACCAAGGAATGGGTGGGGTGTCCTGCTTTGGATTCACAGGAAACACCAAAGGAATAGGGGAGGATGCTGTCAACACCCCAACATGGCTGGAAGTAGAGTAGGGAGAAGCAGTGTGGCAGGACCTAAATGCAAGGATCAGGGCTTGGGGAGATGGTGGGGAAGATAAAAGGAAAAAGGAAATGCTGAGGAGGGAGGAACATGATGAAAGAGAGAAGTTGGACAGTCAAAAGAGGTCAAGGGGGAGGCCAGAACATGAGGAAAGGATGGGACAACAGAGACAGAGGAAAGAACAGAAAGACTCATTGAAGGCAGAGAGGAAAGTAAAGGGGTCCTGAGAGGAAAATAGGGCCAGTGGGCAGGAGTTACTCCAGGTAAGGAATTGAATCTGCCAGGATGTAGAAGGAGTGAGAGGGGTGAGAGGGGACAGGGACAACTGGCTGGGTTGCCAGGTAGCTGGAGGTAGGCAACAGGAGATGTGGAAAGGGAGAGAACCCAGCAGGGCCTGGCAGGGAGAATGGGAGAGAAAGGGGGAGCCAGTAGGGCGAGACTATAGACCTGGATTTATTCCCAACAGGCCCAGAGAAGGGCATATCCCCGGGGAAGGGGATGCAGGCTCCAATTGAAGGGTATCTGATACCAAGAAAGAAACGATGGAGCTTGGGGTGTGGCTATATAAGCAATGAGAAGGCCAATTGGGAACAATCTGAGAAGGAGCCAGTAACCCTTATCAGGTTCCCCTGTGCTAGGGGCCTCCCTGTCTCTCTGACAGCCTGTTGTTTTGGTTTTCCTTTTTCCTTTGTTGGGTGTGTATGCATATAACCCAGAAATATGGGGAAGTTTCAGTTTCAGACTGTGTTAACTCTTATCTCCAATGCAATAAAGGTTTATTTGAGATGATTACATCTCTGGGACAGCATGGATCCTCAAGGAAGAGCTGGTGCCACCACAGTGACAGCCAGAGGAGGGGCCACAGGCCTTCTTCAGGGGCCATTTTAAAATAAACAGAAACATATTTACTATGTATGTAATGTCTGAGAAAATACATAAAACATCTCTTATTTTTTTCATTAAAAATATATGTTTGTGTCATACATATAAATACACAAATTTTCAGAAATTTGTGGAGTTGCAGTCTGCCCTCTCTATACAAGTGGGCATTTGGTTGTTAGAAGAAAGGAAACCTGTCTACCAATGGCATTCAGGCTTTCTAAAAAAATAACAATTTTTGATCAACATATAGTACGTGGGATTTTGTCTCCTCTCATTCTTCTACTGTGAAAGTGTGCTTTCTAGGTTTTTGTTTTGTTCCTGACACTGGTGCGAACAATGCTGTCCTCAAAATATTTAGTGAGAATAGCACAGCATAGTCCCAAGTGGTCAACTTTTTCTTGTTCCAGACTCAGGAAAAAATAATTCTTTGATCACCAGGAAGAGGTCCACAGGCAAATGTGATTATGTACCCTTACCTGTTTTCATTCACATAACTGTTGCATGCTTTCTGCTCTGCAACTCATTTCACCGTCTGAAATTCTTTGTTAAATCAAGATGCTTATTGTGCTTTCTACGGTTAGAGAGAACAATGCAATGAAATCATGTCAGTGACTCTTCTAATCTCATAATTTTGCAGCAACATTAGGGCTTCACCAGAAGTGTCAGCCATATTGATCAGAAAATTCAACATTCAGGAATCTCTTAGATTCCATAAGAATCCAGGCGTGGTCTACCATAAATATTCCACTTCAGGTGCAGTTCTGCTACATTCAACCCCAAAGTCACTGGGGCTGCATCTACACTGCAAAAATAATCCAGATTGACACCACTTTCAAGACCATGGCTCAATGCTATGGAATTCTGGGAACTGTAGTTTGGTGGAGCACCAGAGCTCTGTAAGAGGGAAGACAAAATGTCTGCAAAACTACAATTCCCAGAATTCCATAGCATTGAGCCATGGAAGTTAAGGTGGTGTCAACCTGGATTATTTCTTTAGTGTGGACACAGCCTAAGAAATTATTGATCCAAGACAGTGGCTTGATTTACCATATTACTCTTCAGTGTGGTCTAGATATGACACAAGAGATAATTCCAGTGGCATCATTATGGTGTCACTCACTGCAGGACCAGCATGGCTTTGTCCTCCTCTGTTCCTGGGCTTTTGCCTCTCCTGCTCCTAAGGGGGAGGGGGGACCAACCAAGTGTCACCTCTTCTGGGTGTTACCTGGTGCTGTCCGCACCCCCCACATTTCCCGTTGATGCCACTAGGTAATACTAAACACTCTAGAATTCTATTTGTTATGTACTGAAGATTTCACATAAAAACATGCCACAGCATTTGTTATGCCTTTTTAATATCTTAAAGTTGTGCCTACATAGGGTAATGGGAGAAAATATTTGGAGCAAAATTTAACACGACTGTGTGCATTTATCTTTTAAACAGTGTGCATTTTAGTATACAGAACATTGGGCAGGCTTGGGGATTTGGATTGGCTGTGATAATTCTATAACAGAAGAAAAGATGTATAACATGTGGTGGAAGATGACTGGCATAGGATGTCTTCATCCTTCATGTAAATATGAAATGTGAATATTTTCATTTGTTGATAGTTTGGCAGGTTTGGGAGATGTGTACATTAATGTCTTCTAGAGCAGTGCTTCTTACACTATTTTACTTGGGTCATTTTTTTTTCTCCCAGTGTGCCAAAGATGAGTACCATATTTGTGCAATTGCTTCTTTTTTCCCCCTTAGAAGCTCTGCAGGGCTCAGTGACTGGCACTGGTCCACAGACCACCAGTTTGACTAGCCCTGCTCTACTGTATATTTTGAAACATCACTGATACTGTTTCATCTCTTGCATTTTATCCCCTTTCTCTACTGTCTTGAGACAAAACTCCCTCTCCACTTTAATTAATAGATGTGATGACAAGTGAAAATGAAAGACAGTATCATGAGTAATAGTGTATCTGTGAACATATACTGTATCTTTCTTTTGCTTTTTGTCTGTATAATTTTTACTAAAGTGAGGAACAGCATGCTCCTCTTTTGAGCTATTTGAGTCTCCAGTTCATTTGAGAACTGTTTCTTTTTAGAGATATGGGGAAACCTACCAAAATGCCAGATGTTTAATCAATACTCTCGGCATTCTGAATGTCTAGAGCACAGAAACAAAATGTCAATTGAATCACTCTGGAAAAGCAGATCTTTTGATTTCAACCATCCCCAATGCACTGTATTGACACTCAAGTAGCATTAACATTTTTGAAAAATGCAAACAGGTTGACGGAGGGGGTTGCAGTCAATAAAGTCCAGGTAAACATGATGGCATGAAGAATAAAGGAAAGCTCACATGTTTCTCTGGCTGTTTTCTCCAGTAAAATAGTAACCTGAAAGAATTAATATATGATTATTGGGTCAAAGCAGGCCACTGCTAGGGATTTGAAAGATTCATCTATATAAATAAAATAATTCGTTCTCCACCCACAAAATCTATCATTCAGAGCTAAAGGACAAAAGCTGGAAGACCTAGAACTCTCTACACATGACCTCTCAAAATTCTCAGCCCAGTTTGTGGTCAGAGAAGCTTTTGCAGGGTTTTTTTCTGATTTAAACCCCGGTTTCTGCACGGGATTTCCCCCATGTGATAAACTCCATAGAAAGGATGTCACCAAATTCCTCAAGAAAGAAAATACATTATTGAACAATTTCCTGGAGGTAGGGTTCTAGGTCTTCCAGTTTCTGTCCTATATCTCTGAATGATAGAATTTAGTAGGTGGTAACACTTGATTATCTATTTATATGGATGAAACTTTCAAATCCCTACCAGTGACATTTTAAATAATACGTTTTTGAGTGCTAGTATGGCTGCTGTATTATGTGTATACTGTATTATGTGTGGTGACATGTAGTGGGGATGGGGAAAATGACCCCACAAAAATTTCTAGGAAAAATGTATTCTGAGAAATTTTGTCTCATTTCTGAGATTCAAGTGCTTCACCTGGACTGTCCTCTGGAGGTAATGCTGTAGCTCAACATCATATGGATGAGGCTTTGACTTTTGAGCTCTTCTTCTCCTTTTTTCTTGACCAAGTAATATTCAGAAAGTTCTCTTTCAACTAATTGTTGTTTGCCAATATGACAAAACCCAGACAAACTGTGATTTATTTTAACTGTGGTTTGGAGAAACAAGCTAAATTCATACTGGTTTCTTTAATGTGATGTGTTCTCCTAAGTCATAAAAAAGGCTGAACATAATTCTGGATCCACACAAAGGGGGGGAAATCCGCTTGCATCCACATCAGAGGCGGGGGAGGCAAGGAGAAAGAGTAGTATAAACATGAGGCTCAATCACAGTTTACTGCAGATATGGCCATGCCCTGAAGCTCAAAGAGCTATTTTCTGATCTTACAAGATGTTAGAGGAGTGAACTTCCCACTATAATGCCATTTGGGGCAAGCAGAAATAACTTTCGGTCACTCTCAGTTGTTTATGGGATCCTTTTCTTGATGTTCCGGGATGCCATCCCAAAATAGCATTAGAACATGGATTTTGTTTTGAGGGGGGCTTTCCTGTTTTTTTTGTCCACAACCCCCTTTTGAAATTAAAATGTGGATGGGGGTCATGGGGACCAAGGTGCCCCACTGAAACCCCCCAAGGAGCTGCATGTGTCCTATGGAGTTACTGTTTTTGACCTAGCTTTTCTCTGGATTGTGCTTGTATATTTTTTACTTTTGTTAATATTTAGTTCCAAATTTTCCTAGCTAAAAATGTCCTGAAAGACATATGGAAAAGTTATTATTTATAATGTGTAACTATAATGTGTAACCCACTTTAAATTGTTCAATGTATAAAGCAGATACTGTTTGTTCTCTGGTTTGGTCCTTAATGCTTTCTTAAAAGGTATAATAACAATTAAAATGTTTCAGATCCTGAATATCTTGTTACTGACAATGGCACTGGATCCTGCAATGATTCAGAGTAGGACTGGAGCCTTGTAGTATTTGCAAAGTCTACTTAAAACTACATATTTTTAAATAACCACTAAAATGGCATTTCCAGAAGTCCTGTCATTTTCTAAAATCAACTGCCAGCTTTAGCTAACTTTTGTTTTGTTTTGTTTATGTTTGTATAACTTGCCCTAAAAACTTACAACTAGAAACAGCCTGTCAACCTGATTGGTAAAATGTGGGGTAGACAGTTTTATTATTAGGTGGATTTGTAACTGGTTCATAGGCAAAATCCAAAAGTGCTCAACAATGGCTCCTCATCATATAAAAGAGGAGTGACTGTCCTGGGCCTGGTATCATTCAGCATCTTTATAAATGATGTAGATGATGGAACAGAAGGCGTGTTTATCAGATTTACAGATGAGATCTAATTATGAGAGGTAACTAATATCTCAAAGGACCGGATCCAAATCCAAAATAATAATAACAACAACAACAACAACAACAACAAATTTTATTTATACTGTATACCATTTTTCCAACAGATCAAAGCGGTTTACAAAAATGCATAAACATTGACATTAAACAATTACATTAACAAATATACAACTAAAAATTCTTCTCCTTACCTTAACTAAATACAGTTAAATTAATCAAAATACGATTAACTTAAAACATTAAAGTCTATTAAGATATACCCTCAACCCAATATTAAATATACAAATACAATCACAGCAGCAAAAACTCATTGAAATACAGTAAAATATAAAATAGATAACAATTAAGACAATACTATCAAATACTATCAGACAATAATATCAAATTCTAACAACCACCTTGTACTACTATATCCTCCAGCTGTTGTAATATTAGTTCGTGTTGACTTGGAGGCTTCACCAGCGAGCCGGCTTTGAGGGTGCCACTCTCACTGGTCCCCGCCTCCTCGCAGCTGCGCATGGTGTTTATGGCGCTGGGGCTGGAGTGCTCTCGCATCCTGGCTAGCTTAGAGGCTTCCCCAGTGAGCCGGCTTTGATGGTGCCTTGACATATTGGTGAGCCAGGCCAAAATTAACAAAATTAATTTGGGCAGGGATATATGTAAAGTACTATATTTAAGGAGGGAAAATGAAATGCATAGGATGAGTGACATCTGGCTTGTCTGCAGTACGTACATGCAAAAAAGGCTCTTAGTACACCACAAGCTAAAAGACAGGTCAAACATTTGATATGGAATCCAAAATGCAAAGGCAATTCTGGGCCACATCCACATGAGTATAGTGTCTGTACTGAGGGAACTAATAGTACCACTCTATTCTGTTTGGCCAGACTAGACCTGGAATACTGTGTCCAGTTCTAGGCACCACAATTCAAGAAGGATACTAACAGGTAGGAGATGTCTAGAAGAGGGTTAGCAAAAATGTAAAAAATCTGGAAATAGAGGCCCATGACAAACAATTTAGGGAGCTCTTTATGTTTAGGTTGGAAAATCAAAATCATAGGGTTGGAAGAGGCTCTATGGGCCATCAGGTCCAAACTCCTGCTCAGTTCAAGACCTCCTGCTAAAGCATCTGCAGCAAGTAGCCTGTTTTTTAACACATCCAGAGAAGAAGACATTACCACCTCCCTAGGCAATTGGTTCCATTGCCAAACCACTCACTGTCAAGAAGTTCCATTAAATGGTTAACCCAAATCTACCCTCCTTTAACATACAGTCATTAGACATAGGGGAAATTTGGGGAAGAAAAATACATACTCCTGGCAAAGTCACACAATCACACTGAAGATTTTCAGACAACATTGCACTTATCCAGGACTTAACCCATGAAGATCCAGGAATGCTCCAGCAATAAACCATTCCCATGACTTCCCTCTGTATAGTTTGTTGCTGGAGCATTCCTGGATCTTAATGGGTTAAGTTCTGGATAAATGCTGTGTGTCTGAAAATCTTCAGCGCAATCATGCAACTTTGCAAGAAGTATGCCTTTTACTCCTGGTTTTTCTCCCCCATCTGATAATATGTCTTAAAATGAGGCACCCAAAGAAAAGAGTTGTGTGGTGATAACGATACCCATCTTTAAATGCCTGAATTAATATCTTGCAGAAGATGAAGCAAGCCTATTTTCCACTACTCCAGAGTCTAGACTAAGAATGAAAGGAGTCAAATTGCAAGAAAAGAGACTCCACTTAAAAATTTGGATAAATGCCTTAAATGTAGGGCCTACTTCGAAGAGAAATTGACTGCCTCTGAATAGTGGCATCCCCAGGCTTGGTGTCACCTGGTGTGGAGGTAGTGGTGGCTAATGGGGGAACACTTAAGTGAGGGAAGGAAATGGAGCTCTGTGTGTCTCCCTCTGCATGAGGAAACTGCACAGAAGCAAAGCCATTTGCCTCTGTGTGGCTGCCTTATAACAAGGGAGCCACATGGAAAGGAAACCAGGTGGGTTGCACTCACCCTTTCTCCTCTTCTACTGCTTGGCTTCCTCCTCAGGGAGAGAAACACAGCAACAGAGCAGATGGGCTAGGCCCCACTGCCCGCAGCAGGGGAAGGGCCCTGCCAAGTGTCACCCCTCTACTGGGGTATCACCCAGTGCTGTCCCCACCCCCTGCACCCTTGAAGTGACACCACTGCCTCTGAGAGTGTTGGAATCTATTTCTTTGGAGGTTTTTAAACAGAGATTGGATGACCAATTCTCAGGAGTGTTTCAGTTGTTTATTACTCCAAGGAGAGGGTTAGACTAGATGGCCTTTACAGTATCTTCCAACTCTTTGATTCTATAATTCTCATGTTTCTTCCTTGCCCCTCATTATGATGCAAATTCATTATCAATTTTATGAATGAAAAAAAAAAAAGAAAACTCACTCACCTTGATGGGACCGTTTCATGTAAAATTTTAGAGGCAGGGCAAATTCCTTGCCTCAGGCAATAGATCAGGGTGGATCCATTCTGTAAATTGCCTCTCTTCACCTCCCTTTCCCAACTGCTGCTTGTTGGATGGCACCAATGCCTACAGTAGGAAATCAGTTGGTAAGGAGCCAACATGAGCATCCCGAGATCTCAGCGGGATCATATGTCCCTTCAGAGTGAAGCACTGAGGGTAAGGAGTGATGGGGATGCAGAAGCACTGACTTAAGAGGTTGTAGTAGTAAGTGGGGATGAAAGAAGAGAGCAGTAAGCATGTGTCCATCAAATTTGGATGGTGCCCCTTCTGCCTGACCTTCTATGTCCTCCCTACATCAATATGCTAAAGAACAATATTCAAGCAACAGCAACAATAACAGCAATAAACTCTTTTAAAAGTAGCAGCTACTATATGGAAAATAAGGTGCACATATTCACTCAAGGTGAGAAATGGTAAAATTTAAAACAGGTAGGCAAAGTGCAGCCTGGACCCCACTTCTGTGGACCCTCAGTCCTTAAAATCCTTCCAATCTGCATGATCTTGGGGAAATTATGATGGCTAAAAACAGTTTTAAGAGTTGTGTTTGTTTCATCTTCTACAGTGCACCCGCGCCATATGCGGGCACACTATACACGGCTTTCAGCATATGCTGAAAGCCACAAGGGAGCTTGTGGGAGCACGCAGGGTGCAAGCGGTGGCGCATCCTATTAAATGTAATGGGGTGTGTGCTCATGGCTCATGCGTGGCGCCCCCATGCACAAGCCTCATTACTTTCAATGGGGCTCGAGCATACGCAGGGTTTTTTTATGCAGAGGGGGTCTGGAACGGATTCCCCACGCATAAAAAGGGTTCACTGTACTTAGCTGGTTCTTGGGTCACAGGAAGTACAACAGGAAAAAGATGGGTATTGTATGTGGAACATAAAGTGATGATGTTACACCTTCCCATGTCCCACAGTCTCTAAAAAGGATGCTTCTCATGGGAGGGAGATGGAGAAGAATGCTTGTTTAATCCTTGATATATTACTTCATAGTCCCCAAAGTACTGGAATTTAAGAGCCTGTATGAAACTGTTTGCCACGATTAAAAACTAGAAGGGACACCTTTCCCCCTCTCCCCTTTATGTTTCCTAAAATGGAAAACTTGTGAAGAACTTCATAATGGGGGAATGCTCTGTTGTCTGTGCCTTGTGAATCCAAATTGTTAATATATCATCAAGAATGTTCAGATATGGATTTGTTCCATTTGGAAGAGGACCTGGTTTGATTCAGAGACCTACCAAAGTTGTCCAAATCAGTCAGTTTCATTCTGGAGTCAGGAAGCAATGGCACACCCCTAAAAGAATTTCTGGTTGCTGATGCCATTTGCCCAGCATGATCCTCAGTTAATACCTTTTGATTGTTGGGAATAGATAATGAAATTCTTCCTCAATGGGCTCCCAGGTTAATATCCTTAACATGTTCACTTGTTTCAATTACTCAGTATTACTTTCCTTCCAAGTGACTAATGAGATGGGCCTGCCAGATATGAGGCATCATGAATAAGACTGAATAGGATCCAAGAGTTCTGAACTCCATACAGTTGATTTTCAAAGATTCTCTATAACTTTTTTCCCCTGCTGTGTTATGACAGGGTTTAGACTTTATCTATGTGCTTGCAAGGCCCTACAAAGAAAGAAAACAGAGCATCAGTCACCTGGTAATTATATAGCAACTGAAAGGCCATTTAGTTACTGTGGGATAAGCAATAGAATGATTAATAATTTAACCAATTACCATTCATTATAATATCTAATTTGGCATTTGATGAGCCACAGGGGTCTTGCCTGCCTCTTTACATACCTAATGTTTAACAATTCTGCACCAGTTCTGTTCACACCTCTCCACCTCAACATGTCATCTTCCAGTTTAAACACCTATTTTTAGGAAATCGCAGGAGTGGTTTCACAAAGGAGGTACAAATTATATAATGCCCTGTAGAAGTCATTTACACAGTACCCATCTAATCTGACAGGTATATTATTGCCTCTTTCTGGGTACAATACTGCCTTATAGGCAGAGTTTAAAACTAAAAGAAATGTAGCTCACAGAAACCAATGAAAAACTCTTGTTGATCATAATACAAAGTGCAGGCTTGAAGTTCTGCTTTCAAACCCAAGGCTGAATGACATGCTGCATGTTGTTATTAGGAATTTAACCTGAACATTATTTACTTGTTTAGCATATCCACATCTAAACTTAAGTGGTGTTTTAGCATGTAAATGAATATGGCTTCAGGTCATTAAAGTTGAAAATAAAATATATTTTTACACTTCTATATTTATTTCAACAAGAAGAGATGCAGGTATTGCTCAAGGTGTCTAGGGCCTGTTACAGACTGCCAAAAATAAAGCTGCTTTGGGTCTTTTTGGAGGTATGCTATTTAAATGATGCATAGGTCCTAAGAGTCCGGAGGTCGCGCCAAAGCCACACTCCATTCCTAAGCACTGGAGTGCAGCTTTGGTGCAGCTTCCGGGTTCTTAGGGTGCATGCATCATTTAAATAGCATACCTCCAAAGAGACCCGAAGCAGCTTTATTTTGGCAGTCTGTAACAGGCCTTAGATTGAAAATCATTCCCTGGAGTTGTGAAATAAGAACCATATCAGAATCAAGAAAATGATGCCATCTCTGTCAACAACTGCTGGCAATAACCATTGTCAGAGTATAGCAGAGTATCAGATGAATCTTTGAAGCGTGTTCACAGCCCTCAGCGAAGATAACAGAAGAAGGATGTCTTCCAGAAATGATGGAATGCAGGTCACCGGAACTGTCCAGCTTTCACTGCCAGGTTTCTGCTGATTAATGAGCAGACAAGCCAAGCTCCCAAAAGTGCTTATCTTTATTTACAAAGTGCAAACCAAATAACCAATGTGACTTTTACTATACAGAACTCACAATCCACTCCTCTCTCAAAAACCCACACCAATTACCAGAAGTCCCTGAGTTTATATAGACACAATGCCATGTGGTCCTACAAACTCAGCCTCTTCCTGTCCCACACAGAAAACTGTCCCCTTGTCTAAACAGACACATGTTCATCTTCAGGCTTCCTGCACACCATGCAGTAGAATGACCTTGTTGCTATAATTAGCAGCTATAGCTCATCAGCTTCGTCCTCCGGATGCTGACTGCTCATGGTCACCACACATCTAAACATTTCGTGTTAGTTGGCTTTTAACCCTTAACAATCTTTTATTTATTTCCCAATCATTTCCCGAAATTTCACAGAGAATTCTTGAAAACGTGATCTTAGAAAGACCACCTCTACCATTAGGCAAAGGCAACCACCTCAAGATATTACTGTACATATTTTTGTCATGAGAGAGTAGCAAATTGTTAGTTATCTGAATTTTTATTATTCTTGTATTTCTGCTGCCATGACAGAGGAGAAGAGAGATGCTTGTGCCATTTTATATCTCATGTGTCAAAATAACTCAGACCACACTGTAGAATTCATGCAATTTAGCACTGCTTTAACTGTGATGTCTCCATCCTATGGAATCCTAGAATCTGTGGCACAAGAGCTCTGATAGAGAAGGCTAAATATATTACAAAACATCAAATCCCAGAATTCCATTGCATTAAGCCATAGTGTTAAAATGGTGTTGAACTGCATTAATTCTGCAGTGTAGAAGTAGCCTTAGTGAGCTTTGGGTACAAAGCACCTTGTCTTGCATTAGTGGGAGCTGCTGCTTGCTTACAACAAAACAAAATGTATTGCGTTAGCCCTAGGTCTTCCTGAGCATTTTCAGAGATAACCTGGTAGAACCATCATGTCCAGGAAATAGCTCAATCCCTCAGCTTCCTTGCTGGTTTCTCTTTTACAAAGTTTAAAATGACAACAGGTACAGGTGCTTTGATACATTGTCTCTAGCACCTCATGTTTAAGATGTAACTGTATCTCTTGAGAGGTCAAGACGGTCATCAAACCTGGGAAGTAGTTTTCAGTATCTCCTGGCTCAGTCCATTCTTGTAATATCAATTAAGTCTCGCACTTCTTTCCAAAGTCTTCTGCCTCAATCCTTTGATCTATGTCATGGAGCATATTATTGTCCAGGATCTCTAGTGGCAACCTTGAATAAGCTGAAAAAAATATGCAGTGTCTGTGTGATTAATGGTTATTTGGGCATAATGACGGAAATCCTAATTATCAAATTTTTTAATGATGTGCCCCTTCTGGTTTAATAATAATAATAATAATAATAATAATAATAATAATAATAATAATATTTATTTGTGTTTCCCCGCCTCTTCCAAAGGATCGAAGCGGGGTTACAGACTACTAATATCAATACATACAATGCAATACATTACACTATAAAAACACAAAATGGTACATCTATACAAACATCAGTAAAATACAACAATCCAACAGCATCCAACATCCAGGGGTACAACAGAATCTCATTGTCGGCAGGTATATTGGTTATGTAGACATCACTCCGGGGGGGGGGGGACGCTTGGCAAAAGAGTATGGTTTTCAATCTATTTTTAAATGTTTCCAAAGAGGTCACGAGACGGAGCTCCTCCGGAAGGCTGTTCCAAATCCGTGGGACCATTATTGTAAAGGCCCTTTGGGAAGAGGAAACGTATTTGGACGATGGAGTTTCCAATAAGTTCTTACCAGATATTCTGAGTGTGTGGGGCGGCTCATAGGGGGAGATGCGGTCCCTCAAGTAACTCAGGCCCAAGCCATGTAGGGCTTTATAGGTGATAACCAACACCTTGTATTGTGCCCGGAAGCGAATAGGCAGCCAGTGCAGAGCTTTCAACTTAGGTGTTATATGGTCAAACCTAGATGCACCAGAGACCAGTCTGGCTGTCATATTTTGTACTAACTGAAGCTTCCGGACTTGGTACAAGGGTAGCCCCACGTAGAGTGCATTACAGAAATCTAGGCGAGAGGTTACCAGAGCATGTACCACTGTTTCAAGGTCCCTTTGGCCCAGGTAGGGTCACAGTTGGCATATCAACCAAAGCTGATAGCAAGCACTTCTGGCCGTCGCATCTACTTGAGATGTCAACTGCAGGGACAAATCCAGAAGTACTCCTAAACTGTGAACTTCATCCTTTAGGGGAAGTGTGACCCCCATCCAGGACAGGTCGATAAATTTCCTTCCCTGGGCCTGGGGAACCTATCACGAGTACTTCCGTTTTCTCTGGATTCAGTCTGAGTTTGTTTTCCCTCTTCCAGCCCATTGCTGACTCCAGGCAGGCATTCAGAGGAGAGACGCCATCCTTAGTCACTTAGTCAGTTGGAGATACAGAGAAACATATTTGGGTGTCATCAGCGTACTGATAACACTGTGCCCCCGTGTCTTCAGATGATCTCTCCCAGCAGTTAAGATTGGGGGATGAGGGAACTAGCAGGTAGAAGCAGTGCTATGGTGAACAATTACAAACTGGCATCAAATTCAGGATTGGTGTGGCCCAGGTTTTAATTGTACAATGTACTTTGAACTGTGACTACTTCAATTTCCAGATCTCCCAGTTCCATAATTTTCCATTAATTCTAAAAGCAGAGTTATTTCATATGTAACTATTTCTGGGGGTCAAATTTATGTACACCAGTAGCTCCTTACCATGTTTTCCTTATAGCCACAAGGGAAGTTATGAGAAGCTGCAGAAGATCAACTGTGACTAACCAACTAGTTTATTATTTGCAAATATGCTTAACAAAGTGCACTTGGCATCTTTCTGGCAAGGCAATAGTTCTGTTTCCTTCAGAGACTGGCTGGTAATTCCAAGCCACTAATCAGAACTTTGTATGATTGTTCTTCAAACTGGTGAAGTGAAAGCTCTCCACATACTGCACAGGGAATTGTAATATTGGGCTATGCAAATTTTGATTTTCCCATCTAATTCCCATTTTTACTTATTTGACATATTCCAAAGTTGGAGAAGCTTCTACCTTTTTCCTTCTCTAAACATTGAAAAAGATGAGGACTCTGCCAGCCATTATAGCAAAGCTATAAAAACATTCCTATAGGGATTCTGCAGGGAAAGAACAATAGTAACAAGCAGGGATGAAAAGAATGTTCATAAATATTTGATCCCAGAAGAAAGGGGGATTTCTTGAGTGTAGGGAAATCCTACTCAAGAGGATTCTGGATGGGTAAGACTCTTCATTTGGGACTTGTTCGCTGTATAAAAATGCACATAGGGGTTAGGCTCAGATCACAGATTTTTTTCAGCACATTTTTCTGTGCAAAAAAACCACATGTGCGCGCAGTGTGGACCACACCAGGTGTTACCCTAAGGGGGGGTGACATCAATGTTCTTCCAATATCTGTATTTTGGCAGAAATGGGCTGTGGCATTTGCCTGCAATCCATTAAAATGTTGAAGAGATGGTGTGAGTGGAGTGAGGCCCAGTGGGAGAAGAAAGCAGAGGCTACAGGTTTGTTTGTTTTTTTAAAATCAAATTTCAATTAAAAAATAGAACATTTCAAAAACATCACATTTTACCAAATTTTCACTTGAACCATATGAAACTATGTATACATATATATATATTTAGGCCATGCATATAATATTGTAATTTAAAGGCATAATTTTAATTTTCTTAGCTGTTTATGTCACAGCTTTTACCAGAATATTAGTAATATAAGGGAATTACAATTTGTGATTAACAAACATTACTAAGGATACAGTATGGTATGGGAGGAGGTCAATGGGGATTGACACCATGAGTGACCACATCAGGTGACACCAGCCCTAGTGACATCACTGGAAGCAGCCATCTGTCCTAAGGACATATACAAGTCTTAGAAAACAAACCTTCTCTATAAGAGATTTTAACAGTCTGCCTTTTGTGAACTATGAGATAGAAGCAGATCAAGATGAATGTGTTCCATTTTCCAACATCCCTTTGGATCCAGCTACCCAGGCATATATTTTATTTGGGTTCTCTTCAGAATCAATAAGAACCTAAACATGTGTTTTGCTTGGGTTCCCTTACTAACAAACAGGAAGGAACACATGTACATTAAAAGGCTTTAACATGGCAATTATAGTAAAAACAAAACCTTCTAACAGCAGTTAATAAGGGGTGAAAGACTGCTTTAACAATGGTTTGACTTTAATGTTCAAGATGGGATTTCCTTTTGCATGATATTTCTTGGGACAGGATTTTGTAAAACTTTGTTTGCAGACAAATGATGCTGTGTAAATAAATAAATAAATAGGTCTGTTACTCATGCAGTCCAGTATGAATATCTCCAAAGTATTTCTACCTCAAACTCCCTTGAAATAAGTGGAAGACTTTGGATGAGTGCTTTGGCTACCATTTCCTCATTTTGGCTCCAGAACTGATACCAGGTGGTAGAGGCAAGACTATGTGGTAATCAGTCAGATGATCAGAACTTTTGCTGGACTTTCTTAAATTGAGTGTGCCTCTCAGAGGAACCATAGCAAATAATTAGGCTGGGTACTTAAGCAAATGGACTGTTAATAACCAGGTAGAGGTGATGATGAGCATCCCACACCAGCTGGAAAAGTTCATTAACAAAGGAATTAATGAAGGAGTTGTAACAAAGGGAAACTCTGGTGATCGTGCAGCACTTGCCCATATTTGCACAAGATTGCCACTACAGTCTGGAAACATCATTAAAAACTAAGAGAAGATGAACTGTCTTTTTTCTTTGCTTCATTATATTTTCTTTCCAGCAGCAGTTACACTAGCTACACACACAGAGAGAGGTTACATTCTACACAACCATTCTGCACTAACTTATTTACTGCTCTCTTCCTGAATAGAATGCTCATATTACTACTATATGAGCTTTCTGAATTTCCCTTCAACAGCCTATTGAAGGTCAAAATTTGATTGGCATCTTGAGATTATCACACAAGGTCACTGCTTTAACAGTGGTGGTGGTGGGTTCCTACATATTGGGTAATGAATCTGGATTTTGGCCCAGACTTAGTTTTAGACTTTGCTCTTTTAAATTTTAGAGCAGATTTAGCTGCCATCACTCATCTTTCATCAACATAGCCTATAACTGTCCTGATTTGACAGGGACAGTCCTGATTAATCCTCTGTCATCCCGCTTTTTCAGATGCTTCTTAAATGTCCCGATCTTTCTTTCTTTCTTTCTTTCTTTCTTTCTTTCTTTCTTCCACTTTCCCCTTTTGTCCTCTGCTTATTTATAGTGCTGCAAACTGAGTTCAAAGTGTAGAAATAGTTTGCACTCAGTTAACTCTACAGGGAAAGAGAAAAGGAGAGAGACAGAATCTTGCCCTTTCCAATAAACTCAGACAAAAGCAAACTGCTGTGTTCTTCCTGATTAATAATTTTGTAATCTTGACCACACTCTGATGTTGCTTGGTTTTCATCTGTGAAATGTTGGAGAATATCCAACAATTCACTAGGAGAGGAAGTTAACCATCTTTTATAATATAATTAGGTTACTCAACCATGTTGCTCATTCTTTTAAGCAACAAAAAAGTACAGAGGGGCCTCAGTATCTGTGGATTTACCATTTAAGTCCTGCTGTCCTTAATGGCAGCACAGCCACATGAACGCACTGCCATTGGGGATAGCAGGACTTGAGGTCCTGTGGTTTTTGGTATCTGCAGAGGGAGGTCTGTAATGGACCCCCATCAATACTGAGGTCCCATCGTAATTTTAAAATTATACATGAGGTTAAGATGAGAACATAGATATTTGTATTCAGGAGGAGAACATGCTTTGATTTTCCATTTAAAACTGGTTATTTGAAAGACTATCCTACTGGCCTCTTGCTCAGAAGTTGTCATGAAATGTCTCATTCTGTTCCAATATCAGAATAAAATAAAATAAAATAAAAAACTCACATGAAGTAGGGACATTTGCTGGTGTACACATAGGTCAACACCACATGGGTGTAGCCTAGAGTTACATCCACTTTTTAGGGAGGGGGTGATGGAAAGAAATATTCACTGTGTTTTTCATAACTCTGCCTTGCAGTGTCCCAGTAGAAGAGGAACATTCACACACCTCACTTGGCATGTAGTTTTGGAAGAGGTTTTCCATTCCTTTCAGGAAATTTTGAAATATTTTTCTTTACTTATGCATGGCTTACCTGACCTGGTTTTATATCACATATATGTATTATTAATTTTAAATAAAATTACTTTTAATTGAACTGTATTGATTGATTGATTGATTGATTGATTGTGGTGTAGGAACCTATCATTATTCTTTCCATGTTCTTTTTTGCCTCTGTACCAACATTTGTGCTAAAGAGATAAGGGCCAGGAACATATTTCCTTCATTAACTGAGATATACCTGCGCCTATTTAATAAGAAAAAAAATCATTGGGTGAAGATATTTTCTGAAGGAGAGAAAAACCACAGGCCACATCTTAGAAAGTTCATCAGTAACAGCTCAGCCAAGAGTTATGATAAGGTCAAGCTGAGCCTGTCAGGGATTTATTTAATTTTGGCATTATGTTGTTGTTTTTTTAAAAGTTTTGCAAAAGTCAAAGTCTTCTCAAAGACGCTTCACACCACACCACACCTTTTACATTTTCAACAATATGTATCTTTGGGTATATCTTGTAGAACTACATCATAAGAAAATGCCTGTTTAGTTCTAAGTTTGTGTTTGATTTATGTTTATCATAATTTGCAAATGAGTTAATTTTAGATGGGTTTTGATCAGAATTTATCAAAATTTGCAAAATTTGTATGTATGCAGGTGAAAGAGAAACAGACAGATTTGCTGATCTCCACCAAGGAATTTGCTTGGTACTTTCAAATGAGGTTAGTTTAAAATATTTTCAGTAGGCATTATGATATTGATGCACGTCTTTTACAACTTGAAGTATAAGAGCTGAACAGAACTACATACCGAAGCCATTTGACAATTATGTGTTGACAGCCCAGGACTAGGTAATATTGCTGTGCTTTCCATATATCCCAGAGATGAGAACAAAAAAATATAATTATGAATATTTATCTACAATTTTGATATATAGCCATATAGTCAGCTTTTTCAAGTCCATGTTACAACCCTCAAGATAGTGCTACATTACATTTAAAATGTGGTAATATTTTATCAATCAGTTTAAGAGGCTGATCTAAATACCTCCATTCCATTATGCATGCTTTTTTAAAAAAATCCCATAACTCCTAAGTCCATTTTCTGGTTGTTCAGTTTCCCTCCACATTATCAGGAGGCTAAGAGTTCAATAATATGAACAAGGCAAAGTAAATAAAACTGCTATTTGGTACCAATGAGCTGTTATGTTCAAGTGATAGGCAAATTTGATTAGAAGCACCTCAATACAAGCATATCATTTTTCCCCCCAGAATGAACAGGAAACCAAACTAAAAAGGGCCCCATTTACATCACTTTTACTTACCCTAACATTAATGTCATGATATGAATTTAAATAGGCTCCTTTCTTTTGTTATCCCATTTGCAACGTAAGGGATCAGTGGTCAGTTATTTGGCTGGTCATTTCTTCAGGGTTGGAAAAGCTCCTCTATTTGTGTTTCCAATTAAAAAAATTATTTTACAAAGACACACACATTCCAAAAGAAAAGCCCCCTAGCCTTGCAGGAGGACATGGGGAGTTGAGGTGGTGCCCTCCCAGCCTTCCAGGTCTTGGAGGACATGGGGAGCTGAGGTGCTGCCCTCCCAACCATGCAGGACATGCTCCCTAGTCAATCAATCAATTTTCAATCAATCAATTTTATTAATGCTTAAGCCAAAGGCCATTCGCATGATTAAAATGTAAAATCGATGACAGAAATTCAGAATTATAAAATGCTCCATCAAATAACTAACATCCAAATTTTATACATTAAACATAATAAAATTCCAGACAATTAAATAAAACAACATTAAAAAGAACTTCAAAGTTTAGATAAGATCATCCTCATGACAATCAACTGCAATGTCTGCTATTACCCTTGCCTGAATTTTGATTGCTGCTGAGGCAAACAGTGAAACATTATAAGTTACCTTAGAATCAATATCAGACAGGAGGAAAAAAAATCAGAAGTGGTATTAGACTGTACATTGGACAGAATAGATCCCATAAATTTAGTTCTTGGATCAGTATATAGTGAGCAAAAAAGCAGATAATGAAGCAAATCCTCAATTTCTGGAGCTCCACAAATACATAAACGGGAATCCGTAGGTGTGTGTGAATATCTACCATCGATCATGGCTGAGGGCATTGTTTGAAAACGAAGAGCTGTAAAAACCTGCCTAAGCTTTGGGAATGTAAGCTTCCCTAGATAAACAGCCATCTGATGGTCCAATTTATATAATCTAAACCATTTGGAAAATTTCAAATTGTTAATAGCCAGTCTATCCAGATACACATCATGGTTAAAAATGTATTCACGAAGCTTCTCTCTTGAATTCCGGGTAGAAGGATTTTCAGTTAGAACAGGTCCCTAGTCAAGCTGAGAATGGAGGATGTTTTGGACAGACGGTTGAAATGTAGGACAGTCCCTGGGAAGGGAGGAGGACCATAAGGCAACCCTATTGTGGAATTTTCTTGGCCAGTTTCTACAGAGGAGGGTTTGCCATTGCCATCCTCCAAGGCTGAGAGAGTGGGACTCCCCCCAAGTCTAACTTATCCCAGGGTTTCTTGGCAAGGGATCCTCTGTAGGGCTTGTGTTTGCCATCCTTTTGCTATGTCCTCCATTTTTTCTTGAATACTCTACATTTTGCTGTTCCTTGTCTTCTTTTCAGCAGTTAGTCCACTCTTCCTTCCTTCCTTCTGGCAGAGAAGAAGAAGAGGGAAATCTTTGTGCTTACTTTTGCAAAGGAAAACTGTGCAAGGGGAGAAGAGCCTGAGGGAGAATTCACATTTGAGGAGGGGAGATATTGTTGATGTTTCTTGTTGTGACCTTCAAGTTGTTATCACAGGGTTTTATAGTCATGTTTGTTCAGACAGGGTTTGCCATGGCTGGTCTGGGATTCAAACACTAGTTTTCAGAATCCCAGTCCTACGTTCAATCTTCTGCACCACAGTGGCTGGAAGGAAGCCTTCCAGTGTGAAAGGAAGAATTGTTTCCTCTTTTCCCCCTCAGCAGCTTGGACTCTACTTAAAAGTAAAGGCTGGGAAGCTGAGGAGGAGGAGGAGGAATAGTGGGGGCATGTGTAATTTCGGCAACACAAGAGGTTCCTTTGTGGTGCCCCCCCCATATTTTCCCCTTGCTCTTCAAAGGGATGACATGAAATTGCATTTCTGATTCATTAAATTATTTTTTTAAAAAAATACACACAGAAAAGATACCCCTTCAACATGCAACAGATCCCCCTCCAAAAAAAAACCCCGCCCTAAAAAAAATCGTGCCCCTTACAAGGCTGGATGGGTGACACCTCCTAACAACCCCTCTGCCATAGTCCCTCCTTTCCAGTGAGATGCGATTCTGATCTGAAGGTCGTTCTCACTTGTTGAGCATGCTTGTGATTCACTTATTCTCAAAATAAACTCTTGAAAAGTAGTGTCACATAAGAGTGTTTTTTCTGCATTTACCCCACTTTTAAGGAACTCTGTCGGATCAGAATCGGATTGAAACCAACTTCAAATGGGAACGACGGACACTTAACCTGATCTGCAATTTGAGGTAAATCATAGAGGGAATGAGCCCATACAAAGCTATTCTTTCTTAAACTGGAATATCCTAAGTGGATATTGTATTGCTCTGGGACATTCTACAGAGGAAATGGTGGATGCCAGGGAAATAAAGGACCATTACCTCCTGCTCTGGAAAATAAAGTGGGGTAGGGATAGAACCTACAATGGATACTGAAATATTGAAATCAGTATATATCCAAGTTGTGTCACTCCCATATGCATTTGTTTGTACATGCATTCCCTCCAATTTCTGCATCATTTTGTGATTCTTTTTTAACATGCAAAAAGTAGTCATATTTATTTTCATACACATCTTTCCCTCTCACAAAGATTATATCCAGAATCCTATATGTTAATCCCAATTAAATAGGCTCTGGGGTCCAAAACATATGTATAGGAAAGAGTGGCTTCCAGCTGCTTCGGGGGTAGGATATGCAGATGATGCAGGCCCTTGGAGTGGCTGGAAGCTGCTCTGTGACCACCTAAGGCAGCCCAAAGCTGGCCAAAAAAGCAATGCAAAAAAGCACTCCCTGCCAGCAGCTCTTTCAGGACTGTGGCAGTGGCATCCTGTCACTGCAGTCCTGTACCGATTGGGAGCTGTCCAGGGCTGGAGTAGCCAGAGTCTGCTCCAAGCTGCTGGTGTACTTTGTCGTTATCTTCCTATATGAGCCTGCTTCGACTGTAAAATTTTGGGACGTCCTTTTCTCAGCTGCACCACCTTCTCGGGTTGGCTTGATGGGAATGGAGGACAAGACATTCTTGCTGCCTGCTCCTAGGCTTTGGAACACTTGCCTTTGGGAGGGCATAATGGCCTCTTTGCTGTCATTCCACCAGCAACTAAAAACCTTTTTATTCTAAACCAGCCTTTTAGCAGTTGACTACAAGGGCTTTTAATGCTGTTATATTTATGTTGGGTTGTGCTGATTTTTTAAAAAATTTGTTTTAAATAGTTTCATTTCTTGTTGTTATTGTTATGTGCCTTCAAGTTATTTTCAGTTTATGGTGACACTAAGGTGAACCTATGACACGAGTTTTATCGGGAACATTTGTTCAGAAGGGGGTTGCTTTTGCCTTCCTCTGAGGCTGAGAGAGTGTGATTCACACAAGGCCACTCAACAAGTTTCCATGGATGAGTGAGGATTTGACCATGGTATTTAAGAAGATCTAGAAGGCTAAATCCTGCCTCTTTCATTGAAATTTGCATTCTTTTCATTGAAATTCTAGGAGGTGTTGACCTCTCTGCCTTGTCTCCCAAACAATGAATTTATTTTTTGAAAATACTTGCAAGCTATAAATTGAAGAATTCCACAAATAACACAAACAATCCTAGATATAACATTCATGTTGTGTTTACCTTACCCAAAGACTCATCTTTAAACCTATCTGTCTCTCAAAATCTTATGCAATTTGTTTAACAGTTTACATATATTAAAAATAATAATCTGTAATAAACTTTGGCCAATATCAAAATGCCATGCTTTAAATATGCTAGAGTCTGTCTTGTCTCACACTGGCAGTATTCCTGAATTGGACCAGTTAATTGAATACTTGGATAAGTTACTTAAAATATTTATCAATGGCATCAAAATATGTTACCAAAATTATTAATCAATGGCATCAAAATAGGAATCAACTGCTGGGGCTTTGAAATGAATAACAAAATATCATCTGCAGAAAGAACACTTTTTAAATTCTAAACTGACATTCACAAATCAACTGATATTGGATTTTTATCCAATAGCACAAGTAAACATGAATATTAAAAGAGACAATGAAAATCTCTGTCTTTTACCTTTTTCATTGTTTAAAAAAAGGGATAGGAAAACACAGTTGGTCATAACCCATGATCTTCTTACTGAATATAATTTTTATCCATTTTAAATATATTTTGGGAAACCAGAAATTAGCCAATATTGTAAAAAATAAACAGCCAGTAAATTTTTATCAAAAACCTTCTCAGCCTCTAAAAAAATATCAGTTGGCTGATCAGTCCTAACTGAGTTAAAATAATCAGGTCCACAACCAGCTCCCTGACTGTTTTTGATAAACCATTCTTTTGATAAAGAAGGAAGAATTTTTTTAAATAAAAAAATAAAAAAAAGCATAGAGAAACACTGAAGGAGACACAACAAAGCAAAGGAAAAGACAATCCAAACTGCAAATTTCTAAGTAAAATGGTAATTTGTGAGGAGTTTGTTGTTTAAAAGCTGAAAATAGAGGCGAGATGAAACAGAGTGACTAATGGTACTGCTGTCCCAACCAGAGGTCTTGTTTAATTATAATTTAATAATTGTCTTGTTTTGCTTTTGGGAAGCAAACCGGAGTCCCAGCAGGAAGGCTCAGTGTCCCACAGTGATTTTTAAGGAGACAGTGTCTGAGAAAACCCCAAAATCAGCTGAGAAACGGAGGTAGTCCAGTCTGGTCCAAATCATTCATTGGTCAGTATTCAGTCCAGGCAGGAAATCCAAAGGGTAGTCCAGAAGAGTAGTCAGAGATCCAGACAGAGTTCAAGGCAAACAGTCAATCAGTCATGGAACACAGTACCAGCAGTTTCATCCAAAGGAAAGGTTTGCTGTTAGCCATGCTTGTCAGAGGGATGTGCTGGGGTGTTTATAGCCCACCCAGGTCCCTTATTGAAGCATGCTTCTTATATAAACACTGTGAGTTTCGGCATTTTTCTCTCCCCAGATGCCTCTCCATTGGGGTAATTACAGGTAGGTCTGGGAACTGCTCCTGTGACTGTTGGGAACTCTGCTTCTGTAGTTGCTGAAATCTGTGGCTGCAGACCAGGGACGTAGCCAGGATTTTAGGAAGAGGGGGGTCTAGACTAAGTGCCACCATTATAATGGGGCATGGGCGCAGCGGGCGCAGCAGCACGCACCATTCATTTTTCTAATGGAAGGGGGGTCCGGACCCCAAGAACCCCCCCCCCTTGGCTACGTCCCTGTGCAGACCTGGTATGTCCTCTGGGCTTTCAGCCTTTCTCTCAGAGCCTTGATTCTCAGACTCAGAGTTCATCCCAAGATCCTGGAGCAGGGCATAACAATAATAACTTTTTAAGAAAGCTTTTACTTCTGTTTTTGTAACCCTTTCTAATTCTATTTGTTTGCATTTTTATGAGCCACCTTGGATCCCAATATTGGGGCAAAGGCAGGATATGAATGAATTGTTATTTTGAATACTATTAGACCCACTGAATAAATTGAATGATGAGTGAACATGTAGGTAAATCTCATTGCTTCAGTAGGTCTGTCCTAGTTGGGACAAACAGCAGATTCAGGCCTTTCCCCTGATATAGGAATTGTGCATGCATATGTTGTCTTTTGGTTTGTTGTTGTCGTTAGCTGCCCTCGAATTGGTTCTGTCTCATGACCACCCCATAGATAAGACATTTCCAAGAATCCCTATCCTCCACTGCCCTGCCCAGATCATGCAAGCCCTTGCCCAACACCCCCTGACTGAGTCTATCCATCTGGTTTTTGGTCTCTCTTTCTTCTACCCTCTACCTTTCTTAGCATCACTGTTTTTTCTAGTGATCCATGCCTTCCCATGACGTGGCCAAAGTACGATAGTCTCAACTTGATCATCTTTGCTTCCAAGGAGAGCCCTGGTCTGATCTGTTCAAGAACCCATTTGTTTGTCTTCTTGGCTTTCCATAGTATCCTAAGTACTCTTCTCTAGCACCACATTTCAGATGAGTTGATTTTCTTTCTGTCTGCTTCCTTCACTGTATAACTCTCACATCTGTACATGATAATTGGGAATACAATGGCCTGAACAATTCTGACTTTAGTGCTCAGTTGTATGTCTTTGCTCTTCAATATCTTTTCCAGTTCCTTCATAGCCAGATTTCCCGTTCCTAGTCTTCTTCTTATTTCTTGACTGCAGTCTCCATTCTGGTCAGTGTTTGATCCTAGATATGGGAATTCTTTAACTATTTCAATTTCCTTGTTGTTTAGATGGAATTTGTGTATTTCTTCTGTGGTCATTATTTTTGTTTCCTTTGTGGTCAGCATCAGACCTGCCTCTGCATTTTCATCTTTGACCTTCCTTATTAACATTTCCAATTCCTGAATGTCTACTGCTAATATTATGGTGTCATCTGCATTTGTTAGGTTGTTAATTTTACTTCCTCCTATCTTCACTCCTCCTTTTTCTGATTCTGAATCTGCTTTTCTTACTATGTTTTCAGCATATAGGTTAAACAAGTAAGGTGACAGGATGCAGCCTTGCCTGACCCCTTTTCTTATTGGGAACCACTGTGTTTCCCCAAATTCTGTTCTGACAGTGGTCTCTTTTCCTTGGTACAGATTCCTCATCAGGACTGTCAGATGTCATGGCACCCCCATGTCTTTGAGTGCATTCCATAGCTTTTAATGTGTAATTTTGTATCCAAGCATGGCTCACATATACATTTTTTCTATGCAGATTTTGAGGTGAGAACTCTATTGCAAATATTGTAGAAGTAATAAGTGTTCTGCGAAAGAGTCCAGAAAATGAAAATTAGGTCAATTCATTTTAAAATTTAGAAGAAACAAAGTTTTCCAGTATTCATAGTAATCACACGACTTCCAACCCAAGGCCAGATATGTTCCATTCTAATGGGAGGCAGGAGTAGCTTCTAGTAAAGCTCTTATCTTAGCAGTATCTGCAACCTAGCTCCAAAACACACTGAAGAAATAATCCAGTTTGAGACCACTTTTATTGCTCTGGCTCAATGCCAGGAAATTCTGGAAGCTGTAGTTTTGTGAGACATTTAGCCTTATCTGTCAGAGTTCTGGTGCCACCATAAACTACAGTTCCCAGGATTCCTTAACACTGAGCCAGGGCAGTTAAAGAGTCTCAAAATGGATTATTTCTGCAGTGTTTCAGACCCTAATGTTACAATGGTTTCAGATTACACTACAATAAAAATAAATAGAGGTATACCCCTAGCTGACCCAAGGATATGTATCTTGCCTCATTATACTATAAAGAACAAAAGTAGTACCCAACTCCTACTTCTTTTCCTGAAGGGAATGGGCTCATCACCTCACCTCAGCTATAGATCTAGCTGTACATTTCCTGATCTGCACTGTTCCCCAGGCCTAAATATCGACACATATTCTTTTTCCCTCACCAAATGCAAAAAAATACCTAGAAACTCACAAGATAAGAGTCCCCACCCCCCACCCCCCCAAAAAAAACAAGACTTCCTTGAAAATACTAGGAACATGTGTTTCTCTCCCTGTTTTATTGCTAAAAACATAATACTAATGTGGTACATGAAAAGAACTGAGAAGGAAAATACCTCTGAATCCATGGCTGGTGTAGACTGACAAATGGGTTGTGACTATGAATGAACGAGCACCCTGGATTCATGTGCATTATCTTTACTGTGTTATGTTAAGGTACAAAAACAGCAAGACAAGGCTACTCTTTATGGGAAAACAGAGTCAGATGTTCTAGCATTGTACTCCCACTGCATTGTAGAACACTTTATAAAGTAAGAAAAGCCTGAAATGCTGGATAATTTCAGAGGCGCAGATCTGGTCTGCTAATACGCCAGGAAGAATAAGCAATTACGATTTTCTATCTAAAGCAACATATGCTATTTGCTGTCCTGTTCTGAACAGCTGCAGGTTAGATGCTGTTAAGACTAGCCCCCCCTCATTCCTCAATATATCAAAATTGAAATTAAACTAAAATAACAGCACCTGCTGAACAAAACACTATTTCAAAATGTGTACTTGCACACAATTACTGTGAAGAGGCTGGCCACCATTGTTACCAGTCTATTCTTTTTTGAATGGAAATGGCAGTGAAGTTTTTTGATGCAGCTGCAGCTCCTCAATTGTATAACTAGTGCTGGCCCCAAGCCAACCCTTGAGAACTCAAGTGGCACCAAAAGATACTATATTGATTTGCAATCGAACATAATAGGCCATCAGCTTAATTATTACTGAAGTGACAAGGTTCTGGATATTTCATATTTATATTTCAGAGGCCTGGGAAAGATGAATGTAAATCTTTAAAATGCATGCATTTGCCTTTCTTCTGAAAGGTTGAGTGCTGTTATGAGTATACGGAAGCGACAAAAGACCAAAAGGACAGGCTATTTGACTCAGGTTCTTTGATCGCACTGTTACTTCCCTGCTGTACAAATAGTTAAAAGCTGCAAAACTAACTGCTCCCCATGGCCAAATGCCCTCTGACCCCTTTTAGTCAGTAAAAAGCAAACAAGGATAATTAATTTCAATTGATTCCACAGCAGGGGCTGCTTTATTCTAAAGAAATGATTATTTAATTGAAATGAATGGAATCATTGGCACCTATCTCTACTCTAAATGTCTGCTGAGTGTGTAGATACTAGCCTCACACCTATGGATCCCTCCATATATTTTACTTCATTTTTAGGAGCACCAGAATGCAAACTATCCTGTTAAAATGAAGAGACAACGTTTATCAGAAGAAATACATTGCTAAATTGTCTGAATGGGAGCTTCCAGGTGTATTATATGAATAGTATGAGGAACTACTTACTCATAGCTCTTACTTGCTCACTCACACTTACAGTTCTTCTGTAATAAGTGGTTACACTTCTCACTTGGAAATGTCTATAGCATGGATAATATTTATGCTTGTGCCATATATATACCTGAAGGTATCTTTGCAAGCTATTGGTAGTGTCTCTCCATATTGAGCTAATATGAAAAGATAAATTACATGAACTGTTCCTATAAAACATCTGTCCCCTTTGGACTTAGTTGATTGAGGGAACAAAATGGGAATGGGAGTGTACATTTGCATGTGTATTTGAATGCACGTCACTTTGAAAAAATTCAATGTAGGGAGAATTCATAAGTATCTGTAGATACATTTTATACAGTTATCCGCACTAGACTACTTTCAATAAGGTGTGTATTTCAGTGTACATCTGAATCTGGAATCATGTAGGTGTGCAGCAATGCTTGAAATTGCATGAGCCAACAAAAGGTGCTTTTTTTTAAAAAAATTAATAAATTGGACAATGGAGAAATAGTTTATGTAGTCTTGTATTAATGATGCAACAAGTTCAGGTAACTGAAATCTCCAAGGCATGCTACTCTTGATGAAATGTGACGCTTTCTAAATCGCTTGAGCACATAGAATCATAGAGTTGGAAGAGACCGCAAAGGCCATCCAGTCCAACCTCTTGCCATGCAGCAATTCTCAATCAAAGCATCCCCGACAAATGGCCATCCAGCCTCTGTTTAAAGACCTCCCAGGAAGGAGACTCCACTACGTTCTGAGGAAGTGTGTTCACTGTCGAACAGCTCTTACTGTCAGGAAGTTCCTCTGAACGTTGAGATGGAATCTCTTTTCCTGTAGCTTGCATCCATTGTTCCAGGTCCTTGTCTCTGGAGCAGCAGAAAACAAGTTTGCTCCCTCCTCAATATGACATCCTTTCAAATCCTTAAAAGGGGCTATCATATCACCTCTTAACCTTCTCTTCTCCAGGCTAAACATCCCTAGCTCCCTAAGTCGTTTCTCATAAGGCATGGTTTCCAGACCCTTTGCCATTTTAGTCCTCCTCCTTTGGACACACTCCAGTTTCTCAACATCCCTTTTGAACTGTCGTGCCCAGAACTGGACACAATATTCCAGGTGGGGCCTGACCAAAGCAGAATACATTGGCACTATTGCTTCCCTTGATCTATCGATGCAGCCTAAAATTGTATTGGCCTTTTTAGCTGCCTCATCACACTGTTGACTCATGTTGAACTTGTGATCTACTTGGACTCCTAGATCCCTTTCACATGTAGTCTCCTTAAGCATGTAGTTCATCCCTATGGGAAGATACCACTGGTTGATTGGCTTTTGATACGATAGATCATGGCATCCTCTTGGATTGCCTGAGGGGGCTGGGAATTGGAGGCACTGCATTGCAGTGGTTCCATTCCTTTCTCTCGGGCAGATCCCAGAGGGTGATGATCGGGGACAGTTGCTCCAGTAGGAGGGAGCTCACCTTTGGTGTTCCACAGGATGCTATTCTGTCCCCGATGTTATTTAACATCTATATGAAGCCGCTGGGCGAGATCATTTGGAGTTATGGAGCTGGGTGTTATCAGTACGCTGATGACACCCAAATCTATTTCTCCATGTCTCGTTCATCGGCCTCGAATTCTGATGGCGTCTCCTCTCTCACTGAATGTATTCGGGCAGTAATGGGCTGGATGAGGAAAAACAGATTGAGGCTCAAACCAGACAAAACAGAAGTGCTCACAGTAGCGGCCCCAAAACCAAGAATTGGGTTGCAACCTCCGGTCCTGGACAGGGTCACACTCTCTGTCAAGGACTGCGTTCATAGTCTGGGGGTGCTCCTTGACTTGTTGCTCCTGATGTCGAACCAGGTAAATGCGACAGTCAGGAGCGCCTGTTATCAGCTTCGGCTGATATGCCAGCTGCACCCTTTTCTGGAAATAAGGAATCTTGAGAGTGTTGTGCACATGCTGGTAACCTCACGTCTAGACTTCTGTAATGTGCTCTACATGGGTCTACCCTCGTGCTTGGTCCGGAAACTGCAACTAGTACAGAATATGTCAGCCAGAGTCATTTCTGGAACATCCAGGAGGGACCATATTACCCCGGTTGTAAAGTCCCTCCACTGGCTGCCCATTAGCTTCCGGACCCAGTACAAGGTGTTGGTTATCACCTTTAAAGCCCTTAATGGCTTGGGTCCAAACTATCTTCGCGACCGCCTTCTCCCCTACAATCCTCCCCACGCACTCCACTCCTCTGGGAGAGGCCTACTTCAGCCACAAAAATCTAGGCTCTCGGCTACCTCCCAGAGGGCATTTTCCATCGTCGCCCCCAGACTGTGGAATGGCCTGCCAGATGAGATCCATCTACTTACATCCTTAGACAGCTTTAAAAAGGCTGTTAAGATGAATCTCTTCTGGCAGGCCTTCCCAGAATAGAGAACCCGGCCTCAGAAAAACGTCTGGGAATAAGATCCTGCCGCTCCCATTGATTGTTTGCTGACTGATGTTGTTGACCTTCTGGTCAGTTTTTAACTTGTATGGGTTTTTTTGTTTGTTTGTTTGTTTGTTTTTAAATTCTGCATTGGATGTAATACTTTTTTAGGGAGGGGAGGGCACCAGGGATTTTATACGTGCTGTATTTTTAACTTTGTTAGCCGCCCCGATTGTTCTCAGAGGGGCGGGATACAAATAAAATTGTATCATTATTGTTGTTGTTGTTGTTGTTGTAATAATATCTTTGTGTCAGCATTTTACATGATTAGCTATACCCTTGTTAAAATCTTTGGTATATTTGTAATTGTTATTCACAACTCTTATGAAGTTGTCATTGTTGTTGTCAATTATTTTCAGTGGTATTGATACAGGGCAGCAAAATGAGATCATTACCTCCACATAAGAATTTTATGAGGCAGGCAAACATACCAAGGAAATATGAAAACAGCAAACATGAGTTCTAGGCATGAATAATTTTTTCACTGTCTCATTCTCTGCAATGTAGACATCTGAAGATTGAAGGAAAATTTCATAGCAGCTGAAGAATTCTCATTTTGCCATTCCCACCCCCAGGTACACCACTGACTTATTTGAACTGATATGTAGAGAGAGCTTGTAGCACCTTTGAGACTAACTGAAAAAAGAAGTTGGCAGCATGAGCTTTCATAGACTTCAGTGTCCAGACTTATTTGAACTGAGTTGATGCATGTAAGACTTTAAAAACTCATGAAAATACATAATTTTTTTCAGAAGTAGTTATGCAACTAGACCTAGATGGGATTGTTCAGCTTTGCATCACAGTGCTGCTGTGCAATTAAGCAGCCAGTAAAGTGTTCAGCAAGTAATAATAATGGTTCTCATATTTGCAAGAATAATGTTTTGTGCAAATGGACCAAAGAGTATATTATTATGAGATCTACTGGCTTGTTGTGTAGAGTTTCAGAATTTAAGACACATGAGATTAGGTTGCTTATGTCTTTTTGACCAACCAGCCAGACTTTCTGTGCCTGCTTGGTGTGTGTGTATGTTTATAAATGAGTCTGCATATTTTGTTTTTCACAAAGATAAAAGATACTAGTTTTGTACTGAGACATTTGCATAAATTGCAGAAACTTCAGAGGGAAAAAAGTTCTTTGTCTCACTTTCCTGCTGGAGGTGAGAAATCTCAATGGGCTCAAGAATTTCTTGGCAGGCTCTACTGGACTGTCAAGACAGTCATATTGAGAATGAATAATTTTGTGAAAATTCTTTACAACCTCAGTGAAGTCATTACACAAAGAATTCTAAAAGATTATTGGTAGAGTAAAAAAATAACCATTCTGTTTTAAAGAAGTATGCCCCATCACCACATGGAGGACACTGACTGCAAAGAAGGGCAAAGAACTTTATTTTCTTTCTTGTATTTGTCTGTTGTCTCTCAATTTAACTAGCCCCTGAGAAGATGTACAATAAATAATAACATTTTAAATATTAAATAAATAAATAAATACATTTATATTAAATATATTACATAAATAAATAAACAGACTAAGTAAATCTAAAAAAAAACAAAACCCTTAAACAGTTAAATCAGAGCTGGCCTGATTTCCTAGGAGAATTTCACAGTTGGAATGTCACTACAGAAAAAGCCATGTCACATGAATGCACCAGTACAGTCTTGCAGGATGTTGAGACATGTGCTAGCCCTGTGCTGGTGATCTCAAATTTGGGGCATGCTCATATAAGAGAAATCAGTCTTTCAGACACATTATCTCCAAACCAAGACCTTGAATTCAGCTCTGAAGCAATTTGGAAGCCAGTTCAGTTTTTGGAAAACCAGTGACAAATGGTCCCTAACATGTACACCAAACAGACTATCCATTTCATTTTGTGCTACCTGTAGTTTTTGAACACTTTTCAATGATGGAATTACATAGAGTACATTACAGTGCTTTTCATGTTAGTTATATGCGTTAATCTACCCAAAAACTGCAAATTTTGCAATAAAACAGGATTTCATATTGGGTACAACAGTTAGTTTTTACATGAAAACTGGTATATGATGGACAGAATCCAAGATGACATTTGTACTGACAAAATAGTGAAATCAAATGAAAGTGGTAATCCTCTTTTCCCATTGTAGACTTCCATGAAACCATGAAATATGATACCTCCTTGTGCTGTGTTTTTTTGGGAGGGAGCTCTCTGAAGACTGCTGAGGCAGCAGGAGAGAAAGAAGAAAAGGAAAGTGTATCCCATCATGCAGATGCTACAGTTCCAGCAGGACACTGGATATGGGACTATAGGTTTCACCAGAGAGTCTTTACAGAGAGTCTTTACTATAAAACAAATGCTTCAATATTCAGGGGACACTGCTAACCTGATTGAAGACCCAAACTACCCAAACTACTCAACTGGAACTTGACTGAATTACCAAACTACCCAAACTACTCCCTGTAACTGAAATTTAAATCACTTATTACTACAACACTGGTCAAAATCTTCTCAGAAGAAAATGAAGTACAAGGTTGTAATAATAATAATAATAATAATAATTATTATTATTATTATTATTATTATTATTATTATTATTATTATTAATGTTTTCCCGCCTCTCCCACTGGATCGAAGCAGGGTTACAGACATTGGATCGAAGCAGGGTTACAGACTAATGAAGTTACACTTGTGCCTGAAACAGATGGGCCAAATAAAGTGGCTTCCAGCCACTTCAGGAGTGTGGCGTTTAGACAACGCATGCCCCCAAGTGGCCAGAAGCTGCTCTGAGGATGCCTAAGGCAGCCTGAAGTTGCCATCAAAAGGAGCAGGTTTAATCTTCTGCTCCCGGTGGATCATTTGGGACTGCAACGGTAACCCACTTCAAGAGCAGGCCATGCGATTGCTGAAGTCCAGGAGCAATCACAGCCAGAGCGGCTGGGGATTGTTCCTTCCAGGCTGTCTGCTTTGACCTTTAGTGAACTGAAACACTGTGCAATTGAATGTGCAATTTTTAAAAAATATATTAATGCAATGCACAATGTACCTCTGAATGTGCTATGTAAAATGTGCATCTTCATGTACTATGCACAGTGGTTTGAAATGTGTTACTCTGTTTCAATTGAACATGAGCTTATTCATCTGATAAAAATGTCCAGCCACTTCTATAGGGAAATGTATGCATTATTAAGATGCCAACCAACTTCTCATTTGAATGACTCTCTGTTTAAATCTCTATGGAAATGATAAAAGTATGCTATGTGCCCGGTACTGCATTAGTATTGTCACCCACAGTGATTTTATAAATAAATCTGCCACATTAAAGTTTCTAATTTGTTTGACATTGTGCTCCTTTCACACAGAACAACACTACCTGTAATGAGACATTCCCTGTAATTCCTATAGAAATCCAGAGTGGAATGAAACCTAGTGGTCCTCTGCATTCCACCAGGTTTGCCTCAGATGCTGCTGCAGATAACCACACATAACAACAAGTTTGGAAGAAAGGCCACAACTTTATTAGCACTCAATTGGTAAGGGTTGGCACGTTTGTCTGATTATCCAAAAACCTGGCACCCACCAGGCGCTTGGGATGACCTAGGGGATAAGGAACACAACTTGACCGCAAAACATGCCATGCGTTCACATATTCACTAAGCCCCTAGTCACCGGGAGGCGCTCCCGCGTTATGGCCCCCCGCAATGGCCATATGCCTGCCCTATTCGCCCCTGGGTACCTATTGACTCCCAATGGGCTGCCCTGGAGGACCGAAAGCTCCGCACCACTGAGCCCGACTCCCAGGGCATCACGGGGTGGAAGAACCACCCCTTCTGCCCTGCACACCAATAGGGAGCCGGGGCAAGCCCCAGTGCATACTGGGGCTTGTCGTTTTTGCTGCCTCTAGCGGCAAAACGGTCTGCCCAGCTAGCGGGCGACCGTTTTTTCCCTTATATCTGATATACCTTTGCTATCCTTTAAAACTAAGCACCATTCTTTCCACTTGAGCTTGAAAGTATGTAACATCAGTGCAGAAACTCAAGTAGATAGTACAGTATAACTCTCCAGATGTCTCTGATGTTTCTATTTTGCACATTTTGTTTCCTGTGTTTCTCTTTTGACTGGCTATGATGTTTTACTCAGGTACTGTATGCCCAGGGAGTATTTCTACCCCATTCCCTTTTGAGCAATTCTACCTCTCATTCCCTAGGGATGAATCATCCTGAAACAAATATCAACTTTCTGCTGGGGTTCATTTTAAAAGCTCCTCTGATATCTTTTGAAGTCAAGCACTAGCAGGCTGGTTCCATTCCGGTTCAAATGAAGCTGACCCATTTGGAAATCTGACTCTCACTCCTATCTACTTCACTCTTTCATCCATTCAGTGAGGCACCTTGCTTTCACCACTGGAAATACAGACCGTATTTTAGACAAAACTTCCTTGGATATTCTGGGCCTCAGGTAGGCAACATAAATTTGGCTGACAAGACTGAGTAACTACATTTCTCTCTTCGTCAGTGCCAATATGCAGCAGAATGACTGACTTTATCCCAGAACTGTTTACACCACTATCTAGATCAGGAGTGGGTAAAGTGAAACCCATAGGGTATATGCTCCAGATCTTCCATATCCTTTGACTCACTCCCATTCCAGTTTTTGTCCAAAATGGTCAGATGTGCTGCCTGCCTAGATGGTACATGATTGGTTATTTCATTCTATGTTCTTGGACTGTTTTAAATAGATGAGGAACCTTTTATTTCAAAACTGGAAGTGAAAATATGGCAACATAACTTGATTTGCTTGTAGAATCCTGCTATGGTTTCTTTTCCCCATCTCCTTAGGAGTTACTGGTAGACTGCCCCAGGGTTGTTTATAGTGGGATTCCCCACATTACCCTTATTGGCTTCTTTCCTACATAGATGGTGATGGTAAGGTGGAGTTGGAGCAGGAGTTGTTTGTTTACCTCAGTGAAAAATGTTATTCACAAGCAGAAGACAGGGAAGCTGCATTTCCATGTTCTGCTTAGTCTGAAGTCTGTTGCTTATCTTGTACAGGTCCTTAACTAATTTGTGCTTCACTATCTTTTTTTATCTTATGCTATGTGACTGGGACACAGAGGTTTTAGCCCTGAGGGTCCTCCTGACACTTATCTCCATGGTTTTCACACTTTCATTCAAGCCCACAAGATCTAGTTTGCTCAAGTTTTGCAAATTCAGTACACAGCTGATCCCATTTATTTGGTAATGACATTGCATTCTAGGTGAACAAATTTTATAATTTACTTATAACCCACTGCCTCTTTTTACTTATACTGTCCTTGACATTTTTGTATTTGGCAATGTCTTAGTAACCAAGACTAAGGCTAAGTCCAAATGGACCAGGGGAAAAATGGACATGAAGCTTGTGTCTCTTGATGATTCCGTCTTGCATCAAATTCCAATATGTTTCCTCAACAGTGCATTGAAATGTCAAAGAAGCATCCTCACTATTGATTAGTAGATCACATGGATGGCTTAAATATTGCTTATGGACTACAAAATCTTAGATTCACTTATCCTGTACTCACTGTCATGTTCTCATCTTTCCATTTCCACAGCTCTTCATCTCTCTGATAATTCTGTCAGGATCCATGCTATTTATCCATGGTTTTTCTCTTATCTGCACCTGGAATTGGAGAGTTTTCCTGCATGGGACTTTCCCCTAATTACACAGTTAATTATATATGCTAATTAGTTATCAGCATATATTAAGTTTCTAATTAGTCCAATGCATAGATTTCACTCCACCCTCACCCCCACCGCAGCCATGTATTTGGACTTCTAGTTAGCTTCCTAGAGTTTTGGAATTCCATGTGGTAGAACTACTAAAATCTTCCAAACTTGACAAATGAGAAGGGATTTTAAAAAATTATTTAATTTTATTTGGTTTATTTTATTTTATCATATCTGAAATATTTGGTCTCAGCTAGAATACTTCTATTGTTGTCTGTTGTTTGTTTGTTTGTTCACATTCCACAGTAGAAAACCTATTGTAGGCTTTAAGCAACCAGAACAATATGCTAAACATGTTGAGAACTATTTTAGCTTCTACTCTTTCTGTGTTCTTGAAAACTAGATGTTTGTTTTTGAAAAGGTGTGCTGATCTGCCTGTTTCTAGTCCATATCAATATCATATCCATGAATTAATAAATTTGTACTCACTTCATTAATGTATGCTGAAAAACATCCCTATGAAAACTTGTATTCTATTTGAAAGTATTTATTCACAAAATATTCTACTTTTCTTACCCATCTGTGGATGTGGCCCCCTTCCCCGGAGTGGGTGCAGTCACTCTTGGATCCATGCTTACTTCCAGCAACGAAAACACATGGCACCACTGATGCTTAAACAAAAGGAAAAGTCTTGCTTCAGACAACCTAGAGACACCAGACTCTCAATTGTTATGCATGGGGTTCTTCCCACAGGCTAATGGTGGCCATGAAACACTTCTCAGCCAGCTCCCAGTTTGATTTCTCCCATATCTCAGGGCCTGGTCCACATTCCCACACTTGTCCCTTTATAATAATAATAATAATAATAATAATAATATTTATTTGTATACCGCCCTCTGGCAAACCAATCCAGGCGGTTAACAACAGTAAAATATAAAATATGACAATTAAAAACACTTTATCCCTCCCCCCCTTAAGACAATATTAAACAGTATAACATATTAAAAACACAATGTCAATGCATAAAAACAACAATTAAAAACTGAAAACCCTGATATCCCTCTGTTGATCCTCGACCATCACTAAGATGGGGCCACGGGAGGAATGAGGGAATCAGGAACCTGGGCCGGGATGGTTAATCTGGAAAGGCCTGCCGGAAGAGATCCGTCTTGACCGCTTTTTTAAAGCTGTCTAATGATGTTATCTGACGGATCTCATCCGGCAGGTCGTTCCAGAGTGCCTTCTAAATTGAATTCTTCTCCACAAACCAAAGATGTTCCTCTTTCTTTGTTCACTTTCTCTAAGACCCCTTTCCACCTCAGGTCTCTCAGTCTCATCTCCACCTAGGGTCTTTCCTGGGATCTTCCCCAGCCTCACTGTACAACTGCCAGCCAACCTGCCTACCTAGGATTCCAGCTTATCCTGATTTCCTCTCCAGTGTCTGCCTCATCTTCTGCTCCTCCCTCTCATGTCCACCTGTCCCCCTCTTCTTATACCTTTCTCCAATTGCTTCACCTCTCCCCACTCCTCTGGACCTGGGTCCTCCTGCCCCTCCTCTTTCAGCTTCTTGTCTTGCACCTGATCCTTCACCTCATTTCCAGTCTCTTCCTCCCCTCCAGCCCGACCAACCCAACCACCTGGTCACATCATCTTAACATAAAATATGCAGATTTATACATACTTTGGTACATTGTTGTAGTGATATGGAAATCAAAAGATTAATTCCTTTCTGATCTGTCTGTGTATCTAGGGTATCTAGGAAGTGTTTTTCATTGATGCTTTTATCATCATTTTCGGTTGTAAGCCACTACAAGGACTTTTTAAGTCCAACAAATGGAGTTGTCTAAAATATCTTAGACAAATACTTTTAAATGATGATTTTGTAGATACAATTGAAATACTTCAAAATATCCTTCTGCAGTTCCAGGGTGGGGAGGGAGGGTAGGAATGCAGAATTTTATTTTGCAGGAAGTGTCTGGACAAAGTAGGCTTTTGTGAATGGACTATGCTACATTCATTGCATCATATATACACAGATGGAGAATCAGTTTGCAGAGAAGCTTTGCATTATGAGATATGGTGAAGGTGTTTACATGGTCACTGATGCTGAATTGTAAATTGCAGTTTACCTGATGACATAAACATTACCCTATACAGAAAAATGTCTGGCAAAGAACTAAAAAATGAATAAAAGTGACCAGAAATATGTAAATATGGGTTAACTAATTCAAGAGAGAAAAACTTGCAAACAGACCGTAAATAATTTTCTTGTTTCACTTCTCACCCAAAGCCTTTCCTTTCTCTTTTATCTCTCTTTCTTGCTGTCAATTAATTTGCTACTCAACAATACAACAAACCACATTCAGTTTATTGCTCTAGGCAAAACTCCTCACAGTAGCACAACAGTTTCAATGGGACCATACATTTTTTTAAAGAGAGAGAAAAAATAATATTAATACATTTTATGATGGTTCCCACTACTATAACAGCAAGATGTTTACTGTTTTGTTGCATTATGATGCATCTACAAGTAACCCAGGGTTTAGGGGCTTGACAGATGGGTAGAAGTGCCCTCTTTTGGACAAAACCTGTGAGGCCCATTGTTATGTAAACTTCCTGTAGCAAACTCATAGGGAAACCATTTAAATGAGTAAAACTCCTGTACCTATTTTAAAGGCATCATATAGTTTAGATTACATTATAAAATAATGCAGAATGAAAATACATGTTGTCCATAGAAAATAACATAAACTGGTCTTAGGTCACTTCTGAAAATAATCAGTCACACTACATAGGCTAGGATTCACCTATGAGAGGCAAATTATGAAGGGAAACATTGACATTCATGGTCCAGCTGCAAAGAAGGAGATCCTACATCATCAATTTAGTTACAAATGTGTAACTAATACATTTGAAATTAAGTAATGCTTCCTGGTCTCCCCCTCTCACTCACACACCTATCTTCACAGCCAGCAGCCACATGGAGCAATGGAAGAGCAAGCAAGGCTACAATGCGGAATTGCAACAGTGATCTTGTTTCTGGTTGTTGCAGTCTTTCTTACTGAGAGAAGGCTAAAAATGCCATATTGCTGCGCCCCGATCACCAGCTGATCAGATTTTCATTAATAATAATAACTTTATTACAGTCATTTGACCAGCACAATTTACAAAATTCCAATTTAAAACATAACTTAGTTTTATACCATAGGTTCATGTACAGGCAGATTGGAGAGTATAAACAAATGATAGTTTATAAAAAGTAAGGATAAAAAGTAAGGATAGGACTGCACAATCAGGTTGTTGGTGCCAACCCATATGTTGCATGTGTTCTAAGCTTCTGTGAACTCTACCTCATTTTATCAGATGTCTGGAGAATAATCTCAGTTGGTGGATATTTATATGCATCCCGGACTCGGTGACTAGAAATGCAAAGAGTGATTTTTCTTAAAAGTTGTGGCTTAACAAATATAAAGAGGTCAAAAGACATCCAGTACTGATAAACAGATTAACACATATGGTGACAAAAAGCTGTTGTCCAGTCTGAGTAGAATTAACACCAGGTTGACCCATAGTGGGTAGGGGAAAGAATTGAGAGGGCCAGAATACATGGAAATGCAGAAACTACAGACAGAGAAAAATTGTTTAAGCGGTAGCTATAAAACAAACTGAAGTTAGCAATATTGAGAAATGTGTAAAAATTAGCTAATTAGCATATTTAGTGAGACAAAAAACCCTTTGCCAGAAGAAAGAGGTGAATATCTTGAGGAATTCTTGTCCAGCTACTTTGTATAAATACTCAGACCACACAAGTCTGAGCAGATGTGATTGCATTGTAGGGTCTCATTAAAGACAACAAATGTTATGGCACATTTGAGGTGAAAGATGAAAGCATGTAAATATGTGTATCTGCCAACAAGCCTTCTGTATAAAGTAGTGCTTATTTGTTCATTATGCAGTTTGACATTTGTTTCAAGAAGCTGAATTGGTTTCATTGACTTCTCTAGGTTGATGGTGGAGTTGAAGCTGTTGAACTCTTGGGGGGAATGTGATCTCTTCTTTCCCATGAGTCTGGATAATAAAGATGTCATTAATGAATCTCAGGTGGAAAAGGAACCTTTGGGTACAGTAACTGAGGAACCATAGTCATTGCTACCCAATCCCAGAATAACGAGACCAGACACCGAAAGGGGATAAAACAGGATAAAACAAACCTGAAGAGTTTTGAGATTGAGAGGTGGAAGGGCTACCTGACTTCTTTACCAGATGCCTAATATGCATGCGTTCTCCCTCAATTTGCCAAGCAGGCATCATACGCTGCATCCATAACTGAGAATGGAACAAATCCCAGCACATAGTGGGGTATAAGACAGTCCTCATCCAAAAGGCCTCATCATATAACAGCCAAGTAAGGCCAGCATAGTCCACATAAGCCCTGTGAATAATACCGATATATTGGAACAGGGCAGCAGCAGGAGGAGGCTGCAATTTTATGATTATCCTGCATAGATGAGAAAACCATCAAGCCAATTAGAGAAATTGCATTCCACTTTCCTTCAACACAATTTTTCCTTCTCCTTGTCATCCAGCTCATTTCTTTCACCTAACAATATTCTGAAGTATTTCAGACTTTTTACTCTTCTCTCTACACTAAGGGAAATTTCCTCAGACAAATTTGAAACCTTTCTTAAATCAATTAATATTAAAATATTGTCAAGCTCTCATGCAGCGTTATTGAACAAACCTATTTCAGAACTAGAATTTAGACAGGCAATTCATGCTTTAAAAGTGGGGAAATTGCCAGGGCCAGATGGTTTTTCAGGATAATTTTATAAATTACTTTACAAGGAATGATCCCCTCACCTACTGAAATTGTTTAATGAAGTCCTTAGTCAAGGTTTATGCCCTCAGACTTGGTGCACCTCTAGAATCATCCCAATCCCCAAGACCAAAGATCCCAGTCCATCTAACTCAATATTTAGACCGACTTATTATGTTTAGATCACTTATTAACCAGGATGCTAAACTGTTCACAACTATACTAGCCCGTAGAATAAATACCTTCATTACAGAATACATTGATCAAGACAAAACAGGTTTTATGCCAACTTGAAAGATATCTCACACTATTTGTAGAGTATTGAATGTCATCTACTATGCTTCCTATTCAGAGACCTCATTGGCAATGATGTATCTTGATGTACTGAAAGCGTTTGATCACTTGAATTGGCAATACCTGTTTGGAGTGCTTCAGGAAATGAATTTTGGCCTACATTTTATCAGAGTATTGAATTCTTTATATAACAGTTCACAAACAACTATTATAGTTAATAAGTTGACTTCAGTTTCCATCTCCATACAGAGAGAGACAAAACAAGGTTGTCTTCTTTCACCACTTTTTTTCCATAGCCATTAGACCTTTGGCTAATCTTATCTGATGTAATCTTAACATTCATGGCCCAAACAGTGGAGGAAAAATTCACAAGTTAAACCTATTAGCAGATGACATCTTACCTTTTAAAGAACATCCTTACAGATCTTTTATAGAATTACAAGTTATCTTGGACTCCTTTGATTATTTTGCAGGCCTGCGAATCAATTATACAAAATAAAAACTTCTGTGTTTTAATACCTCTATTAATGAGCAGAATTCACTGCAACACTTAACAAACCTACAACTATATCCCTCAGGCTTTATTTATCTAGGTGTATACTTCATTAAAGATATTAACCAGCTTATATTACAAAACTACAAAAATGTTACTAGATGGATTACTGCAAAGTTAAGAGGCTGGAAACATCTACATCCTTCTATGCTAGGGAGAATTGCCTTGGTGAAAATGTTCCTTGTCCCCCATCTATATAGCGATTTTAAAAATGGCAAAGATGGCCATAGTTCTGTTGAAGATGCTGGCATACTACTAATGATGTATCATAACTTATATGTACTTTCAAAATTCCCATCTACTCATTTAATGCTCAAAGAACTCCTGAACTCAGACAGTATTCATATTGTACAAGAATCACAGGCCATTTGTGAACAAGTAAACCTGTTGCTAGAGAGGGGGCATTATATATTGTATGCCTTAGGCAAAACCTTTGTATTATAGCATTAAATCCCTACTGAGAAAATGTGAATGACTGTTTACTGAGAGGGATGCTGTGAAAAACAGCATTCTCTGAAATGCCAAATTAGAAGTCTGCCTAGATATATCACTTTGAGGCACTTCTGAATGGGCACGTTTTTAAACATTAAATGATGGTATGATTCAAATTTAGAAGATCTGGAACACTAGCACAAGATTCAGAACAGAAAAATGTCAAAAGAACATATTGAATTCAAAGGATAATATTTTCAGCAGGGTCCAAAAGCAAGAGGCAGAAGCCATTTAAATTCAGCACTTGGTTTTCTTTATACTGTACTGTTAAAATCAATATTGGGAAATATGAGAAATCTAAGAAGAACACTACACACAAAAGCTTTAACCATAGCCAGATCCTGCTAAGCTGCAAGTCAGAACTGTCTTGGGGCATTGACAGAAGGCACTGACAGAAAAAAGTGTGACCAGAAATCTTCAATTATGTATTTTTGGCAAGTTGAGCCATCTACCAAAAAAACCCGCAAACAAACAGAAACATTGATAATATTCAATGGCACTATTCTTTATAAAGGAAGAAATGGCAACCACCTACTCAAGTAATTTTAAAATAAAAACATGTGAGAATAGAAACTGAGCAATTGTTTCTAAGCATATGAAAATCCAGATGAATATTAATAATAAAAAACAAACAGAAGTCCAAGATCAAGAAGAAAATGTTTATTTATAAAGACATGAAAAGAATCCAAGAATGAGGGGGAAGATAATGACATGTTATGGATCCCACATCCTAGAAAGATTTATTTGTTTAGAAGAAATAAAATTCTAATTTGTAAAATGTTTAGAACCCCTTGAAAAAATAACAAAAGTGTATGTGAGCGAGTGTGAGCGAATGAGAGGGAGAGCAAAAGCTCCATGATCTTGCAACTAATATACTTGGAACTTGGCATTCATACTAACAGTACTAAGGGTGTGCTTATTGTTGTTGCTGTTGTGTGACTTCAAGTCATTTCTGACTTAGGGGCATGGTACAGACCGCCCTTTGGGGCAGTCTGCAGCCGCCCCTTTTATCTCCGGGTTGGGGGCAGGGCAGCCTCACCAGCAGCCCTGTGGCCCCAGTTTGGAGTTTTACCAGACCAAGGAGAAACCGCAAAATGCCGCTTCTCCGTAGCACAGAAAAGGGATGTCCTTGGGGCTTCATGCCCCTGGATACCTTGGGGGTCAGAGTCATGGGAGAAAGGAGCCACCTGGCCCTTTTCTTCCTGGCATTATTACTGCAGCCGTTTGGTTGCTGCGGAACCGAGGTGGCTCATAAAAGGAGCTCCGTTTAGGAGCTCCTTCCTGTGCCATGCCTAGGCTGCCATAAGCGGCCTGCAGTGGCATGGAGACATCATGCCCGCATCATGCCATTTGGACGTGGCACATATGTGATGTAATCGTGGTGGCCCCTGTGTAGATGGGAGGCCGTCATGATGATGCCACCACCACGTACTGGGGTTACAGGGTGTGTAGACACTCCACCCCTGGACAACCCTTGTATGCGGCCAGGCTGGTGCAAAGCGCCGGTCTGAATCAGGCCTCAGTGACCCTAAGGGTTTTTCTGGGACTGAAAGTGTGTGAGTTGCCCAAGGTCTTATTGGGCCAGTGAGTTTCCATTGCCAAGCAGTTAATTGAACCCTGTCATAGTCCAGCCTTCATACCATTACACAACATTGGCTGGATGGTGTGCATTCCAGGGTTGTTTAGGCATCCATTTATTTTAAATAATTTTAATGTGTCAATATATTGAAGCTTGCAGGAACATCTTTACTCATTAGATGACCAAATTCCATACACAATGATTAGGTTTGCAAACAAAAAAGTGTGGAGAATGGCGGAGTAGTCCAAAGAACAGAATTATAGAGCTGAACCTCCTTCCTGCTCTGGGGAAGCCACTTGATATATATGGAATGGGCAGACATATCCATCAAGGGTGTACTGTGTCAAGGGCCTTGCCTAGAGATGTCAGCAGCCTTTTTTTAATTTTATTTTATTTTATTTTATTTGCACTTGAATGAGATGGGCCCAATGTATTCTCCTCTGACAGCTGGATAACTTTGATTTGAGACTTTGGTTTATCAAATGAAAGTTCACTGCTACCTGTGTGAAGCTGGGTACGTTGGCTAGTGCATAATATAATCAAAGAGGATACAAGTAAATCTGTGCTCCATTTGCTTTTCAAACAGTTTTGAGATGTAAACTATACTTCCAGGAGACGGGAAAAATTCATTTTAAAAAGAACCACATCTGCTTTCCATTTTAAAGAGTTTTCCACCCTGTTTCACCATTATTCTCCTTTAAATCTGCTGGTGTTTCAGTACCATGCTTTAAAGTTTTAAATGGGATTTTCTTTTGCCAATCAGGAATATATATATGTTGGTGTCATGTAGTTTGCATCTAGTGGGTGAAGCTGGATCAGTAATATGGAAGGACAACTCAAGACAATAAGTAAAATAAATTAAGCAGTTTATTAATATGCATGGCTTAACACATGGCTTTAGCAATGTGATCCTATAGTCTCTCATACAGTATCTTAGTGACTACCTGTACAGTTCAATAGGAAAGGATTAATGTCTTCAGTCAATAGTTAAAAATATTTTTAAAAATCTTATGCATTTAAGTGAGAAGGGCAAAGGTTAAATACAAAGTTAACACCAAATTTCTTTTTTAGATTTTCCGATTCTGAGAAAAATCTAACAGTTAAGAACTTCCAAATTCAGTTTTCTGGAACAGATGAAAACCTCCATGTGGAGCCAGAAGTAAAATCCAGGAAGAACACCTGGATGCAAATAAGATAACTCCCTTCCAAATTCCCTTCTTTACTAATTTCATTGGTTTTAAAAAATTTAAACCAACAAAATCTAATCATGAACAAAATTAAAAAAATAAGACATCCATTGAAAAACCAGCTAATAAACACAAGCTTTAGGGCTCCCTTTTAATTAATTAATAACTTAATTAATGACTCAGATCTGGAATTAAGTCAATGCTGAAAGTCCTATTTAAGTCAATCAATTAATTTAAAAATAAATTTAATTATCTTGTCCCCTAAAAATATATAATGTACCTGATAATTTAATTGAATTTAAGATTAGATTTCCCCCTTTTGAGTTCAGAGACAAATTTCTAACATTGGAGGGGGAGATTAGAATTCAAATTCCTTTTCCTTCCTTCTTCCACCCTCCTGGAGTGGATTAAGACATGCTGAGGACTAAATTTAAGATTTATTATTGATGTTAACTGCCCTCAAGTCAGTCTCAACCCATGACAATCCTGTGGATGAAACATCTCCAAGATTCTTCCACTGCTCTGTCTTGTCCCTGCAGACTCATATCTGTGACCCCCCACCCCTTAATAGTCTCTCTTTGCTCACTCAGTGGTACAGGTGCACTGGGAAAACTATGTGTTGTGGTAGACATTTTCTTTATATCTGGAGAAATGTGGTATATTTGAAGTATCATAAATTGGAACATAAATTGAGACTTATGTGCATATGAAATCCTCATGCTTCAAAATGTGTTGTTGTTAACTGCCCTCGAGTCGATCTTGACCCATGGAGGCCCTATGGATAAGACATCTCCAAGAGTCCCTGTCTTCCACTGCTCTGCTTGGTTCTTGCGGCCCTCTTATCTTTCTACTTCCCTCCACCTTTCCCAGCATTCTTATTTTTTCCAGTGATTCGTGTCTTCTCATGATGTATCTGAAGTACGACAGTCTCAATTTTGTCATCTTGGCTTCCAGGGAGATTTCTGGCTTGATCTGTTAGAAATCTGTTTGTCTTTTTAGCTGTCCATGGGATCTTCAGCACTCTTCTCCAGAACCACATCTCAGATTAATTGATTTTCTTCTTGTCTTGTTTCTTAACTGTCCAGCCTTCACATCCATACATGGTAACAGGGAATACAATGGTTTGTTTGATTCTAAATTTTGTGCTGAGTTGTATATCTTTGCATTTTAGAATCTTTTCTATTTCCTTCATAGCCACTCTCCCCGTTCTTAATCTTCTTCTGTTTTCCTGAGGGCAGTCCCTATTTCTATCAATGTTTGATCCCAGGTATGAGAACTCATTTACTATTTCTGTTTCTTCCTTGTCTAGGTTGAATTTGTCTAGATTTTCCATGGTCATTATTTTTGTTTTCTTTATGTTCAACAGTAAGTCTGCCTTTGCACTTTCTTCTTTTATCTTCCTTAGTAGTTGTTCTAGGTTTTTGATATTTTCTGCTAATATTATGGTGTCAACTGCATATCTTAGATTGTTGGTATTTCTTCCTCCTATTTTCCCTCCTCCTTCTTCTGTGTTCAGTCCTGCTTTTCATATAAAATGTTCTGCATATATGTTGAACAGACAGCATGAAAGGATGCAGCTTTGTCTGACCCCTTTGCCAATTGAAAACCATTCTGTTTTTCCATGTTCTGTTCTGGTGGTAGCCTGTTGTCCTGAGTACAGATTTCTCACAAGGACTATCAGATGTGTTACCACTAGGTAGCACACAACATTGTGAAAAATATGTCCTAAATAGCAGGTTACTTATCTTACAAACAAATCTGGCAGTGCCCCATGAAAACTTCCACAGCCTTTATTTCTCCAACACAGCTCTCACTTCAGAATAAGTAAAAGGGAGACTGTTTGGAGGCATTGACTGGGTAGGCTGGTAGGGACCTTGGATCCACAGAACCCAGAGCTATCCTGACCTCCTAAGACCACAGTCCCTGGGAACATTTAGACCAGACTTTGAATTGATGTGTTTTCCTTCCCACTGTTGGCTATGGGATGGAATCATTTCAAAACGATAGTTACCATTTCAGTGCAATGGGTAACAGGTGAAGGATCCTTCCACCTTAAGCAGAAAAGAAGCAGGAGAAAGAAAGAAGAGAGGGAGGAAGGAAGGGGAAGCCATCTGGAGAGAAAAGTGGAAGGAAAGGAGGTAATGGCTACTTTTATTTTGATCAGAGATTATACTGCACAGCCGCTCCATAGTGTCCTCACTCTAGTGAACAATAGCAGCCAAGGGATTCCTGAGTGCAGTCCATCCCCCCACCTCAAGCCATTGATTTGCTGTGGGGATATTTTCTAGCTGCCCTTGGTCACCTGGAGAAGAAAGAACATTTTTTTCACTACAAGTAGAGTCCTCTGGCTACTCTTTCTTTCTTGGGTGAACTAAGGCAGCTGGAAAGCATACTGTTGCACACCCACTAATGCTGTTCTGAACTTAAGAAAGAAGTTGTGAAGAAGAAGAAGCCCAAACACACATATGCCCACAGATCCCAAACCAAGAAGTGGAAATTAGACAGTTGAGGCTGTAGAACAGGATTGTGATCTGTTCCTTACCATGAACACTTTTACCTGCTTTACATCTCACTCTGGGGTGGAAAATCAGTTTTCAAGAGTGAAATTAGAGAAGTGTGAAAATCTTCATGAAACACCAGCTTTTTCTGTCTTCTAAACTGAGAGATAACAATGCATCAAATGTTGTAACAACAAAAAGCCAAATGTTCTGCAACACTTTTGAAGGGGGAAAAAACCCTCTCAAATATTAGAAACAATTTTGGCTCAGGCTTTACGACGACTACTGTGTAACATTTCTATGCAACTGAAATTTCTGTTATCCCTCATTAATTGTGCTGAACTCTCCTTAAATGAGGCAATGAAGTGGTTTGTAATAGCTGTCATCATGAACAAGGAAAACTACAAAGCAAACTCTGTAATTTCCAAGAAAATATCCCAGATGATGCTCCTTATTTTGTTGCCAAAAGATGATGAGCTGTACTGTACCTTAAGCATTGGTTTGTATGGTAGAGATGTAATATTGCTAATTGTCTAAAACTGTAACAGCTGTGTAGTCATTTTAATAACTAAAAAGGATCTCGATGATTGTAATTTTGAACATCATTTTGACATCATTTACCATTGCCAATATTTTATTTTCTTTCACTGTCTTAAAGCACATACTCCTGGAAATTTTCTGTGAGAGCGAGAAATGATCCTGACCTTTATTTTTATTAAACATAAGCTACTAAGTAGCACTTCAGGCTGATTGTACTAAGCCAGGCAAGTACTTTAGTCAAGAAAATTTCTTCACTGCTATGCTTTGTGCTATTAATTGGTATTTGCTCACAGTTCAAGGTTCTGTCCCTACAGAACCAAGTGCATGGATCTTTATTCACTTCTAAACCAAACAGAACAAAACATTCTTGTCAGACACAGTTTTGCTTACTTTTTCTGTTAGTAACTTAATTTTCTTTGTATGGAAATAAAGGGTGAGGATTCCTGACTGGGTATGAATCCAGTTACAACCAAAGGAACACGTGTCAAATTTCTGGTTAAAAGGTCTTTGTTTTTGTAGCTGGTTTTGCATAAAACATCACTGAAAATTCAGCCTAGAGACTATATCGTAATAGCAGCTATCCAAGAGAAGCAGCTTCCAAAGAAATTTCCCCCTCTTTTTTTCAGGTACAGTTGGGATACAGGGTTCTTTTCAGGGTATTAGGAATGTACTCTGGATTTCAACAAGTCCTGAGTCTCATCAGAAAGAAGGAAACCACCAAGGAACCTCTCTGCACAGCTATAGGATATACATTTTACCACTATCACCACTGAAACTGCCTTATTCCCTAAATGGCATAATGCTTAGAAACATCTATCCTAGCTCGATAATGGATTTTGAGAGGATGTTATGTCTGTGCCAGCAACTACATTGTTGCTGCTTAGGGATGAACTGTCCTGAGATTAACTGTATGTGTTTAATGATGTAGCAGAGGACATTTCAAAATTTAGCAAAACAAGCATCGTTCTTGACACCAAGGCAAGGGGGAGAGGACTCCTCTGATCAATATGCAATATCTTACAAAGTAAGCATCACCTGTGTTGCTTGCACATCAGTACCCACAGGAATGCACAATAAAATGTTTCTGTGCTGTTTCTCCCAGATTATGGAATTAATTTCCCTTTGAGTCCCACTTTTGCTGCTTTCAGGAATGCTGTGAAGTTACGTCTTCAAACTGGCCCTTCGAAGCATTTTGATGTTCATTGATTATTGCTTTTCTTGTTTAATTTGTTTGTTTTTTGTGATGTTAGCCACTAACAGGCATTATTCTTTTAGTAGAAAGAATAAAAATGCAGCAAAATAAACAGATAAAATTGCAAATGGATTCTAATGAAGATTATTAATAGAAATGCACCACTTAGCTGGATTAAAAAAAAAAACTTTCCCATACCTCTTATCTGATATTCTAACAAATCACAGTGTCTGTATGTCTGCCCTAGCACTAATAATATTGTATAGAAAATAAAAAATGGAAAGGAAAAGAAATATAAACTTTCAGAAATGATAAAACACATGGATGCACCTTACTGTGATCCCCCCCATTCCAGTAAGTAACTCTTTATTTTTTCTTTTTGGTTTATATTAAATATTATCATTTTGTGAATGCAGTCAAAATGGAGGAAGAAGCGATAGTCCAGATCTTCCTGAATCAATTTAAGACTTTTGGTGATTCTGATAACTTAAGATTGGGCTCTACACATTCTGGATAGTAATAATATTTGTAGTTTAAGTTTTTCTCTACTAATAGAAATTCATCTTTCAAATAACATATTGTGTTTTTAGGAATAGGTAACAATTTGCATTTTGACATATGTTGGGTTAAGATAAGACTAATTAGTAAAACTAATTAACTAGGTAATGAACAATTCCAAAATATATAGATAAGAACTGCTTAACACCTGCAAAGTTCATCCAAAATATTATCATAAATTCCACTTAATTTCTGTAGAATAAGATACACTGACATTATTTTTTTTAAAAAATCCTTCACATTTATATCTATCCAATTAACTATTGTTGCTACTGTGTTGTTGTTTTTTAAACTCCCTTCTGATTCATGTCTTCGGATCTTTATTCCTTTTTTGTCAGAATTTTGTGAATATTCTAATTGAATGAAATTGATAATAAATAAGTTTTAGGTACTACCCAAATTTTGAGCTTTTTTTTTTACCTAGCCTCAAATGTCATTTTCTGACTATATTGCCTGTAAGAGCTTACAGTTTACAATATGATGAGACTGCAAATATTGACATATTGGTGGATAGTAACTATACATAAACATTATCAATTCATGAGAAAGAGCATATATTATTATTGATCAAATCTTGAATTCACCAGTTCATTTAGAATTCAGTTGATATGTACAAACTTTCTTTATGAGTATTCCAAGAAGAAAAAGAAAGGCAGACAGACAGACAGACACCTGGAGGGAATTCTGCCTCCATCAATGAAATTTTCCTTCAATCTTCAAATTTCTAACATTGTAGAGAAAGACACTAAAATTCACCCACACCTTGAACTCTCATATTTGCAATGTTTGTGATCCCTTTTTAACTTTTCCTGACCCTTTTCTTTGGATGCTTAAACGGTATTTCTAGTTGTTCTACTGAAGTTTTTAAGTTATTAATTTATTTTACATTACTAAGAAAGACAATTTCATTGGGAGGCATTTGGATAATTCTTTTCTGGGAGGCACAAGACCGTCATTATGTCAGCACCACTACCTGGTAGCTACACCCTGACATAGTCAATGGATAAAATGATATGTTCAAAATTGGTCTGGAGGAAAAAATGAACAAATTTGAAGACTCAGTATTGTAACTGCTACTATCATCATCATCATCATCATCTGTGACTGAAAGTGGCTTAAGGTTAAACATATGCAGCTTTAAAATTCATATCATACAAAAATTAAAAATATAATTAAACCAACAGAATTCAATACAGTTAAAGGTAGTGATTAAAAGAACGCAAGAAATAAATGATTAAGCACATACTGAAAGGTTACTGCATCAAATTTCATAGATGATAGGAATCTGAAATAATGTCTTTGTTCAGGCATGTAATTATACCTTCATATTTTAAATTTTGTTTTATTTCATACTAGAAACATGGGACAATGAATTAAAAGCTTCGGCTGATATGCCAGTTGCGACTCTAACTGGAGCCACAGGACCTAGAAATTAATAATAATAATAATAATAATAATAATAATAATAATAATAATAATAATAAAATAATAATAATAATAATAATAATACATTTTATTTATATTTTCCCGCTTCTTCAGGTGGATCGAAGCGGGATTACAGTCAGAGTATATAATAGAACAATACAATACAAGTGCAGTTACAAATACAAATACAAGTACAGTAATTCCAACAACAATCATTAAAAACAAAATATAAAAACAATCCTCTATCTAAAAACATGCGATATGCCGATCTTGATTAATATCTTGGGGTAAACTTCTGTTAGGGAATAATATTCTTTATAAAGAGTCAGGAGGGTATGCTAATCGGAAGAGGTAAGTTTTCAAGGCCTTCTTAAAGGCATCCAGAGTAGAAATAAGTTGAATCTCTTCCGGGAGATTGTTCCAGTGTGTGGGGGCCATAGCCGTAAATGCTTTTTGGTGAGTAGTTGTTAATCTCACTTTGGGATGCTCAAGTAAATACTTCCCTGTTGTTCTGAGAGTGTGGAGTCGATTGTGTAGGGAGAGGCGTTCCCTCAAGTAACTCGGGCCCAAGCCATGTAGGGCTTTAAAGGTAATAACCAACACTTTGTATTGGGCCCGGAAGCTAATTGGCAGCCAGTGAAAAGATTTTAAGACAGGTGTTACATGGTCTGACCTTGAGGTTCCGGTGACTAATCTGGCTGCAGCATTTTGAACTAGCTGAAGCTTCTGAACTTGGTACAAAGGTAGCCCCATGTAGAGTGCATTACAGAAATCTAAACGAGAGGTTACCAGTGTGTGTACTACTGTTTCAAGGTCCTTTTGGTCCAGACAGGGGTGCAGTTTGGTCCAGACAGGAGCAACTTCCCAGAGGACCTTTTCTGCTGCCACTCCAAAAATCTGGAACAACCTACCAGAAGAAACTCACCAAATAAACTCTCTTGAGGCTTTCAAAATGCGATAAAGCAACTGTTCTCTGGCGGGCCTTCCCAGACTGACCTTTGTCCAAACTAGAACAAATCTGATCTTTTGATTGAATCCCACGCTGTCGCCATTTGTTAACCGATTTTAACTTGCCATTCGATATTGTATTGATAAATAGTTTTATTGTTGTAATTTTATTCCAGGAGGAAGAGTATGGGTTGGGGGGGGGTCTTGGTGTTGTTTTTTTTTAAAAAAAAAATATTATTGTATTATTTTGTATTGTATTAACTTCTGTTGTTACCCACCTTGATCCCCAGAAAGGAAGAGGTGGGACATAAATAAATACTTCATTTATTATTATTATTATTATTATTATTAACATAAGTACTATTTCAATTAAGCATTGCAAATATAGGAGACTTATTCAGAGCATTAAATATTTCAGACTATGTATATTTAAATGCTTAAATTTTTTTTATTAATACACATATTTATCTATAAAATGATAAAAAGATAAAAAGGTGTTTCTTTTTCTGACACTTCTCTGCAGGGTCACAGTGTGTGGTGGGTGCATATTGGTGGTACCATGTACAAGATCAGTATTGTATTACAACCAAGGAACTGTAATCTAATTCCACTGGTCTTACAAGGAGTCCCGCAGAACCAGCAGTTGGTAGACAGCATACCATATAAAGACAACTTGAGCAAGAGAAGCATTTAAAATCTAGGAAGAGGACACCAGTCTTGAAAGACATTTCAGAGAAACAATCAAGACATAAAAATAGAGCAAAATGCTCAGTGAATAAAAGGAAAACTACTCAGTCATATAGCTCACTGTTAAAATATATTTCTAAATTGTATTGAAAATGTTCAGATGTGGCAATGGTTAACTAAAGTTTAAAATGGTTCCTGTTGCAGGCCAGAAAGCCTAGGCCTGGAAGAACAAGTCTTCAAGGACATGTGCTGAGACATAATATAAACAAATTTATTATTGTTATGCTTTTGTGTAGTATGGTGACTTCATGGGAAAGAGGTGTGTCCACTTGGTGGGAATGTTGATCTTGTGAGAGAACAAAGACTGATGTCACATTCAAGCTTCTAGCATGGACTCTGAAAGAGTATAGATGTATAGTAGCCTGCTGTAAAGTGTAAATAGCAACAAAGTCAATAAACCCTCATTTGAGTGAAAATCTGTGTGGAAGTTACTTTGATCCTGAGTAGCTGAGAAGACTGCATCTGTTCCAGTTGGTACCAGTTCAGAACCACCGGCAGAACAAGACATCACCCATCCCAAAGATCTTTTTCTCTAACACTCACAACAATCAAGAGTTTTATTTTGCCAACATTGACCCTGATTTCCACACAGTATGGCTACAAAACAGCTGGTTTGCAAAAAAGAACTTGTTTAATATTCCAGTCTGAAGAAGAACTTTTTGTGGAAATGGTGCTTGATTCAAAATACTGTGAACCATTATGAACTACTAGACACATTTGTATACTCAACCAGGTAATTACACACGTCTATGCCATCATACTTCAGATGCAGTCACAGTGCAGCTTTGTCTGTAAGGAACAGTCCACCTCTGTAGCAACTACACAAGAAGAGCTACTATACCACAGTAGAAAAGTAATGGAATTGTGATCCAGGAACCCCCAGTTCAGATCTCCATGGGGATTATAAAATTAACAGGCTTGCTATTCTTGAAACAATATGTACAAAACATTTTGAACATTAGCACATAGGAGGGAAACCTGAATGTAAATACAGATTTTGAGACTGCACGATGTGGCTGATGTGTCTGCTGTGTATATCTGTCATGCATCCATATTCCTACCTCTAAGAGTATTGGGTCAATGTGTCTTGAAATCAACTCTCTCCTGTGTTGGCATCCCTTCACTGGCTCCCCCTCCCTTTTCGTATTCAGTATAAGCTCCTGCTGTCCATGTTTAAAGCCCTCCATGGGCTGGCCCCTCCTTACTTATCAGACCTTAGTTCTTCTCACCTTCCCACTAGGGCTCTCCGTTCTGGCAATCAAGGTCTGCTGTCCCAGCCCAGGATTTCCTCTGCCCCATCTCGGATTCGCCCCTTTTCACTCGCTTCCCCTCACTTCTGGAACCTCCTTCCCCCGCAAACAAGAGCAATCTCTTCTTTAACCAGCTTCAAAACGGAGCTGAAGACCATCCTGTTCAGAGAAGCGTTCCCAGGCATTGCATAATTGTCACTTGCTTTTTGTTGTTCTTTTGTTGTCTGTTTTATTGAATCATTTCCTGTATTGTTATGTATTTTATATGTATTATCCTACTAGAGAGGCCCCCTTCCCCACCACCTTTCCCTTCTCCTTTTGTGTCGTGTCTTTCTAGATTGTAAACCTGAGGGCAGGGAACCGTCCAATTAAAAAGATTGTATGTACAGCGCTGTGTAAATTTACAGCGCTTTATAAATAAAGGTTAATAATAATAATAATAATAATAATAATAATAATAATAATAAAGCAAGATGAAGCTAGTTGGGATCCTGAGCATTTCAAAAATAAAACCCCAGTTTATAGAATCAAAGAATCGTAGACTTGGAAGAGACCACAAGGGCCATCCAGTCCAATCCCCTGCCATGCAGGAACTCCCAATCAAAGCATACCCGACAGATGGCCATTTGGCCTCTGCTTAAAGACCTCCAAGGAAAGAGACTCTACCACTCTCCAAGGGAATGTGTTTCACTGTTGAACAGCCCTTCCTGTCAGGAAATTCCTCCTAATGTTGAGGTGGAATCTCTTTTCCCGTAGCTTGCATCCACTGTTTCGGGTCCTGTTCTCTGGAGAAGCAGAAAACAAGCTTGCTTCCTCCTCAATATGACATCCCTTCAAATATTTAAACAGAGCTGTCATATCACCTCTTAACCGTCTCTTCTCCAGGCTGAACATCCCCAACTCCCTAAGTCGTTCCTCATAGGGCATGGTTTCCCGACCTTTCACCATTTTAGTCACTCTCCTTTGAACATACTCCAGTTTCTCAATGTCCTTTTTGAATTGTGGTGCCCAGTACTGGATACAGTATTCCAGGTGGGGCCTGACCAAAGTAGAATACAGTGGCACTATTACTTCCCTTGATCTAGGCAATATACTTCTATTGATGCTGCCTAAAATTGCATTGGCCTTTTTAGCTGCTGCATCGCACTGTTGACTCATGTTCAACTTGTGGTCTACTTGGACTCCTAGATCCCTTTCACACATAGTCTCTTTAAGCCAGGTGTCCCCTATCCTATTTCTATGCTTTTTATTTTTCTGCCCTAAGTGCAGTACCTTACATTTCTCCCTATTGAATTTCATTTTGTTAGCTTTGATCCAGCTTTCTAGTTTATTCAGGTCATTTTGAATTTTGATCAGCTACTTCTCCTAATTTGGTGACATTTGCAAATTTGATAAGCATGGCTTCTATTCTTTCATCCAAGTCATTGAAAAAGATGTTGAATAGCACTGGGCACAGGACAGAAGCCTGTGGAACCCCACTGGTTACTTCTCTCCAGTATGAAGAGAAACCATTTGGTTTGGCTGGTCAACCAATACATGTAACAGTTATCTTGTCTTGCCTACATTTTACAAGCTTATCTGCAAGAATGTCATGGGACCTTACTGAAATTAAGATATGCTATATCCACAGCATTCCCTTCATCTACCAAGCTGGTAATTTTATATTAAAAAAGAGATCAGATTTGTCTGGCATGACTTGTTTCTCTGAAACCCATGTTGACTTTTTTGATTATGGCATTGCCTTCTAGATCTTCACAGACTCTCTGTTTAATTATCTTCTCTAGAATCTTTCCTGGTATAGATATCACTCTAACTGGATGATAATTGTTGGGATCCTCTTTTTTCCCCTTTTTGAAGATGGGGACAATGCTTGCCCTCCTCCAGTCTTCTGGGACTTTTCCTTTTCTCCAGGAGTTCTCAAATATTATTGCCAATGGTGCTGATATTACATTTGTCAGTTTGTTTAATACCTTTGAGTGTAGTTCATCTGGTCTTGGAGACATATATTCATTTAAATTAACCTAGTATTCCTGTACTTTCTCTTTCCTTATACTGTGCTGAATTTCCCCTATTCTGTCCACTGCTCCATTTTCTTTAGGTTGACCACCCTTTTCCTTTTCCTTTTTTTTTTTATTTTTTTTTTTTTTAGAAGACTGACGCAAAGAATGTGTTGAGTAATTCTTCCTTTTTTCTGTCCCCTGTTAGCATGTTGCTATCTTCTCCATGCAATGGCTCGACTATTCCATTCTTCTTCATTTTGCTGCAGACATATGCTCCCTCCCCCCCCCCCCAAAAAAAAACCTTTTTATTGATCTTAACCTCTCTAGCAAGCCTGAGTTCATTCTGCACTTTAACTTTTCTGATTTTTCCCCTTACATGTGTTAGCTATTTGTTTGAATTCCTCTTTGGTGATTTCCCTCTTTTTCATTTCTTATATATGGTCTGTTTAAAACATAGCTCCGTTAAAACTTCATTAGTCATCCATCTTGGTTTCTTGAGACACCTCCCATTTGTATTATTACTGATCAAGTCTTGAACTGCCAGATTGCTTTAGAACTAACTTGGGATTTATAAGGTTTCTTTGTGAGTATTGAGAAAGAAGTTAGACACCAAATAATGACACTTAACTAAATTATTACTGATAATGTTTTGAAAGACAAATATTCACGCCCACTGTGGAACTATGGCTAAATAGCTGATGGCATACACAGTGTCCAGGGGTGTAGTTATGAGGAACAAGACAGAAGCATAAAAACCTTCATGTTTGAACTCATTTTCAGCCCTGAAACTTCAATTAGACTAACAGCATGGTCCCATATGTTTTACACAGGTGACACAATAATGGTTTTGCCAACAGAAAAATCAGGAGATTCAGCAAGTGACTGGGAAAGAAGAGGAAACAAGCTATACCATTATCTGGAGCTGTACAGACTGGCGGCAGGACACCGCCCTTTTTGCCCAGTATTGGGGCCGAGGCAACCACATGCGTGGCCTCTGAAGGGAGCAAAAAGAAGCCCTGAAAAGGGGTTTCTTTTTCATTCCCTGGAAAGGGTATCTAAGGCCTGTTACAGACTGCCAAAATAAAGCTGCTTTGGGTCTCTTTGGAGGTATGCTGTTTAAATGATGCATGCACTCTAAGAATCCGGAAGCTGCACCAAAGCTGCACTCCAGTGCTTAGGAATGGAGTGTGGCTTTGGCGCGACCTCCGGACTCTTAGGACCCATGCATCATTTAAATCGCATACCTCCAAAGAGACCTGAAGCAGCTTTATTTTGGCAATCTGTAACAGGCCATAGTTGCATGATGACACCCCTTCTGTGCTGTGCCATTTGGACACTGCGGTAGAGTCACACCATGATGCCGCACGCTGTGTAAACAGGCACGCTGCGTGATGGTACATGGTATTCCCCCTCCTTCAGAAACGGGTGTCTTGCAAGTGAGGAGCCTGGAGCAACTACACCAACTAATCAATTATATGTAAACCTTTGATAGCTAGGAAGAGAAAAGGTTAAAGAGGTAAACTGGTTGTATTGCTCCTATTTCACATGCACAGTATTTACTGCATATACACAGATAGGAGGGAGAAGAAGAAGGCAAAGGGGCCTCCTGAGGCCAAGAAGTTTGAGAAGGTTTTTTAGTTCTTCCCAACTACTTATAAGAACATGTTAGGGGGGATCATTCTAGCAATGACAAGAAAAAAACTAAAATATAGTGGCAATTTGCCTCGAATAACCCAAGTTGACACATAGAGAACAGTCAATTTTGAATTTGCAGGGATACTAAAAATATGCTGACATGAATATCAACGTGGAAATTGCCTGATCAAAAATCAAGCCAGAAAGGCAAAAGTGTTTTCTAGCTGACATTCACCTGATCTTTCAATAAATAACATAGAAAGGAGATCATATATCATTGCCTTTTAATTTCCTCTTACTCTAATGCTCTTTTATATGTTTTGTGGCTGACTCAAGCAGAGGCCAGGTAGTGACATTCTAATAATTTGGATGTATATATTTTCTCAGATGTCAAAAATCATCTGAAAGTGTCAAGAGGAGTAGAGAAAAATGGTGTGAGACAATAAGAAATGAAAAAGAATTCTAAGATGTGTAGCCTGCAATCATAAGGCATCTTTGTGGATAGCTGTGATTCAGGTGAAGTGTAGAATAAAAGATTAATTGCACCAATGAAAATACACTGCCTCACTTGAAGGAAATGGGCACATGAAGCTGTGAAAGAAAGGTAATATTGCCAACTTGGAGAAAACAGTGTAAATGCAGATGATAGAAATTTCTCAGAAAAGGAAAGCTGTAAGACAATTTGCATATAGGCATGGGTTTCAGATGCAACCATTTATTTTATTTTATTTTATTTTGTTCATACATTTCAAACCTTTGCCTGTATAAGGGGAGTCAAAGTGGCTGACAGCATGTTAAAAATGACACAGAATAAAACCATACAATAACATTACGGTAATAAAAAATATAAATATAAAAAAGTTACTTAATATAAATATAAAAGCTACATAAAAACCAGTTAAATAATTTTGAAGTTACAATCATTAAATCAGAATATGAGACCTGCCCCTAACAGTTTATATGTCTGTATGTCATCCTTTGCAGAGGTGTATATGAACTAAGCTGGCAGCAGTGGGCCAACTCACTGCAAACCATCTGAAACCATGGGTTATCCAACAGTTGCTGCCTTATCTTTTTTCCCCCCTGCCCACTGATGGATTACTGTACCACTGATCCAGTTTCTAATGATGCAACTGTCCCCTGTGCATGATGTATCCCTCTCCACAAAATTCAGTTTAAAGCCTTTCTGATCATATGTGCACATCTGCTTATTCTCTGCTGTGGCGTTAGAGAGTAATCAGAGTATGATCATCCAAATACTGTTTGACTGGAATTCCCATCAACCAATGATAAGGATACTGGGAATTGCAGTCCAACAACATATCTAAGGCTGCACTTTGCCCACCCAAATCTTAAGGCTTTAAATGTTCCCCATAGATACTCTGATTTTGTGCTGTCATTGCTAAATCACCCACTGTTAATTTTTCACTGATTTCATGCAGACTGCTTTTCTCCCACTGCTGCTAGAAGTAAGAAAGCAGAACTGTGTTTTAGGGCTGTTGAAGGAGAATGTGAAGAGAAGATTTTGCCTTGTCTGCCCTGAGGCTCTCATATAAATCACCTTTTTCTCATATTTTGTATTCCTTGCAGTGAAGAAAGTGAATGGAGGAGGGAGAGTTGCTGTGTGCAAGTGGGTTCGCATATGCTTGTGTGCATGCCTGCACAGAGCATGAAAAAAATTACAGTTCTTTTTTGGATTATAACTATCATTAACCCCTGGCTAGAATGGCCAATGGACAATTCTGGGAGTTGTCAAAAATAACTTATCCTAGCTCTTTGTCAGGGATGGAAAGATTGTTTTTTTAAAATTCAAAAAAATGATTGAGAAACATGTTTCTGAAGTGTTGGAAAAAACTAATGAGGAGAAATGTGAGCTGTGATTTTCAGAGTTGGGGACTTATTCTGTGGAAAATGTGCTTGAGATTTTGCACAGAAAATACTATATTCTGTGCAAAAATACCATGTTCAAATAAATAATCCAGGCCTGCAAACGGTCTTCAAAAACTGCACCATTCTCTCACAGAAGGAAGAAAGGTGTTAAAATTACTTGTTACTTTATTCAAGAACCCATTTAGCATGGAATTACATTCATATGCTTAACATGGCCATTTATATTTGTGTGCATATATGGGTGGACCCTAAACCCTAAGTCAGTATGACATCAGGTCCATTGAGCTGAAAACCTTATGCACACCTAGTCTAGGATGAAGCCACATTGTGTTTTCTTAAGAGCCCATGTAACGAAATCTAACTACCTACAACTTAGAGCACAGTGACATCTTTCAACAAGTGTTATTGCCTTTTTCAGGCATATCAAAAGACTAGTGGAACATAAACCCTGAGTTCTATCCCAAATTTAAACACAGTTCTACATTTACATGCAGAATATACACAGGTATAACTTGTTTAATATGCAGTGTATTGACTCTTCTACAAACAATTTCATGCCTTGTTTTCTAGCTCTGTTGCTACAATGGATAGCTTCATGAAGCATGAAGTAAATCTTGGTGTTAAGCATTTATTATGTAGAGTCTCCTTCTATGTTTCTTTGACCATCGCAAAATTTCTTTGATGTCCCTGTATTTTTACATTTCAAAGGCTAAGATAACAATGTGCTTTAAGAAGACCAGAGGGGGTAAAAACAGAATGCACGTCTGTAGTATACTAAAAGGAATCTGCATTCTACCACAATTTCTGCATATTAGTTCAGTTGTCTTAGTTTTGGATTTATTAGGCTTGGAAATCTTTCTTTAAAAAAAAACAACCCTGAAACAAAAGGCCCTGCAAATCAGTCATTGAAACTAAAAGAGTAATATCCTTTTAGATCATCAGCTGCATTTTTTGTGCTTTTCAGATCAATGAAAGTGTGACAGTGTGGAGCAGCTCTTCATTTTCCATCCTTTGCAGGCACCATGATGAAAGAGATTTGGAGTCAAGGGGTACTCTGCTTACCATACAATGCTCAAAATGGACCATCTCTATGGATCCTAATTTAAGATTGCAAGCAGAACAGGAGATAACTGGGCATGAATGCCGTAAAGTAGGATGCCACACACTTTTATACATGTTTATTTTAAGAGTCTAAGTGCCCCAAAGGCACCAGATCCTGTCTGATCTTAGAAGCTAAGAAGAGTTAGCCCTGGTTAGTACTTGGATATGTACCAGGTGCTGTAGACTATATTTCAGAGCAAAGAACTGGCAACTACTTTGGATTAATCATTAATCAGAACAAAGATTGCAGTCAAGAAATCAGGACTGGGATTAGGAAGGGCAGCCATGAAGGAACTAAGCAAGTTCCTAAAGTACAAAGACATAAAACTGAATACTAAAGTTAGGATAGTCCAGGCAATCATATTTCCCATCACAATGGAAGGATGTGAGAGCTGGACAACGAAGAAGGCTTACAGAAGGTGAATCAACTCATTTGAGATGTGGCACTAGAGAAGAGTCAGAGGATACTATGGATGGTCAAAAAGACAAACAAATGGATCCTAGAACTGATCAGCTCTGAACTCTCATTGGAAGCCAACATAACTAAATTGATATTGCCAAACTTAGAAAAGCCAATAATGCTAGGAATAGTGGGGGGTGAAGTAGTAGAAATAGAGGAAGATGCCACACTAGATGGATAGATTCAATTAAGGAAGCCATAGCCCTGGGCCTCCAGCACCTGAGAAGAACAATTGAGGACAGAGGTCTTGGAAATATCTCACTCACAGGGTCACCATGAGTTGAAGGCAATTAACAGCAACAACAACTGCCAAAACCACATCTGAGTATTTCTTGCATAAGAAAATCTTGTGAAATTCACAGGGTCACCATAAGTCAGTAGGTGACTTGAAAGCACATATACATGTTTTTAAAGCATGTTCTGTATATGTAGATATACAGGTCACACAAGAAGACTAACCGCTGCATTAAGCCTTCTAGACCAAGATAATAGAAATGGTTATCACATATTACTTTATTGTTGACATGCAGTTTATTAGTAGTCACACATACAACCCATTTTTTCTTCAAATAGCTCAAGGTAGACTACATGGCTTGCTTTCTCACAACTTTATTCCCACAACAAGCCTATTAGGTAGGCTGAGAGAGGGGAAGAATGAATGACCCAATGCCACTCAGTAAAGTTTTATGGCACAGTGGTGACTAAAACCAAAACCTCCCAAGTTCAAATCTAGCACTTGAACTCCTGCACCTCCTCCTCTCTCTCCCTCTGCCTGATGCAGGGTTACACTCCTGTCAATTTTCCTAAGAAATTAAATTTAGCATGAAATATATTGGTGTCTTAAAATGGACAAATAATCTGTGAAACAGGTAATTTTTCTTGTACCACATTGTCATGTTATCAGCTACTTCGGGTAGAAAATGGCAAACCACAAAGTGTTAGCTAATGGTCAGCTGGTTGGTATTAGATTGGTTCTCTAATATTTTGCCCTTTATGGTGTCATTAATCATGACACCTTAAGCAACACGCACAGTTGCACAGCATATGTCATTCAAACAAGCACCACATAGTCTTACAAATGAGAAAACCACATATATACTTAAACACACAAATATACACTTTCACCTTGATATTCTTCTTGAGGTCCAGAGATGAGCAGACAGGCCATGAGACTCAGGGACAGGCCCTAAGATTTGGGAATCCTAACTGTACAAGACATCTCAGGGTGCTTTTTGTTCTAAAATGTGGGGTATTGTTCTAAAATGTAAGCTCTCTCGGACCTCCCTTTGGTCCCACTCTGAGAAAAGTGAGGCATAGAAAATAAATGAAAATAAATAAATAAATAACATTTCTGCTGTAATAATCAACAAAAATATGTGCTTACTGATACTTCTCTGTGTGCCCTAGCGAGAACCTTTGAATAGAGTCAATTGAGTCTTCTGTGAGGGAGGAAGAAAATGTGGGCTGAAAATTAGCTGCAATCCTTCTCTGAAATAGATGATGGAGTAAGAAGCACTCTCTGCCTCAAGGATAAAGAACTTCCAGGCACAATTCAAAGTGATGGTACCGACCGATAAAACCCTATACTGCTTAGGTCTAGACTATTTGAAAAGCCATATCTCCTCATACGAACCTTCAAGAGTCCTTAGATCTACAAGGAAGGCATAGTCCTGCCACCATCACAGGTGTGCTTACCACATGAGTAAACCCCCAACATAAAAAGTCCAGCACTCATACCACTCATCCAGGACAGATGAGACCAGGGCATGCTCACTGGCCAAAAGGGTCTCAACCCATCAAATGGCATAAATACAGCAAGGCCTAATGAAACCTAACTGGATGACCAGAAAGGTGAAAAGGGGGCCAGCTGGGCAGATGTTGCTTCCTATCACCCCCTCCCAACCCAAACACATTGAACACAAGCTGAGCATGAGTCAACAGTTTGATGTAGCAGGTTAAAAAAACAATATTATCCTAGGCTGCATCATTGAAGTGTAGCATCCAAACAAAGGGAAATAATGGCGTGGTACAGAGCGCCAAAAAGAGGCGCCTCCATGACACCTCTCCTTGCTCCGCAAGAGCACCGCAGCAACCAAATTATGTGGCACTGCTGTGCAGCAAGAAAGGAGTGTGTGGAAGTGGCTCTTTTTTTGTGGCGCACTTCTGTCGCCCCAAAGTGCCAGTGACGGCGCAGTGACATACCAGCGGCACAGCCCTGTTTAGAGGCTGCGCTTCTGGCACGTCATCACTGCATGCACCATCTGAATGGTGCTGCACAGCTGCGGCGTGCTCATGGCATGCTAGGGTTGTGGGCCGTGTGTACGCCCCACCCCCAAGCAACCCTAGCACGTCATGGGTGCACTGCAAAGGGCCCGCCTGTACCGGGCCAATAGGACCATTCTATTCTGCTTTGGTCAGACCTCATCTGGATAACTATTTCATTTCTGATCACCACAATTCAAGAGAGATCCAGAAGATCTGGCATGATCCTGGGGTAATCAGCAGTGCCCTGGCGTAATTAGACCCCTGGTTTGCCACAGAGTTTTCTTGAAACTCTGCAACACCACTTAACTATTTACACTGCTACTTGTTTTCCTTACCATGCCGTGCCATTGCTCTTATGCAGCAGTCCCCCATCATCGTGTCTGACACACAAACAGGTTGCCTGTCCACATAGGTGCAGCAAAGCACCCCATATCCACATTAGACACATCAACAGAGGTCTGCTGTCCAAAAGTGATAGCATGGCAAGGTAAGGAGCACACACTGGTAGAGGATCCCGGATCGACTGGGGCCAGGATATCATGGGCTGAGCTCATGCTATCTGGGTCTATCAATCTGATCTTCTATAGCTGATCTCAAAGAACATTCCCACTTCTGACTTTGATAGCATGGAAAACATGGTCATTTTATTGATTGGTAGCAGTACTGCTGTTCGTTTTATTGACTGTATTTTTTAGATAATACTGTATCTTGTATTTTGTATTGTTGATTTTACTTTTTGTTGTAATCCTGCCTTGATCCGCAGGGATAGGTGGGAAATATAAATAAAATGTTGTTGTTGTTGTTGTTGTTGTTGTTGTTATTTGCTCAGCCCCCATGTGCTTGATCATTTACTACACATCTGATTGATAATTCCAGAGAAGTTTCAGTCACATAGGACTCTTGATCCAATTTTTCCAGATCATTTTGGGGAATGGGGTGTCCACCACCTTAGCCTAGTCTTGGGAAGTGCTTAAGCATCCCTACTCCCTGTGCATGCCTTCCCACGTCAAAAGAAAGTTTCAACAAGCCCCAATAACTGTAGATATTCCTCAAGTTCTTTCAACACTTCTTTTAAGTACTGAATTTCGTCAATAAAAGAAAAAACGCATGTCCTCTCCAAATTCAAATATGCAGTTTAATAATAGATTACAAGCAAAAGGTGTGGGGAAAGGCACAAAGGGAGAGACTGATCAGTCAAAATTGTAGCATGATAAAACAAAGTTACAGTAATGGGAATCACACAAAAGGTTTACAGATCCATACATAAAATCATGTGTCAAGAAAGCCCTTTTGTTTCAAATGTAAACAATTATTTTCTTTTCTACAAGCACACCACAATAGTCAGGGGAAGGAGCACTCTGTAGAGTTATTGGTAAGTTTGGGGTTTTTTTACAAGCTTTTCCCCACTCTTGTACCTGACCAAAGGAAATATGTTAATATTGACAAATTGTATTTCTACATTAGGCATACAGTAGTACTCCCAAGCAGCAATACTTTAATGTATTTTACACATTTGATCAGCCAATATGTCTTGGCTTTCATCCTTCGAAAGATAAAAAAAATAGAGGAGGGACCATTTCACAGCATACAGTTTAAGCACTATGATTCCACTTTAACTGACATGGCTCAGTTCTATGAAATACTAGGCTTTGCAGTTTCAGGAGAAAAGTTCATCTCATGCCTCATCAAACTGCAGATCCTAGGAATCTTTATGCTGGTGCAGTGGTTTGAGCATTGGACTATGACTCTGGATAGTTAGGTTTGACTCTCCACTTGGCCATGAAAACCTTTTGGGTGACCTTAAGCAACTCACAGTCTCTCAGTCTCAGAGGGTGGCAATGGTAAAGTCTCTCTGAAGAACTTTGCCAAAAAACAAAACAAAACTATGGCAGTATCCAGACCGGTGCAAAATGCCAGCCTAGGGTTGCCTTGGGGAGTCCTTTCCAGATGCCCCGCAACCCTATTATGTGGCCGCGGCTCTGTAATGGCGGAGCACTTTCTACATGGCACTGCCATTACGATGTCATGGCCGCGCCGTAGCCAAACAACGCAGCACAGACATGATGTCCTGGCGCCGCTGCAGGGCGCTTGTGCGCCCTTTCAGTGGCACCAGAAGGAGCTCTGTTTCGGAGCTCCTTCAGCCGCGCGTATCACTGGCACAGCCTTTAAATGGCCATGCCAGCATTACAGAGAGAAAGGGCCTGAGCAGTCCCTTTCTCCCTTTCCCCGCCGCTGTTGGGGTGTCCTTGGGGCATGAAGCCCCAAGGACACCCCTTTCCAGGCTGCGGGAAAGCAGCTTTTTGCCGCTTCCCCGAGGCCAGGAAAAGCAGTGGATCAGGGCCTCTGGGGCTGCCGTTGTGGTAGCTGAGGCCCTGATCCATCGGGGAAAGGGGCAGGGGCAGGCCGTGGGATGCAGACCTGATATACCCTAGGTGAGATTCTCACTGTGATTCTCACAGGGCCAACCCAGCGGGCTGAGAGAGCATGCTTCTTCTGGGAGAAGTTCCTGTACATCAGAAGCTGTCCAGGATCCCACTGCTGGGGATTCCTAACCCAACCAAACTTGCGATCCATTTCCTGCATGTTCTTCCCTAGATTCTGAGCTACTTGCCTATGTAGGTGGCTCAATTCCTGCAATAGGGTGTGAATCCACTCCTGATTGACCAGAACAGGTTCTAGTTCGGCTGGAATTTCTGTGTTTAGCCAAAAGGCTTCAGGCATCATCATTTTTCGCCCGGTCATCACTTGGTGTGGCATGAAGCCATGGGAAGCTACTGTTCCCCTGATGGCCATTAGAATTAGGGGCAGTTTTGCGTCCCAATCTTTTCCAGAGGCTTTCACCACTTTGCGCAGTGCCTCCTTAATGGTTCTGTTGGATCTCTCTATAAAACCCGAACTCTGTGGGTGTCTTGCTATATGGAAGCGTTGTCGCACCCCTAGGGCTCTGCATAACTCCTTCATGATTTCACCAGTGAAGTGAGATCCACAATCATGGTCAATCTCTCGCACCATCCCAAAGCGGCTAAAAACTTGTGTGAACAGGATTCTAGCAGTGGTGGCTGCTGTGTTATCTTTAGTGGGGAATGCCTCAATCCATTTGCTGAAGGGATCTATAATGGTAAGGCAAAATCTGTTTTGCCTTGGGGTGGTTGGCAGAGGGCCTATGAAATCTAGCTGGAGACGTGCCCATGGTCCTTCAATTCTCTGGTGTCCCATCGGAGCCTTGGGTCCACCTGTATCAGCATTGACCATTGCACAGGCTAAGCAATTGTCTACCCATTGGTCAATCTCTTCACGCATTTTGGGCCACCATCCTGTCTCCCGCACTCTCTCATAGGTGCTCTGTTTTCCCCTATGACCATTCTCATGTACAAACTGGATCAAATCCCCACAGATCTCCTTAGGAACGATCCAGTTGTAGTTACCTTCAGCATCTACTGCCCACCAAGCTTTTTCCTTTCTATCTTATACTTCCCAGTAGGGTCTTTGCCTATGTTCATGAGCTCCTTGATTTCTTTATCTCCTTTCTGCAGCTCTGCTAAGTCTAGAGTAGGTGGAATCAACATCTCTTTTGGATTCACATTGATAGGATTAACTGGTTTAGAATCCTCAGGCATTGCTTCTGCTTCTCTAGCCAGAGCATCAGCCCGGTTGTTCCACACTGCTTCCTCGCTCCCTGTCTTTTGATGTCCCTTTACAAAGGAGACCTGTGTGAGGGCTGTCCTTTGTAAAAACAACGCAGCCACCTCTTTCCATTTGTCTATGTGAGCCACAGGCTTGTCATCATGGGTCTTCCAGTCCCTGCCAATCCAGACTGGAAGCCAATCCGTAGCGGCATGCACTGTCCATTGTGAGTCAGTGTATACTGCCAGCAGGACATCTACGGGCTCAAAATTGAGGACCACTAGCAATGCCTCTATCTCAGCTGCTTGACTAGAATGGGGGTGTACTGTGCCCTGCAAGGTGTGGGAGTCATTGACTCTGATGGCTCCATAGCCTGTTAGGCGAATACCATCTATGCAGTATGAAGATCCATCGCGAAACCAACACCTGAACTCTGCTTTGAGAGCTTGTTCCAAAGCCTCTCCCGGTTTTACTGGCTGTCCGGGAATGCTGCCAGCAGACACTTGACAGTAGCTGATAACAGAGCCTTAGCACAGTGGAAGTGAAAGTAAAGCAGACCATGCAAGGAACCAGTCTGAGAGCAGTCCGAGAAAACAAGCCGAGTTCAGAATTCCAGAAGTCCAAACATTCCAAGAGTCAAGCCGAAGTCAGGATACCGAGAAACAGCGTTGGTCAAACAGTTCAAGGTCAAAACAGCCAAGAGATAACAAAGTCCGGTCCAAGGTCAAGGTAACAAAGAATCTAGATACTAGGAGCTAGCAGCAATCACGCCGAGGGATCATGCAATAAACTCTAGCAACCAGCATTAGTCTCTCTCCCACTTAAGTAAGGGAAACTCTCCCTCGTGCCACCTGAGGCTGGTTGGCTAATTGCCTCTCGGCAATTCTCTGTGATCTGCGCCTGCAAGCACTCTCAGCTCTTCTCTCTTTGAAAGAAGGCACCTGCATGAAAGCTTCGTCCCCAGAGTCCCCACTAGGCAGTGGTACCATAGAAGGTCTCTCTTCGGCACTAGGACCTGGTTGAACCTCCTCCTCTGGGGTTGGAGGATCACAGCTGGGACCTGGCAGGGCAGGAACAGCACCTGGTGTTGCCTCAATCAGCCCTTGCTCTGGAGGAAGCTCATCCTCCTCCTCATCCTCCGAGAGCTGATCTTGGCAGGCCATGACACTGGCCATTTGTTCTCTTCTATGGGTGGCAAGGGGCATTCATGGGTTGCACCCGCTACTACCAATCCATAAGGAGCTGGTGGCTCGCTAGCTTGTCTCTGATAATCAACACCACACTTAACTAATTGTATAGTCCATTTTGCTATTCTGGAGTTGTGCACCTGTCCATTCTGGATCTTCCCAGACATTATGAACTTCAAAGGAGTGTGAAGAGTTTGCACAATGACTCTGGCTCCACCAATGATGAACTCCCATTTAGTCAGAGCCCAGATCAGAGCCAAACAATTCTTTTCACAAGGACTAAATTTTGTTTCAGTGGGGGACAGATTTCAGGAAGCATAAGCCACTGCCCTTTGCATCCCATTTCGGGATTGCAGCAGGATTGCTCCCACTGACCCATCAGCAACTGCGAGCTGGATGTAGGTTTGGTGACATCAGGATGCACTAGTGCTGGGGCTTTTGCCAAATCTCTTTTTAAGGTTGCAAATGCCTCCTCTTGTCTGTGCCCCCATTCCCATGTTGCATCCTTTTTCAGAAGGGCATACAAGGGTCTGGCTTTGTCAGCAAAACTCTCTATGAACTCTCTAGAGAAGCTGAAGGTACCTAGTACTGCTCTCAGAGTTGCCACATCTGTAGGGGCTGGAATTTTTCTAATTGTCTCTATCCTTTCCAAATCTGGGGTCCGGCAATCTGGTTGGACGTTCAAACCGAAGTACTTGACTTGAGTTTGGACTAGCTGCGCCTTCTCCCTATTAGCCTTGAATCCTGTCTCTCTGATCAGTTCTAGAACCTCGCGGGTGACATCCGCTGTCTTTTCCTGGGAATCAGAGTGTACCAGAATGTCATCCACATAGGACAAGACATGGGGGCGCAATGTAGGGCGCAGCTTTGTCCACATCTTGACCACATGAGCATGACATATACTGGTACTGGAGTGAAACCCCTGGGGGCATCTTTTGAACCCCATTTATGTACCCCTGAATTCGAAGGAGAACTTGTAATAACATTTCTCATGGAGTGGGATTGAATGGAAGGCATTGGCCAAGTCAATGACACTGTAAAATTGCGCTCCAGCTGCAATAGCTGCCAAGATCTCATTGTATTTGGCTACCACGGGGGCAACAGGAGGGGTGACCACATTGAGGGCTCTAAAGTCCATGGTCATTCGCCACGTTACTCCATCCTCCTTCAGCACAGGCCAGATCAGAGCAAGATTAATGGATTGCATGGGTGGATGACATCCCATTTGAGCAAACCTTCAATAGTTTTGGCTATGCCTTCCTCGGCCTCACGCAGGTAAGGGTACTGCTTCTGAGGTGGAGGATCTGGAACTTCTATTAGAACACAAGCTCCTTTAATGGTGCCGCATTCAGCCTTGTCTTTGATCCATACTTCAGGGAAATCCTGTACCCAAGGGTCTGTGGTTACTGGGAAGAGAGGCAAGGGGGCTTTGAGAGCCGTGCACCTGTGAATGGCAGAGATGAACTCTGGACCATTCTCCAACTTCCATAAGAAGCCATTAGCCAAGTCCAGTGTCAACTTGTGACACCTCAGATAGCATATTCCCAATATGCCATCATCTTCCCTCTGATTTGCACATGCTCTAATGCGATCTATAATTGGACCTAATCTTATTGGAATGTTGTTCCAAATCCTGGCTATCTGATACCCTTTTCCATATCCTTTTAGCACAATGCTTTCCTTCGACTCTTCCCCAAATTGTGCCAACTTAGGATGCAGGGTATTGACTGCTGCTCCTGAATCCACCAAAAGCTGAGCCTCAGCTGGAGATTCAGTGCCAATCTGTGCCTTCACTGTGGGGCATCCCCAGGCATCAGGAGTCATTCTGGCTACAATTTGTGGACAAGGAGGAAATTTGGCTGGAGCAGCCTCAAATGCTCCAGGGAGCACTGAGCTCTTAACACCCTCGGCCGAAGATGCCACTGGGTGGATTGGGACTTCATGAGTTTCCGAGGGCACGAAGCTTATGGCTTTGATCAGCCCTGTCCGTTTTGGGTTGGCAGGAGGACTTTTAGCCCCCGGGATCCTAATGCCTGCCTTGTTTCCCTTCAATGGGGAGGATCCCGGGCTGTCCTAATCTGCATTCCTGGACTGCTGCTCGCACCTCCGTGCCTCCTCTGTCAAATTTCTGTAACTCAAACCATTGCCCTGGCTGCTACTGCTCTGACTGCACCTTTAGTGGCTTCTCTGATCAAACCCTGAGCATACAGTTCCAAAATCTCCACAGTGGGCTTGCCATCCAGATCTTTTCGGTTGTATCCATGCTTCATCAGCCAAGTCCATGCAATCCTGCGCGGATTTGGCTCAGATGTGGAACTGTATCTGGGGGTGTGGGTGTCACGTCTCTGAAATGGCTGCCTGTTGTCCTTTTTAGGGTCACTGGTTGACTCCTTCTCCTCTCCCTTTTCTGGTTCTTGGTCCTTGCTTAGGGGCTGTGAGTGGGGGCCCATATTCCGATAAGTTACTGGATATACTGGGTCTCCATCTCGGCTCCCTTTCCTCACTTTCTGAGTTTTACTGACATCTCCCTCTCTGGCTTTGCTAGACCAGAAAATCCCAGAGGCAGCACAAATGTGTCTCATGAAAGTATTCCAGGTCATGGTGTCTAGTGTCAGTGACTGTGACCCTATGTATGTCTTAGCAGATTCTCCTAGTCCTTCATAGATCTCTAGGATTGGGGACCCATTGAGCACCACAGGATTCCCATCTTCACCTATGGTGATCTGCTCTGCTAGGACTCCTAAAATCTTTTTCCGGGCCACATAAGCGTCCAGTGGTTCATCTGCCTTTTGGTACTCGCTCTGGTACTTGGACCTGAGAATGGATCCTGGCCAGAGGATTTTTGCAATCATGGCCATGCCTGGCTGTAAATCCATGATGCTTAGGTCCTGAGTTATTGCTGCAGCTTCGAAAGCTCCATAATAATCAGGATCTATGCATCTCCTCACCACTTGCACCAAATCCTGCCCTTTTGCCTTAGGATAGGATAGGAGCATTGAGGTCATCCATCTCACCCCAGTTTGGGCATTGAGCTTTCCCAAGTGCTCTGCCACTGCTTTGGTCTCAGTTACAGACCAATTAGTTGTTTCTTCTACTGTTCAGGTGACTCTCCTTTCATCATCTTCTGCTTGCTTGGTTTCTACCATCCTTCTGGTCATGACAGGTTGGACTGGAGCATGTAGTCCTGCAGCACCACTGGCTGCCAGCTCACATCCTCCTCCATGCCCTTCCTGCCTCAGGTGTATCCCACCTATGATAGGTTAGCCTTGGGTCACCATAAGTTGGTAATGACTTGAAGGAGAACACCACACACATTTACAAAAAAGAGTCAAATGCTATAACTGTGTAGTGTTGAAGGGATTCTATCATTCCATTAAGGTGTTTGTTTTTTTGCACTCACCACTCTTCCCCACTCCACTCCAGTTTGCCCCACCCTTGATTCTCTCTATCTCTGGTGTGTCCTATGCTATTCTAGCATCACAGTTGAAAGAGCTGTGGAACTGGAAAACATGCTAGCATCTGTTTAGGAGAGTTTCTTATGTGAATGGAATGCCTCCTTCTGTTCACAGAAAAAACCGAGATCCAGCTTTCACAGCTTTGTAGCTACATGTTATCTTTTTTATTTGGATAGTATTTGCATATTATTTAATTAAAAGTTTTTTAAAAATAAAATACAGTAATGCAGTGCACGCACACAATTAGCCACAATTCCCAGTTGCATGTCCCCTAAACCCCTGATTGTTTACTCAAGTATGAACTCTCCTGTGTTCAACAAGACTTAATTCCTTATGTACATAAGGTTGCTTGCAGCTATAGCACCATGTGAGTTAAATCTAAAATCAGTTGCTCCCTGGGATCTACTAAAAGAACTTCATATTGATCTGTGAGATCATGATTAAAAATTCCATTCAGCAGACAAATGATCTCTGGCAATGTAGTGTTTCCCAAGCAAAACATGGGTTGTCCAACTTTCACTCATCTGAAAGCTGAAATGGCTACTTTCTTCATAACTACTTGGCACACATGCAGAAGCTCTACAATGACAGGAAACACACTTTCTAGAAAAAGTAGCCTTTGAAGAAGCCTCTTAAAGCACTACACAAATGGTTCACAACCTTTGGCCCACAAGTGACTTCAGCTCTCTAAAAACACAGCCAATGTGGGCAATGGTCAGGGCATTGAGGACCCAAACATCTGAAAGACAAAAGGCTGAGAACTATGTACAGTATTCGGCAAACTATGAAAATATCAGTTTATGCTGCTGTTTGTTACACCTAGGATAATTCAGTGGTGTCAATGCATGAGTAACTGATCCACACACACAACATATGGCACAATATATACCCCTCTGATGGCAGGAACCATCGGACAAAGCCAGTCCTGCCACTTCACTATTCCCACAGTCATAGGGAGAGGAAGGTAAGAAGTTGTTGTTGTTGTTGTTGTTGTTGTTGTTGCTGCTGCTGCTGCTGTTATCATTTCTATTACTACTTCTACTTCCACCAGTAGGCCGTGTGTGGCAGCAGGTTTGGGGTGTCATGAAAAGGTAAACAAATTGTTAGAGTTTGAATTTGTTACCTAGTGATATAATCCTTTGCTTATTTCAATCTAACATGCCAAAGAAAATAATTTTAATTTTTCTCTAAAATGGACAAGAATGTAAGTGTTTTAGTATCTTTGGGGATGGTTTTAAAAAAAAAATCTGGAACATTTTGCCAAAAAATGGTTGTGCAAAAATGGATTTTGTACAAAATAAACTTTTTTTCTATTAAAAACCTATCACTTTGCACAAAAATATCTCTGCAATATGTGCAAAATGTTTTCTGTGCAGAACCACTGCTTTTCATAACAAACATTTTTTCACCAAAAAAGTCACATTATGATTTTTTAGCCAGTTGATGATTTTCTTTTTATTATTATTATTTTTATTGATGACAGTTTTAAACAAAGACACCATACAGATAACCCCACACAAACAACTCAATTCTAATACCCATCTGTCCCTCCCTGCTATTAACCTATCTTTAGTTTCCTACATTTCCCCTATTTTCTATTCTGTCCTAAATACATAAGCTTATAATGCACACATATAAACTTCTAATACTCAGACATCTGACTTCTTTCCTCTCTAAAACCCGAGGCAGATGGGCAAGAAGCAGCATGCCTGCGCTGATTGTAGGGTTCTGGAACGTGCAGCAACTGCATGCTCTAGAACCCTAGAATGTGCCGCTGCCACCGCCATCATCCCGAGATCGCATCCATACAGGGGGTGTGTGCATGACGCAAGTGTGGCACAATGTCATGGACACATCACAGTGCACCAATGGTGCACTCATGATGCCGTCCATGCGCGTCAAGAAGAACCCAGTTTTTCTGGGTTCTTTTTGGTTGTGAGGGACGCCGCGTGGTTTGGCTGCCGCGGTATCCCTCTGGAGCAAAACTGGGTGCCTGCAGCCTGGACTTTCACAGAGTTATGTAATGGGCCTAAGTTAACTGTATACTTTAATATATCCCTTGTATAGACTCCCTTTAATATTTTTTATAGATTGTATATTTCTAATCCAAACTTTTTATACTACCAGCCAAGTCATTTTTAAATTCATGTATATTCATTGTCTCCAATGCAAATGCATCACTTTTTGTCAAATCTCTCTATGCCAATTCAAAGTTCATACCATTCATGTTAATGTTAGTGGTCCCATTAGTTTTGGTTTAATCATACTCTGTTATAAATATATTAATTCCATTGCTCCTTCATACATTCATATACTAAATGCCAATCTTCTTTAGTTTTAGTTGATGGCTCATTGTTTAATATTTATGTCAGTTTGTCCATCTTTATTATTTCAATTAATTTCATTATCCATTCATCTTTACTAGGAGTATCCTTTATTTTCCATTTTTGTGCCAATAGTATCCTTGCCATGTCTGTCATATAGAAAAGCAACTTTCCATACTTTTTTTCAATTTCACTTTCAAAAATTCCCAATAAAAAGTTTTCTGTTGTCAGGTCTAAATTAATATGCAGTATATTACAAATTGTTGCCCTTATTTCCTTCCAATAGTTTTTCACTTGTTTGCATTTCCACCAGCAGTGTATACATGTCCCTACTGCATCCCCACATTTTCAACATTTATTTTTTTATTTTTGTAAATTATAGCTAACCTTTCCAAAGTTAAATACCAACAATAAAACATTTAGTACCAGCCTTTTGACAATTTTCTTGATGTGGTGCTTCGATAGGTCAGTACACCCTTTTGGACCACAAAATGAAGAAGTATAATTTATGTCCCTATTTTTCTCATTGTTATCTACCAAAATTAAGGAGAAGACTTCAGGGATTTTATTGCTCTTGTGCCAAAACATCTGGTTGGTTTTGTCTGCTATGGACCTTAATGTGGTTAGCAGTGGTATTGAGTGCACTTTTCTACTCTGCCTCAGGTAGCAAAAACATCTCCACTGAAATAAGCAGGGGGTAGCCTTGATCACTGTATAACTTCTATTTACTTATGTGGGAAGGAATGCATCTCTTTAGATTTCAACTGCTTGGGATGCAATAGTTAATCTGTATTGCTCCAGAAAATGATAACCATTGACAATCTGTTTGAAAATCCTTTAGAAGGTCTCCTCCCCTGACCTTTTGGTACATTGTCCTTTTTTCTAAAGGAATTCAGAACCCCTTTGAAAAGGGCAGCCAATGCTTTTGTGGTACCACAGGATTTGTGATTGAGTGAGTCATTCTTTTATTGCTATTATCTGGCTTCTACATAAGAGCATTCTGCGAAAGATGAAGCAATCTTGTAGCTAATGCAGGAAGAATGAGGCTGGCAAAGCAAGAAAAATAAGTAATTAACTTTAATGGAAGCCAAACCAGAATTAATAAGTTATTTCTGAAAGTTTTAAAAGTTTTGTTTTGAAAATTATTTCTTCAGTATTGTCCTGAAATGATTCACCCATATGCAATGTTAGTTTACTCCATTCTGAAAGCAGCATCCCTTTTATGTTGATCATCCTAGCCTTGGGAACAGAAGAAGGGTTTTTGCATTTATGGTCCTTGTTCTTTATTCATTTACTATAGATTCATAGAATCATAGAGTTGGAAGGGGCTCACAGGCCTCATTTGTGAATGTGGCACTATTGCCTCAACTTCAAATGACCCTTTAAAAGCCTGTCAGTCATCAAGAATAGCAGGAGAGGGTTCTTCAGATAGACATGCCCAGCTCTCCCCTACCAGGAAGTAACACTGCAACAAAGAGTCATGGCAGATCCCTTAGGGGTCTGTTTCTGCTTTCAAGAACATCACTGACTGGCAGGAGGGGGCTAGTCGTGTCATCCTGAAGTACCACACTTAACACCAGTACACACCTCCATTGCTCTGGATCATTGCCTGGGACTTAAGGATGGTCTCAGGCATTGGGTGGGGAGTTAACACACAGCTACAATACTGTGGCTGTGTGTTTGATGCATGATATTGGACATCCAACGAAGGACACTTCACCACTTTCTGAAGCTTCCCATTCTACTGCTTGTCTTGATGTTTAGGTGGAATCTCTTTTCTTATAATTTAAATCCCTTGAAGCCATTCATGCATTAGCATCTGGAGTTCTGGAGTATCAGAATACAAGCTTGCTCTATGTTCTACATAACCTCCCTTCACATCTGTGAGTCACTAGGGGGTGGAGCTAGCAGACTAGCTCTATTTAACTCCTTCCAGAGCCTTCCAGAGCAGTTCCTGCCAGAGAAGAGGAGGAGAGAAGGAGCTGGGCAGCCATTTTGAGTGGTGACTGTTTGGATTTTTTAAAAAAACTCTAGGAGAGTGTGCTAGTTGCTGAGGGGGTGGAGCTTCTGTGAGTCACATCTGTGAGTCACTAGGGGGTGGAGCTAGCAAACTAGCTCTATTTAACTCCTTTCAAACCACGCGCCTAATGGCGCACAAGTTTTTTTTAAAAAAAATCCAAAACAAATCTACAGCAGAGGCAGCAGGTGAGGAGCAAACCTTTAGTCAGAACCTTGCCCTTAAATACAAGCTAGCAGCCAGGACATTCTGATAAAGTTATCCTCCCAGTAGATTGACATCGCTGCCAGAGACTGGTGAAAAGGACAGGTCATCAGGGCCTCAACATTGGTGTTTACCAGAGGATTTTTTGAGGAGGAAGCCGACAGTCCTGTTTCAGTGATTACTAAAAACTTTGCAATATGGACACTGAAGAAACTACTGGAGTGACATGCAACACTTGTGGGATTTTTGTCTTCTTGCCTACAGAAGTGGAGAACTTCACATGCACCAAGTGCAAGTTGGTAGCACTCTTGGAGGAGAAAGTACAGCAGTTGGAGTCTAGAGTAGCTACACTTCAGCATATTAAGGAGCAAGAGGATTTCCTGGACACAACGGAACTAACAATCTTGGATGAGTACCACGCAGAGGAAGTTGCTGGGGTGGAGGAAGTCACTTCACATACACAGGAGGCAGACAGCTGGAGGAATGTCACACAGAGAAGTAGGCCAAAAAGGGATTGTTCTGGGAGCTTGCAACTAAGGAATCGCTTCGAAGCTCTTTCCCTTATAAGGAGGATGAGGAAGAGCAGCATGGACAGACTTCAGAGACAGAGCAGGGGAGCTTGAGAGTTCCACCAGAGGAAACAGTCACTGCTAAGCCTCGGAGGAGGCATGTGGTCGTAGTGGGGTACTCCTTGCTGAGGGGTGCAGAACCAGTGATTTGTAGGCCTGACAAGATGTCTTGAGAGGTGTGTTGTCTCCCTGGGGCAAAGATCCGTGATGTGACAGAGAGGCTGACAAGACTGGTCAAGCCTGCTGAACAATACCCCTTCCTTTTGGTCCATGTGGGAACCAATGTTACTGCAAGACACAACCTTCAGAACATCAGAAGGGATTACGAGGCTCTTGGTAGTAAGCTGAAAGAAATGAATGCACAAGTTGTCATCTCGTCTCTTCTGCCAGTTGAAGGGCATGGTCCAGGAAGGGACCATGACATTCTTGCAAACAAGCTTGTAAAAGGTGGGCTAGACAAGGTAACTGTTACATGGATTTGTAACTGGTTGACTGGCCAAACCCAAAGGGTGCTCCATAATGGCTCCTTTTCATCCTGAAGAGAAATGACCAGTGGGGTCCCGCAGGGCTCTGTCCTGGGCTCAATGCTATTCAACATCTTTATCAATGACTTGGAGGACAAAATTGGGGGCATACTTATCAAATTTGCAGATGACACTTAATTGGGAGGAATAACTAATACTCCAGAGGACAGGATCAAAATTCAAAATGATCTGAATAGACTTGAAAGCTGGACCAAAGCTAACAAATGAAATTCAACACGGAAAAATGTAAGGTACTGCACTTAGGATGGAAAAATAAAATGCACAGATATAGGATGGGGGACACCTGGCTGAATGAAACTACGTGTGAAAGGGATCTAAGAGTCCAAGTAGACCACAAGTTGAACAGAAGTCAACAGTGTGATGCGGCAGCTAAAAAGGCCAATGCAATTTTAGGCTGCATCAATAAAAGTATAGTGTCTAGATCAAGAGAAGTAATAGTGCCACTGTACTCTGCTTTGGTCAGGCTCCACCAGGAATATTGTGTCCAGTTCTGGTCACCACAATTCAAAAAGGACATTGAGAAACTGGAGCGTGTCCAAAGGAGGGCGACTAAAATGGTGAAGGGTCTGGAAACCATGCCCTATGAGGAACAACTTAAGGAACTGGGAATGTTTAGCGTGGAGAAGAGAAGGTTAAGAGGTGATATGATAGCCCTATTTAGATATTTCAAGGGTTGTCATATTCAGGAAGGAGCAAACTTGATTTCTGCTGCTTCAGAGAACAGGACCCGGAACAATGGAAGCAAGCTACTGGAGAAGATATTCCACCTCAACATTAGGAGGAACTTCCTGACAGTAAGGGCTGTTCGACAGTGGAACACACTCCCTTGGAGTGGAGTCTCCTTCTTTGGAGGTCTTTAAGCAAAGGCTGGATGGCTATCTATCGGGTATGGTTTGGTTGAGATTTCCTGCATGGCAGGGGGTTCGATTGGATGGACCTTGTAGTCTCTTCCATCTCTACAATTCTATGATTCTATGATTCAGATATTTATTTATTATGACATTTCTCCAAACTAAACATATCCACCTCCCTAAGGCAATCATCACATACATTAGCTTAGTTTCCAGATCCTTTACCATCTTGCTTGCCCTCTTCTGGACTCCAGCTTGTCAATATCCTTCTTGAACTGTGGTGCCTACTACTGGACATAACATTTCAAGTGACAGCAGTTTAAAGGAGAATAGAGTTGGGCTATTACGTGCTTGGATCTGGAAATAGTATTCCTATTGGTACAGCCTAGCTTGTTTGACTCCAATATCACACTGTTGATTTTGGCCATGGACAGATGAGCCTATAGTGCGCCCTCATCACGTGCTAGGGGTTGGCCGAGGGCACCCTGCCCATATGTGCCTCACTCCTAGCATGTGACGAGGGTGTCAAAATGGCAGCGTCCTGTACACACGGGCACCACCATTTTGATGTGACAGACACTTAGCATCTGCACATCACGCTGCCTTGTGACATCGCGAGTGCACCATTGGAGCACTGCAGCATCACAATGGCACTGCAGAAAGGACCTGCTTTTTGCGGGTTCTTTTTGCCACGCAAGGAAGCCATGCGGTTTGTCCGCTGCAGCTTTCTTGCATGGCAAAATAAGGCGCCGGCACACCTCCCTTTTTGAGCGGTCTTTACCCCGCCTTTGCGTCATCTAGTAAGGCCCATAGATCTTCTTCACATACACTGCCAGGTGTTACCCATTCTATATTTCTGCATTTCGTTTTTTATGCCTAAATGCAATACCTTACATTTACCTATTTTGACATTCTTTATGTTAGTTTTAGCCCAGCTCTCCAATCGGTTCAGGTCATTCTGAATCCTAAATCTGTTCTCTAAGGTATTAGCTACTCCTTCTACTTTTGTGTTATATGCAAATTTCTGTCATCCAAGCTGTTTGTAAAGGTGTTGAGTAACACCAGGACCATGAGAGAACCTTGAAGCATCCCACTAGTCAACTCACTCAGGACAAAGAAGAAACATTATTGAGCACTCTGTAGATTCTGTGTCAAACAAATAAGAATCCACTCAATAGTAGCATTATGTAGCCCAAATGTTATCATCTTGACTGCAAAAGTATCTTAGGGCATCAACAATCAATATAAATAAAGCACACACACATACACACACCGATCTGAATACACACAGTGAACCAATAAGCATAGGGAGGCATGCCTTGTTTTTGAGAAACCCATGCTAGGTTTTAGTTATCACAGTACTTCTTTCAAGCATTCATTGACTGGCTGTTTATCTATCTTTTCTATAACTTTTCTGCTATAAATGTCGACCCAACTGATTGATAGTTGCTTAGGAGTTCTGTTTTCTCTTTCTGACGGGGACAGTTACCCTTCTCCAGTCTACTGGAACCTCTTCTGTTTTACAGCAATTCTCAGAAGTTACAAAGGTTGTGAGATAATGGTTTAGGTGTTATCTCCACTCACATCTTTTTCATGTTGCCTCCACTCCAACATAGCCACCTAGTGGCGGGTAGAGAACAGGAGATCCGCAAGAAGTATCTGGCTCTAGTCCAGTGATGGTGAACCTTTTAGAGGCCGAGTGCCCAAACAGCAACCCAAAACCCACTTATTTATTGCAAAGTGCCATGTCCCTCTGGCTTTCTAGTAACAAACTCTGTCAAACTCTGTGCTGGGGTGATGGCATATGTGCCCACAGAGAGGGCTCTGAGTGCCACCTCTGGCATGTGTGCCATAAGTTCGCCATCAGTGCGTCACATATCCAGACCATACAACAATGTTATCATTCTCCAGGACCTCTGGAGGACCACCTATAAATAGATATAAAGAACTTAGATTTTTTTTTTTAAAAAAAGTGTTAAAAGAATTGGCAACTTTGGACAATCCTACAGACTTTCTTAAAGTTAATATTCTTGGGTTTCCTCATATCCTAAACTAGCCTTGTATATGTTTCATACACAAAAATACAAACTGAGATTTTTAAGTTATCATTTGTCAAAATCTGTTGCCTGGATGGCTGACTCTACCAATGTTAGTTTCTTCTTGATTTATTTTTTGCACATCACAAGTTTAATCCATCCCAAAGAAGGGGGATATGTGAATTTTGATAAATTTCTACCATAAGCAAAGGAGAACAGAACAATTTCATCCCCATTTACTGCTATTCTTTCTGTGCTCCCCAATTTATTCCAAGCTTAGTCTAGAATCTGCTAGAACACAGCAGGAAACATAAATAAGGAGGACAGCAGATTTTATTCTTGAAATAATATTCTTTGGAGAATTTAGCTTGGGAGATACTAACAAGAAAAATCTGTTTTACCTGAACAAAGAATCCCCAAAGTAGCCACAACTGGATTATAGAGTACTAGAAATTGTGAGACAAAAGCCTAAATCCAACTGCTAGTCTCATCTATCATATAGCCATTGAATTAACGGGATTTCCTTAAATGTTGACTTATCATTAGCAACAGATTCAGTGGGGCTGCTCTGGTTAGAAATAGCAGATACACTAAGGCAAAAATAATTACAAAGTTGAGTGTTTATAATATCTGTAGAAACCTGTGGAAACCTGTGGGTCTGATATATCACAAATATATCACAGTTTTTAAGGCTATTTTCTTGAGGAGTTAGATTCCCCCCCTCCCAATTATATATATTTATTTCTTTTCAGTGTACATATGTAGGAAAGATGATTTCATATTAACAGAACAGTATATGTCTACTCAAGCCCTGTACCTATATCACCAATATAAAACAAACACCAAATACATTAAAAAAATATATTCACAAAGAAAGAAAAAATGAAAATGAAAACAACATGCCTAAGCTTTCAGACAGTGTGCCAAAAAGCCAGGTGGGCTGTACATGGGAGGTAATGTCAGCATGACATCATCTCAGTTCTGTGCTCAGTCATCTGCAATCAAAAGCACAATAGCTGTAGAAACAACACCTGACATAGCAATGCAGTTAGACATTCTCACAGCTCCTCTGCTTCCCATGGTGCTGTTGCACACTAGGAACTGTCCATGTATAGATGAGAGCTTTCACGGCATGAAAGCATCCCCAAGCATCTCTTTGACATCACCCAGCTCAGTACTGTCACATCTTGCACCAGCAATGGACAACAAGGCAGAAAACAAGAGGACACAACACATCATTTTCTATGAATCACCAACATTATGCATGGAAAATGTCAAGGTATTACTTTATGGGAACAGTTCCTCTACACAGACAACTATTAAAACATTAAACGAGTTAAAAAAAATAATACAGTGAAAATCAATATTATCCACCTATTTAAATATCTCCATAATGCCCCATTCTGAACAACTTATTCACAGAGGAGATTGGTAGTGGTGTCACCCAGTGTGATAACTCAAGTCACCCCCCACCCGACCTCCTCCAATATAGCACCATATTAGCTTGCAGATTGTAAACTGCTTAGAGAGTGTTGGGTTTACTGATAAGCAGTACAGAAATGTACATGCTATATTAAAATGAAATTTTGATATTATTTGATGTTTCAAAAGAAATTTTAAAAAGAATAAAAAATATTATTTTAAAAAAAGCTGGGGCCTTTCCTTTCTCCTCCCACTGAGCCCACTCACACCATCTCTTCAGTGTTTTAAAGTGACACAAGTAAACCCCACAGCCCATTTCTAGCTGAAAGCAGATGTTTGGGGAGCAGTGGTGTCACCAACCCTTAGGGTGTCACTTAGTATGGCCTGCACACACACACACACACACACACACACCAGTTATGCTTCAGGAGATGGGTGACTCCAGTGTTAGCTAGTCACTGGGTTTTAGTTCAAACTTTAAAGAGCTAATCAAGGGGCCGAACCGGTAGGGACAGAGTCTAGCACTCTGGATACCACCCTACTGACATTGAAATCCCACATCTGCCTTGCCACTTCATAACATAATGCTGTTTCCAGGGACATTCCTGCAAGAAATAGTGATTCCCATTGACAGTCTGCAGAAAATGGCCAGAAAGTCTTTCGGGTCTGATATGGGAAATGTCTGAATACCACCAGAAGACTATTCGGGGCCTAGAATCTACTACTGCTACCTTAAAGAAAAGGGACAGGGAAGTTGCCTTGGAGGGCGTCACCACAATAGTAAGCAGAACCACATGTGGAAGAAAGGCCACAACTTTGTTAACGCAAGCCAGCAAGAAAAAGGTAGGGTTGGCCAAAAGCATGAGGTCTGGATCATTGTACAACCCGCCGTTGTAAGATAATGGGCATGTCATATAGAGCAAGGCATCGGGATGAGCTAGGGGCCAGAATAACGCCCTCTCGAATTTATGCAACCCACTGATTGCATTTAATCATAAAGCCCCTAGTCACCAGGAAGCGGTGTCACGTTATGGCCCCCACAATGGCCACAACGCATGCCCTCATCGCTCCCGTGTCCCATAGGGACTCCCAATACAGTGCTACGCAACCTTATAGACCATGCCTACCAGATCCAGAACTTCTGCTGCCACCCCAAAGTTGTGACAAAAACCACGCACTCCAGGGAGGGTGGGTGGGGAGCTGAGCGAGAATGGCACCAGAGAAGACGCCACGTGGCCTTAAATAAGCCATTCCCCAAAGGTGGGGGCTGGAGGTTGCCCCGCCCCCAGAAGCAGCCAGCCAATTGGCTGCCCTGGAGGACCAGGATGACCATCAAAAGGGCCATCCGCCTCCCAGAGCGTCGCTCTGGAAGGCGGAAGTCCCCCCTTCACCCCCCCCCCCCCCCGGCCGGCCAATAGGAGGCCGATGCGCACCCAGCAAGGCATGCTGGAGCGCGCTGAGCCTCAGTGGCATCGTTACCCCCACAGCAACGCGGCCTGCCCGTGCAGTAGGGTGGCTGCCATAGTGGCAGAAAACCTAGAATCAATGAATCACAGAGCTGGCACAGACTACAAGGATTATTTAACCCAATCCCTCCAATACAAGAAAACACAACTAAAACATTCCCAAGAGATAATGGTGAAAGACCCCCAACGAGTGATAGTCTGCTGTCTCCCATGACAGTCAATTTCACTCTCAAATAGCTCTTACTATCGGGAAGTTATTTTTTTCCAATTAGAATCCATTAATTTATTTTATGTATATCCAGCCTGGCTCAGTTTGTTTCCTTGCCTCTGAGGCACCTGAAAAGAAGCTTGCTCTATCATCTATATGACATCCTTCAAATATCGAAACAGCTGTTGTGCCGCAACAAGCTACAATTCCTTGAATTCTACAGCATTGAGACACGACAGTTAAAGTGGTGTGAAATTCAATTATTTCTGCAGTATGGATGCAGCCCTAGTCTTGGAAGGTGTCTGTTACTGATTTTCCTCATTTCTTCTCCTATAGCGGAGTCACATATTTCCAGTCATTTAGCTAGTAATTTATTGTCCAATAAAGTCTTTAATTCATTCATCTTCACCATTTCATACAGTTCCAGCACCAATCTTCTTATGTGGTTATCTCTGGGTTCTGCCACATCTTGCCATATACCAGTTTTGCTGTAGAGATCATACATAGTAAAAATTTTCAGAACTATTTTTTTCCATTTGAGAGTCTATGAGGTACAATATGTTTAACAGATATATCTCTAGTTCCATTAGATAGTTGAATTTTATGAAGTTTTTTAATTAATGTAAGTACTTGTTTCCAAATATGATTTATTTATTTATTTAGCCTTCTTGTACTGTCACCAAGCGTGATAAAAAGTGTGCTTAACTTTATCACATTTCAAGCAACAATCTTTCATGGCTGTTTTGGTTTTTTTTTTTGTATTGTTTTTGTATTTGTTTTTGTTGTTGTTGTTGTTGGTGGTGGTGGTGTTTCTGCTAGTTTGTGTGGTAATTCCACTCCTAAGGGAAGGATTCTTAGTACATGGAATGAGGTTCCACATGTGTGAGAAATACTTGTGTCTGAGCAAGTGTGGCATGAATATCCCATTTTATATGGTCACATCTATAAACCTTCTAACTCTGTGCTGTCTCCATTTTAATCTCCCTTGTGGTTTCTTCATCTTTGATAATTTACCATCATTTATGTGCTTTTAGTTACTCTTAAAGTTTTTAATGAAGGAAGGATTTGAATGAAGAGCACCAAAATAAGAAGTTAACATCTACTTTTTGGAATCACTATTTCTCCAGAGAGGGAGCTATAAGAGTCTTACTGTATTTTGCCAATAATGAAAGATCTGTAGGTACTGGATGTTAAAAATAGAAATATTAACTTAGAACAGAGCACAGCTGAACAGAATGCTTGCTCCACTGCAGCTGTCAAAGTATCTCTTTGTTCTCTGCTGTTCTTATGTTTACAGCTTTTTAAATAAGTACATATACAATCACAAACATCAGTCTACAATAGAGGTGTGTCTCAGGGGGAAAAGAAGATGGGTGTGCAGTAAAGTGTGTGGAGAATCCATGCCAAGCAATAAAAGTATCCACTGGTTGGTAGACATGCCATTTTGAAAGTCTAAACTGAGGTTTTTATTTTTAGGATGGATTGCCACCAGGTGGCTATTTATTTATTTTGTATTAACCATGTTTTGCTGAAAGATTTGTTTAAATATCCTTTATGATGTTTATCTGAATTCCTTGGGCTGGCAGTTCATAAAGACAAGGTCCCACACAGCTGGCTACATTGGCATAAGGTACAAAAAAAACATCTGATGGATAAGCCCATAATCTCACATTAATTTCCTGCTTCACCCATCATAGTAATGCTTAATGGTAGCAATTTGCAAAATAAAATAAAATAGAAACAGAAATACAGCCAGCAGAGGCTGCTCCGAAGAAATCAGTTTATAATTGGGGGGGGGGGGGGCTTTCAATGAAACAAAATAATAGGAAAAACAAAAAAGATTATCTCCCTGTGTCCACAGCTAGAGGTGCCAGAGGATTTTTTTTGGTCTGCGTGAGCTGACCTAATTCATGCTTCCTGGGCCATTATATAAATGAAAATACAGGGTATATTTCCATGCTGTACAGTTCTTTCAATTTTCCACACCAAAAATGTGAACAAAAATTTGTACTTTGGGAAAACAACCATATTATTGAATCGTATGTACATAAAAGTTCTCTTTTGGATAAAAGTGCATAAAAATGTGTGTCAGGGGAAGTTGTTGTTGTTGTTGTTGTTGTTGTTAGCTACCCTTGAGTTGACACCAACACATGGCAACCCTGTGAATGAGACATCGCACAGAATCCCTATCCTCCACTGCCTTGCCCAGATCCTGCAAGCCCTTGCCCATAACCTCCCTGATCGAATTTATCCATCTAGTCTGTGGTCTTCGTCTATTTCTTCTACCTTTTTTTTTTCTACCTAACGAAATAACATTTTGTCTTTTTCTAGTGATCCATGCCTTCTCATTTTGTGAGCAAAGTACGATAGTCTCAACTTGATCATCTTAACTTACAAGGAGAGCTCTGGTCAGATCTGTTTAAGAATCTGTCTTCTTGACAGTCCACAGTTGTCTGCTTCCTGCACTGTTCAGCTCTTGCATCTGTAAATGGTAATTGGGAAAGAACGGCTTGGATGATTCTGACTTAAATGCTCAGTTGTATGTCTTTTTTCTTCAGTATTTTGTCTAGTTCTTTCATAGCTGCTCTTCCCATTCAGGGGAAATATATACAGTCTAAGAGATTGAGAGAGAGAGAGAGAGAGTTAATTTATTGTTGTTACCACTGCTTCAGAAAACAAAATGGAATAATGGAATTAGTGACATTTGAAATTCAGAGCTTGAAAATCTTACTTTTATGAGTATAACTCCCAGAATGGCCATGCTGGTTGGGATATTATGGGAGCTGTAGTTTAAAAAGAGAGTAAATTTTCAAAACTATGGTAAAAATTTCAATACTAATGATTTTATATAAATATTAAAATATAGTGTTGAGCTGACTGGGAGGATGGACCTAAGGTTCACAAAAAACTAATAGTATTTCTCCTTCCAGTTTTCAATAATGGCAGAAGATACTGAATATGACTGAAAATGCTCACTAGGGTTGGATTTCTTAAAATAAAATCTTACCATTCATGCACATGAGTATGCAGGAACATAACTGTAATGGAAGCCAGAACTAGCCGAGCCAAAAGGATCACCCCAAGACCACACTAGCATCATTCGTACCAGGACTGTGGCGACCACATGGGCCCGGTCCCAATCCGTGCTGCCGATGTGGTCCTGAATCAGGCTACCCAGTTCTTTGGCCTCAGCATGGCTTCTGACCTTTTTCAGGGTGTGTGTTGTGTAAATGCCACATCCCCCCGTATGGCCTGAAGCCACATCTTTTTGCTCATCTCTTTTGGGCTAGAGTATTTTAATATGCAGAAGCCTTCTGCATTGGGGTTCTTAAAAGAGTCTTTTTATCTGCATTTGTTTTGAAAGGCAAGTGTATACACAGTATTGCATATCAAGAAATGGAAATGTATTAAGCATCACAGCCCTGGTACTTAGGCCTGAGACACACCAGCCAAAAGCAGTGTGCTGGTGCCAAAACTAGGGTTCCAGAGTGCACACCAATTGTACACTCCAGAACCCTAGTCCGTATGGGCAGTGGCATCATGGCGGTGTCCTGTCTACATGGGAGCTGCCATGATGATGACGCCCCCGCACAGCATCTGCATGTCACTGCGCATTGCATATGTCATGAGTGTGCCAATGGTACGCAACACACCACAAAAAGAACCTGGAAGAGCCGGGTTCTTTTTACTGTGGAGGGACGCCACGCGGTTTGGCGGCAGTGGCATCTTTCCGCAGTTAAAACGAGCAACTCTAGCCCACTGTTTCGGGGCGGTCTGTACTGCCCCATTAATAACCTATGGGCAATGTATTTGCAAGGTGCATGCATCAGGAGCATCAACACACTAGAAGAACAATTAACATTGGCAGAAACATTGTGAAACAATGAAGGTTATGGGTATTTCATAGAGGTTTACTCACCTTTTAAAAAAACGGTGTTTACTGTGAAGACTTGCCAATATTTGAAATAGCAGCACTGTTTCAAAGTATGGCAAACAAAAAACAGACTGAGTCTCATTTATCTGAAATGCTTGGGACCAAGAATAGTTTTGGATTTTGAAGTTCATTGGATTTTTGGAATATTTGCATATACATAATGAAATATCTTGGAGATGGGACTGAATTGAAATATCTTGGAGATGGGACCTTTAATTAATTTATGTTTCATATGCACCTTATACACATAGCCTGATGGTACATTTATATACAAAATTTTAAATAATTTTGTGCATGAAACACGTTTGTATACACTGAACCATCTGAAAGCAAAGACGTCTCTCAACCACCCACATGTATAATCTTGGAATTTGGAATATTCTGTTCAGGTATTTCTGAGGTATTCAATGTGGCTATGCTGATTGAATGTATCCATCTGTAATGTCATCTTCTTCCTTTCCTACTGCCTTCTACCTTACCAAGCATTATTATCATTTTTTTAGTGAGTCATGTCTTCTCATGGTATATCCAAAATACAACAGTCTTAGTTTAATCATATTGGCTTCTAAGGGCAATTCAGGCATGATTTGCTCTAGGACCCATTTATTTGTATTTTTAGTACTCAGTGGTATTTGTAGAAATCTTCTCCAGTGACACATTTCAAATTAATAACTTTTCTTCCTATCAGCTTTCCACACTGGCCAGCTTTCACAATCATACATAAAAGTTGGAATTATGATGGCATGGACCATCTTTGTTTTAGTATTTAATTATGTACATTTACACTTCAGGCTCTTGTCTGCTTCCTTCATAGCTACCCTTTCTAGTCCTATGTGGTGTTGGGTTTTTTCTCTCCTGATTACTTAACTGCAGTCTCCATTCTGATTAATGAATGAAACAAGATGTGGAAAATCTTTAACTGTTTAATGTGTTCATAATCTACTTTAAAGTTATGTAAACCATATGTATACAGTGGATCCTTGTTATACGCTGGGGTTTGGTTCCAAGATCCCCCGTGTATAACAAAATCCGTGTATGCTCAAGTCCCATTAAGTATAATGACATAGCAAAATGGTGTCCCTTATAAAAAATGGAACATCAAGGTAAATTTATACTTTTTTGGAACATTTTCAAACCGTGTATGCTTGAATCCGTGTATAAAAAATCCGTGTATAAGAAGGGCCGACTGTAGTTCTTATTCTTGTTTTCTGAATATTCAACTGTAAACCTCCCTTCTTCCCTGACTTTTTTCAGTTACTGTTCAAAATCTTTTCTATTTTCTGCTAGTAGTATGTTTTTACCTGCACATCTTAAATTGATGATGTTCCTTCCTCCAACTCAGTCTGCAGCAATTAAAGATAAAGGAGAAAGTGGGAGGGGAAGAAAGAAACCAGAACATTTTAAAAGTAGTTTAAAAAGTGAGATGAGAGAAGATTAATCAGGACTGCCCCTGGCAAATCAGCACAGTTCTGGAAATGTAAAGAAGGTATAAAATAAGCAAAGCTATGCTAGCTCCAAAGCTGATGAATACCAATCAGCCCTTTCTTGGAAAAGAGTAAAGCTCTTAGAGCTGGCAAATTCTTCTCTGGCCCATCCAGCCCCCAAATTGCCTTTCCTTCCTTCCAGTCTGTACAGGAATTATATCAACAAATGCACCATCTTATCCCCCTCCAGCCATCAACACTGGAAGGTTTGGACTGTGCTCCCAGTTTATTTTAATTTTATTTTTTGTGCTTTTAATTTGATTTATTGCACCCTTCCAAAATTCTGAAGGCAGCTTCCGATCCAACTTCCAAACACAATTGATTCATCATGCAAGGCCCATTCTTCTAACAACAGGATGCCTTGTGAGAAAATTTCTGTATTTGTAACAAAAAAAATCTTGGCTTGGTTAAAACACCCTAACAAGCATCTGTTTATTTTTGTTCTGAAAGGTGCCAAGAAATCATTTATTACATTGTTGCTATCACCATTGTTATTCCCAAATCTGAAATATTTAAAGTGTGAATATTTTATGCTCCAAATAATATCGGCTCAATTGAAAGGCAGGCATCCTTGCTTTGGTATCATTCTTGCATTCCTATGGAATACCATAATGCTGGGAATGAACATCTAGAACTATGTGGGCTGGTTTATGTTTTTCCACTTATGCCACCACCACCTCCACTGTCCAGCTAGAAATTCCTGGTGACAGAGTGGGATTTTGCCCCTCACTTTCTGTTTTATTTCAAATACACACACACAAAATTTCCAACCTGCAGTTTCTGCTCCTCCTCCTCCCCTTTTTCCTTAGTCATCTGGTACATGAATGTATTCTAAATGTTTTCACAGCTGCTTGGGAGGTGTTGATTCTTAGTGTCAACTCATTCACTCAGCTTAAGATAATCACTCTCTTTTTAATGGAACAGTTAACATGAAAATGATGTCTATCATTCTTGCTGCTGGGGGTCCAAATGCAGGAAGAGGGAGAGGTGACAGAAGCATAATTACCAGGCGCAGCACCATTTTTCCACTCCCCCCAACCCTTCTACATATGAGGCAGTGTTGTGCAATGTCAACAATCAGAAACGGAAATGAAGGCAGTGTGAAGGGCCCAGGTGAGTAATTACCAGGAGGTTGCAGCCCCACAACGGCTTCCAAAGTGCCAGGGCTGACAAGGTGCAGATTGTTTTTATCCTCTAGTGTGAAGCATGCTGATTTGCTGTTGATAGATCCAGGCGGCAATATTAATTAAAGAGCAAGCAGGAGCTAATTCGGCTGTTGACAATGCGCTGGGGGAGCATGGCACTGAGTGGATGGCAGTATGTGTATCCTGTGCGGCAAACAGAAAGTGCTAGATAGCACAGTCAACATCTCTGCTTGTAAAACATGGATCATTGGGGCTTTCATTTATGTTGGCACTGAGGAAGGAAAGCTAATCCTCACACACATCCACAGTATTTGGAGGTATACATCCAACAGGGTGCAAGTGTTTGACTTCAAACTGGAAATATTTTCTGTATGCTCCCAACAATCTCAGTTTTCTGATTCTGGATCTCTGTGTAGCCATGTGTAAGGGAGAGGTATCAGAAGGCTGCTGTGTTGCCCAAGATATTCAGAAATACAAAAATCTACGAGGAAAATAAACATCATCAAGAGAGGAACCCAAGAGCCCAATGTACAGTATATTAAACATATGAGTTGAGCTTGAAAGGCTGCCTGCCTGTCATAAGGAAGAGAAGGGAAAATCATGTTTGACTTGTGGATCCTGAACAGAAAGCAATTGGCACTGTAACATTTTCTTGTAACTCCCATTCATGTTTTCCGTTACTAGGACCTGCTAAAAGCCAATGATATTTTTATTACAACATATGGAAAAAAAGAAAAGCTATGATGGATAGGTAGGAACTCTCCATGAGATACAAAAGATCCATGACTAGATATCCCAATATTACCTGTCATTTCCTCCGGGAGCATCACTAGGGGGGTGTGGTGGGTGCAGGCCACACTAGATAACACCTGGGGGTGGGGTAGCACCACTGCTCTCCAAACCTCTGCCTTTTGGCAGAAATGTGATGTGGTGTTTGCTTGCATCCCCTTAAAACACTAAAGAGATGTTGTGAGTGGGACAAGGCTCAATGGAAGGAGAAAGGGGAGACTCCATCTTTTTTTTTAAGATTAATTTTTTTAAAAAAAATAAAACATTTTTAAATAATAAAAATTTGTATTCATGGATCTTTTGTATCTTCAGTTTTCTTGAAAAACACTTAATCTTACCAAACTTCACTTTAACCACATGAAACTATTTACATGTAAATACATTAAGGCTGTGTGTGTGTGATACTGTAATTTAAAGGTATAATTTTAATTTTGTTAGCTGATTTATGTCACAACTATTACCATTACATTCAATAATGTATGAGAACTATGATTTATGAGTAACAGTAATACAAAAATCATTTCTACAAATTCTGTATGGTGTGGTATGTGAGGAGATCAATGGGAGGGTGATGTCATGAGTTACTGCATTGGGTGACACCAACCCTAGTGTCTCTCCTACATGCACCTACAGGTTCTCCTTGAGGCTGTAGCACTGGAGAAGAGGTTTGATTACAATTTGATTTTGCTATTACCGTGGACAGCCAGGAAGACAAACAAATGGGTCTAGAAGAGAAGCCTGAACTATCACTGGAAGCCAGGATGACTAATTTGAGTCTTTTGCTCTCTGTTTATCAGCAGGCAAAGACATTCTTATTTAAACAAGCCTTCATCTTTTTAATGGTTGGAGGAGTTGAATGGAGGACCTGTGTCTTAACACATAATAAGTTTTAATGTGTTTTAAATGTTTAAAACCAATGTTTGTTGTTTAAAGATCATTTCATTTTTGTATTACAGATTGTTTTAGCTATTTTAATGCACAGTGTATGCCACTTTGGGTCCCATATGGCAAAAAATTGGGATAAAAATTTAATAAATAAATAATAAACACTGGAAAGATGATCACTTTTTGGACTCAATTTATATTACTCCACAGACCAAAAGAGATGCACTGTACCTACCTCAAAAGATCACACACTTGCCTGGATCCTGCTTCTATTTCAACTAGAGTAGATCTAGAAACAAAAGGATTTACAAAGGTGTTGACTCACTAGCTGCCCATTTATTCAATGAGATTAATTGGGAGTACCAATAGCATTTAAGCCTTTATAACACATTGTTTATTAATTTGTACATTCAGTACATCTGTGTTATAGTATCTGGTATAGATGAAACATTTTATCTTAATAAAATGAATGGAAGAAGCAAATAAAAGCAACATGTTCCTACCAAAAAGGTAGTGTCTGAAACTATGATTTTCAAAATGCTCCCTCCTATTTTTGATATATATGCAAAAGCAGTCCAGTTGCAGCAGGGCAAAGCATACAAGTTCCCCTCTTAAAACTTTGCACCCTATTGGAAGAAAAATAAAAGTGTTATGGGAAAGCTAATTCTGTGATTTGTTTTTCGTATTTGTCTGGAGATGTTAGGCCATTTATTTATTTATTTATTTATTTATTTTGGCCCGGGGTTGCTATCTAGTTGAATAGCTACTGAGCTATTCATGATGCATTCTCCATGAATAAAATAAAAATATCCCTGTTTAATTGAATGCTCAACACTCTGGAATGAGTGGCTGAAGCAAGTCTGTGCATGCTATAGTTTGAAGCAATGTGAAGGAGAGACTATCGACTGGCAACACACAAAAACATCAAACAACAAAAGCAAGAAATGATAGTTGAGGACTTCTGGTAATAGATATGAGAGCTTGTCAGAAGCAATGTAAATGAAATCTATGCAGGACTGAAGAGAGAAAGAAATAATTTTACACTAGCAACCTGCAATAAGGTCTTTGATTATTGGTATTACACCTGCATAACCTTAAACTAGGAGTCTGGACAAGACTAATACAACATCAGAATTGTTGCAAATATTTTGTCCACTGAAGAAAGACAAAATAATTTGCTTTATGTAGACCAGCACTTGTCTTTGGTGAGCTGGAAATTCAGGGTTCCATCTCAGTGATGTACATATCATTTGTTACGAATCCAATTTGATAGTCAGCTGCCAAAAATGTAATTTCAGAACATTCCACTGAGAAATATCCATTTTTGATCCAATTTAGTAATATGCAGAGATAATATTAAATGAAATTCTTTATGAACATGCCTCATTAGTACAGACAACAATACAGATTAACCTGGATTATTTTAAAGGGACTAGACAGATGAAGGAGTCCCTCCAGTAATCATACTGGATAAACCTGTGAAAAATGTTGGGAAAGAGAAAAACTTTATTTGAAGTACTGTTACAGGTGTCTCTTGGCTGCTTGGATATGATTATGTTGTTGGCATTTAGTTCAAAGTATATATTATGTTAAATATGTTGCATACAGCTAACCCTTCCCAATTATTTATATGTGGGAGCGGGAGTTCCGTGAGTGTGTGTGTCAAACCCTGATTTATATTAGGATTGTCATGCATGGATCAAAAGGGTTAAACACCCACCCCATGCTTTCTTTTCAAAATCCAAAATTAAATCCTTTCATGGTTTTTCTTTTTTTTTTAAAGGAAAGATTATAGTCAGAGCTTATTTGAGTAATTAAGAATGTGGAAGCAGTGTAGTGAGCTATGCAACCTGACCCAAATTTCACAAACCCCACATACGGACAGCAACCACTGTGACTGACAGGGTTCTCATCATTTGGACTGTTCCCACCCTTACCCATGAGTGATCTCTATTTTGACAGGCCACAGCAGGACCCCTGTCACAATTCTCCCTCCTACAGAAGATCATTCACATAAGTGGGGATGGAAATATCAATCAGTTGCTTCCTGATCTACAGAGAAACCAATTCCCATTTATTGTAGCAGCTACTGCCTGCTAACCAGGCACTGGGGGGTCTTTCATGGTCCCTAGGTATCCCCTAAACAAGGGAAGGCAGGGATTGTGAACCAGTCATGAATTCATAACTCTAGGTAATGCATTTTTAACTGCCGAAGTGAATTCAAGCCAAGGCTTTCTTCTTCTTTTTTTTTTTTAGCCCCCATGAGAATGAGATAATTTCATCATGGAACTACCTGACTGAGAAGCTTAAAGATTCCCCACCTTTGCACTGTGGTCTTTAATCAGATCAAGAGCTTCCACAGGTAGTTTGTACTGAATGACAACCAAGAGGGCCATCTGCCCTCTTTATAACCAATGTCTCAGCTTGTTTGTTAGGTACAATGCATAAAATGCCAAGGTGGCCATGTCCCAGAGTCTATAGCTGAAGAAACACTTTCAGATAGCCATGTAGGCATATGAAGTGTTAAGAGTCAAGTGCAATTTTATTTAATGTGCTGGCCCTGATGTCTCTGTATTAGCTCCTTTGCATTCTCAAAGTGATGGCACTGCAGTATAAAACACAGAGGTGGGGGAGTTACAACTCAAAGTTTATATGTCTTTTTGGTTGTTGTTGTTGTTGTTTTGAATTTTTTGTCAATGGAAGTACCTTGGGAATATTCGTGAATAATCTGCTCCAGAAGCAGTAGAAGGGGAATCTAATCCCTATTGACTACCCCGGACTTTTTTGGTAGCTTTCAATAATACCGATATGGCAGCTGTGGGAAATATATATTGTACAAATAGGGCAAGTACAGCATTGGAAGATCAATGGCTTCTCCAACACTCCTCAAGAAGGGGAGACTAGAGATATGCCTTGGTTGAGAAGGCCTTCACATCTCCTTCTGTGTTAAAATCACCGACTAAGGGCATGACTATCTGAAACTGATTGTTACTCCCTGCCCAAATGATAGTCCACATAGTAAATATTTAATTTCATCTTGAAATGTGTATGAAGTTCATTCAATGATATGCTAAGGTTGGTTTGATTTAAAGTCCGTATATTTAATCAATCAATTAACTGATTTTGTTTCAAAGGCCTGTTGAAGAAAGAGACTTTAAATTCAGGTTGCTTACAGTATTTATTGTATGCTTTAGTTTAATAGGGTTGCACTACTGGACTGACATGCTAGACAACTAGACAAAACCTAAGGGCGGTGAGCTCATTTTCAGAAAGCTAAGCAAAACCACAAGAGTGCAAATTTCTAGATCAATCCACAATGGAGCTTTGTTCTTTTGAAAAACATCATTGCATATTAGCATTTAAGAGGGTCTGACCCATCTATTTCTGTGCAACAGTCCCATCCACAGCTCATTCAAGAAACGTAGTTGGATTTCGGGAGGTTTATGCCTTAATCCTGACAACATTTACTTGTAAGTGGAGATGTACAAAACTATCTTGACAGTTTTCACTAAAACGTCCTTTTTGCCAGTAACTAGTTTCCTCAGAAATTTGAGTGGCTCCTGGGAATTTTGTCTGGCTCCTTTAGACATTATTAAAGAGGTCCCAACTTGATTATGCCATTGAAAAGTACACACTGCCCCCTTCCTACATCACACCAGAAGGCTGATCCTGCTCTTTTGCAATGGATAGAACTGCTGAAGTAAAGATAATCATGTATATGCATCTTAACCCTGCAAAACACATTTACACTGAATAGTAACCAAAAAGCACTTACAGTATTGTAAATTAAATAAAATTTATTCTACAAGTTGTAACAAAAATAATTTTATGAAACTTCTCCCTGTGGCTTTCTACATTGCTACAAGTTTATAAGAATGCATATGTAAACAAGGTCAGGAATAAATTTGAACATCTTGACTCGGGGTGGGTGGGGAGGACCAACTTTTTTTAAGGGAAGGATAAGATTCTCAGGTGTCACAGATAAAAAAAATCAGAAGGAACACTGGTTGCTATATAAATAAAGAACTTGGTATTTTGTGCAATGCCATGAAATTTTCTTCTGTTCCACATGAGACATACTGTCATGTTCAACCACTAAGAGGTTATGTTAGATTCACAGAAGCAGACCAGTCCAAGGAAGTACTGTATACACTTCACGTTTGGCAAAGAAAGTCCTGACTAATCCTCGGCCATCCCATTTTTCAGCCGCTTTTAAAGTGTCCTGGTTTCATTCCCCTTCTCCTAATCAGTGGTGTTCTAATGGAGGGATATGGGGTGCTCCACCATGGTTGCACAAACTAATATGGTGCAATGCTGGTTCTTCCTCCTTCCCTCCCTGAGGCTACAGAAAAGCAAAACAGATACTGGCAGACAGATACACAAGACGGGCAAGAAGCCCTCTGATTTTCTATCACGTCAAGCTTGTTTCCTCCTCACTGTCCTTAGAACTTCTTTCAATAAGGCAGAAAAGGAGGGAGGAGATGATGGAGTAGAGTAATATAGAAAAAAGGCAGATGTGGGTTAGGCTACCAACAGCCAAGCACAAGAGCCACCTGACAGTAACCAATGAAATGGTGGGTGAGAGGAGATTAAAAACCCATCAGTGACAGTTGGAAGATTAGATAGGCTTTGATCTTCAGAGTGTTAGGGTCTTGCTGTGTCCAGAGAGGAACAGATTTTTGGAGGGTTCCAGGGTAGGACTCTTAGGGCTATAGTCCAGAGAAGGACTTCACTTCTGTGCAGAACTCTAAGTGAAGGAGTTTTAGAGAAGAAGATATCCTGAGGGATATAGGCCCAGTCCAGATGGGTGTGATAGGGCACCCTCATCATGTGCAAGGGGTGGTGCTTCTAGATGCCCCTCGCATGTGATGAGGGCATCAAAATGGTGGTGGCCTGTACAGATGGGTGCCGCCATCATTACATGATGGATGCATAGCATCCCCATGTCGCGGCGCCACTGTGACATTGTGAGTGCGTCATAATGGTGCTGCAATAAGAAATCACTTTTTGCGGGTTCTTTTTGGTCCATGGGGAAGTCCTGCAGTCTGGAGGCTGCAGCTTCCCCACAGACAAAAGCTGAGCACTGGGAGACCGTCTTTTGTGGACAGTCTGTCCCACACCATAGTTAGCCTAAGTGGCGCAAATATTAATTTGGTTTAGGAAAATGTTCTTAATAAAGACAGTGTGAGTATCCTTAAAGATTGTGACACTGAGGTTCTGCAGAGATTTGTATAAGGAAACCATTGTTAGAATAGTCATAACTAAGAAAGAAACTGAGGCACGTTACAGACTGCCGGATTGCGGTGGTCTGGCTCCGCCTCCGCTTGCAGCGTCCGGGAGCCACAGTGGCCAAACCGTGCGGCTCCCAGACGCTCCGAAGAAGGAGTGTGGAAATCGCGCTCCTTCCTGAGCCCCAGAAGAGACGCTGCAAGGCGCTAGTTGCACACTTGTGGCGTCACTTCTGGGGCGTGACGTGCGGACGCACAGCGTCCGCTACATCAATATGGCGGCAGCCGTGTGGAACGGCCACCGCCATTTGTCACGGACTCTGTCCGTGATAGGGTTAGGGGGTCTGGAAGAGATGCCCCTTTTTCAAACTGGGACGTCCTCAGGACGTCCTAATGGCGGTCTGTAACCCACCCTAACAACTGAAATAAGAAACTCAAGTGCCTGTAACAACAATTGTTTACATTTATTCAAGTAACTTTTGCTAGAAACATCTGTACAATAAAGTTTTCATCTTGTTTTGAAAAAAGCTTGTCTGCATCTTGAATTCCATCCATGTTACCATTACAAAGCCCCTTTTAACAGAGATTTTTAAAAGGGTCTGTTTTAGTTTGGGGACAGCAGTGGAGAAAGGAAGCCTAGGGTGCTGTCAACCAGAAAAATACAGTAGTTATAAAAGGAGTGTGCATCACAGGTGGTAGTAGGTGCTGCTTCCTTTTGGAAATGAAACCATTGCCACTCACAAAGAATCAGGCTATAGCCTGTGGCTGCAAAAGTTAAAAAAAAGGGTGTGTGTGTGGAAAGACAAAAAAAAAAAAAAAAAAAAAAGAATCTAGCAGCCCCTTTAAGACATCGGGCCAGTACACACCACCATAAAGCGGTGTGCTCCCGGTAATACTAAGGTTAGGAAGTGCGCACCAACTTCACGCTCCCTAACCCTAGTACATGTGGGGGGTGCCATCATTATGCGGTGCTGTCCACACAGTGTGCATAATGATGATATCACACATGCGCCACATCCAAACAGCATTGCACGCATGTGATGTGTCTGCGCTGCCCCAGACTGCTTATAGCAGCCTAGCGCAGGCACGGAAATGAGCTCCAAAACAGAGCTCCTTTTGGGCCTCCACATCATTGGCGTGGCAACCAAATGACTGCACCAACGATGCAGAGTAGAAAGAGGTCTTGACAGCCGCCCCTTTCTCCTCTTTAGCGGCGGGGTGCCATTGGCGCCTAAGATGTAAGGGCACCCCTTTTCCAGGCCAAAGAGAAACGGCATTTTGCCACTTCTCTTTGGCCTGGAAAAAATGCCAGATTGGGGCCACAGGGCTGCTAGTGAGGTTGCTCTGGCCCCAATCCAGCACAAAAAGGGGCAGTCTGTACCAGGCCTAAGTGACATATTTTTTCATGATTAGGCTACCAACCTACTTCCTCAGTCACTGCATCTGAGGAAGTAGAATGATATCCACAAAAGCTTATTCTAAAATATAAGCCCCTAAGTGGCTGTCCACTGGGGCCAAAGGACCTGTGTTCTGTCTATCCACTCATTGTCCTGTTTTGACAACACAAGCCAATACCCCAGAGTCAGGATCAAACAAGATTGTTGCACACCAGACATGGATCCAGTGGATCCAGCCCTATTCCAGGGTAAATGGGTCTTAATGTGGGTCAAATTGACCCCCGTTTTGCCATGGTTTCCCTGGAATCTCTGCAGCAAACCCTGGCCCTGCACATCCTTTACATTATCCTCTTAATGTCGCTACTGAAAAGACCCCGTCACAGTGTCTGACTTGGAAATGTGGTGTCTGGCCACATGAGTGCAGCCAGTCCACATCAGACATGGTAAAAGGGATCTTTTCAATAGCAGCAACAGGAGAATAAGATAAGGGGATGCATAGTGATAGTGGGTCCATGGTGTGGATTAGCACTAATTCAGATTAGCACCCAGTTGAGTCTAATAATTTCTGAGAATTGATGTGTATATATTTATACATATAATAGGAAACTGTTTCATTATAAAGAAAAAATATTTTAAAGAGATCTTTTATGTGTCGTCTCAAATATTATATAAATAGTAAATGTGTTGTTTATTTTAGAATAACCCCTGAAGAAGGCCAATCAATGATAAACCCAAAATGCACTGCACCTTTTAGGAAATAAAGGTTTTTGAACATATGATGTTCAAAAACCTTTATTTCCTAAAAATTGCAGTGGGCCTTTTCATTTTCCCACTGTGGACCCTTTCATTGTCCTGATGTGAATATGTTCTTTTCAGCTTTTTGTTTGGTTTAAATCTAGATGCTGGCCAAAGTTTTAAAAAATTGAGTGAGGAGGAAGGAAAGAAAAAAGCAGTTGTGCAGACCCCTTGGAGTGTCTATGCAAGCCACTCTGAAGCAACCTATAGCAGTGGGAGCCATTAGCATACAGTAAAACAAATAAATGAACAAACAGCCTTTCTTTTCAAGACAGCTTTCTTGTCCTGAGATTTCTCCCAATGCCCTGAAGCTGAAGAGGAAAGGACCAGGCTCTGAGACCTGGAAGCCTTACAGGAAAGGTATGTATGATATCAGATAAATTCAAGTAAAAGTCTGTTCATGTTCAAAAGCCAAGATTTTTCGAGCAACAGTAGAGGACTATGAATAGAGCATAAGGCTCAATGTGAAGCAAAAAAGAGCCAATGGGAACAATAGCCCAGCTCTGTATGAAATACCAATGAGGAACAAGAAACCATAGCTTAGTGCTCAGTGCTTCCTTTCACTTACCTAGCACAAAGAACTCTCCCATTCTTTTAGAAAGAATGCAATTAAACCTGAATCAATCTCTGTGGTTTTCAAAGCTAGAGAACAAGAAATAATGCTTCAGTACAAACTATTCTCAAAATTCATATACAAAAATTTTTTAAAATTGGGAAGTTATAACTTTTCACACACACACACAAAAAAATACAGACCAGTTTTTATCAATTTGTGATACAAGGAAAATTTCTCACAAAATGCAAATACTTGGTAATGAACTTTAACTCTTTTACTGACAATTTGGGATGAATTTCATGTGCCCTTCTTTTCTGAATAAAGTACAAGATGGCATTGTTATATAAAACAATAGTTTGATCTGAATTAAAATTAGACCATCAATGTTTTAAAATTCTGTTTGCATTTTTTTAAAAAAATCAATTTAAAAAAATTTCCTTGCTGATTCTCTTATTCTACAGCTACACCTTTTCCAAACCACCCAGTAAAGCATACTGGAACACCAGAGGTTTTTGGCATTTATCATTGTTGGGTTCTATTTTGAACCTGTGACATTTGGTTGCTTGGGAAAATCTTTTCCAGTGCCTAACTATTATATGCTTGTTAAAACTCTGACATTTCCATTTGGAAAAGCTATTTGGCTTGCTGAGTCTTTTTGATGATGCTGTAAAGACTGAAAACAGATATACAAAAATGTCTTTGCATATTATGGCATGGAGCTTCACTTCTTGTTCTTTTTGCAGAAGATGTTCCTTTCACATATCCTCAGTATATTCCATGCAGATATCCTTGATGTGCCCTCAAGGAAGGGCACTTCTACTCCTTGCATGATCATTTCCAGGGGCATAATTTCCTCTCTGTTAACCAAGTGAAATGTTAAAAACGAGGACTCTGAGCAAAGAAAACTCATGATTTGCCACTTAATTCACACCAAGGGTGAATACACACCAGCAAAATAATCCATCTCTTGTATGCAATATTCTTCCTCAGTTTCACCCACATGTACTGGAAATAAACCAGTCTCAAATTAGATTGATAGCCACAAATTTATCTTGACTGAATTCAAATTGGTACAGAAAGGTGTTTCTTCCCATGTCTGAATGGGAATCTTTTGGGTCACATGATGGCAGCAGCTGCAATTTCCCCCACTTCCCTGCATGCATAAACCATCCTTCTTTATTAGCCCTCTAGATGTTGGATTGCAGTTCTTCTCAACCCTAGTCAGCATAGGCCTAAATCCAAATTATAATTACCAACTAACCATTGAATCAATGTCAGTTTCCTAAGTGTCCATCAAATCAATGGAGCTTACCTAATTGTTGACTTATCAAATTTCCACTGCCTACTCTAACTGGAACTAACAATTGGATTCAGGTAATGGTCTAAATCCTAAATATGTGGAGCTTTTTGCCATATTTACCTGGTCTCCAAATAAATGTACAAATATGATCTATAATATTTTTAGAACAAAGTTTGCTTACATACAGTTTGAACTATTATGGTTAGTAATAATCAGCCACTGGTAAATGGCATAAAAATGGCATACACTATCTAGAATTAACAACTGGATTCAGGTAATGGTCTAAATCCTAAATATCTGGAGCTTTTTTGCCATATTTTCCTGGTCTCTGAATAAATGTACAAATATGATCTACAATATTTTTAGAACAAAGCTTTCTTACATATAGTTTGAACTATCATGATTAGTAATAATTGGCCACTAGTAAATGGCATAAAAATTTAAAGGGCTGAGACAGTGACAGCTGGTGGCTGTCGGGGGGGGGGGGGGGGCAGTGAATGCATGGTTGGTGACTCCCATGTCTGTGGGCAGTGAATTTGATCTAGGTTTTAGCTTGAACATTAAGTGCTCTATCCAAAATAATAATAAATAATAATAAAATAAAAACTTTATTTCTAGCCCGCCTTTCCAAAGATCAAGGTGGGTTACAGCACTTAGACCATCCAACAGTACAATCCACAAAATACAATAAAAACATCAATCAATATTAACATCAGTTAAAACATACTACATTAGAAATAACCGTCCAAACTAGCACAATAGTTAGGTTGCCAATAATGGAGGACCTCCTCCGAAACGGGACAAGGTAGGACCAGGTTTGAAAATGTAGGACTTTTTTTTAATTTCCTGGCTAGGAAATTTTTTAAAAAAGTCCTACATTTCAAACCTGTCCTCCTCCTCTCCCCTCCCGGCTTCGGAGGACGCCTAGGCCGGCTCCCAAGCCGGGAGGAGGAACGGGGGCCGCTTGGAACGCGGCGATTGCCGCGGGGCCAAGCAGCCTCCCCCTCCTCCCGGCTGGGAGGAAGCCTAGGCCGGCTCCCAGGCCGGGAGGCGCGGGGAAGCTTGGCATCGCGGCAATCGCCGCGGTACCAGGCTCCTCCCCCTCCTCCAGGCCTGAGAGGGAGCCTAGGCTGGCTCTCAGACCGAGAAGGGCGGGGGACTTGGCATCGCGGCGATTGCCGCGGTGCCAGGCTCCTCCCCCCCTCCGGCCTGAGAGGGAGCCTAGGCGGCTCTCAGGCCAGGAAGGGCGGGGGGAAGCTTGGCATCGCGCGATGCCGCGGTGCCAGGCTTCCTCCCCCTCCTCCCGGCTGAGAGGGAGCCTAGGCCGGCTCTCAGGCCGGGAAGGGCGGGGGGAAGCTTGGCATCGCGGCGATCGCCGCGGGTCCCAGGCTTCCTCCCCCTCCTCCAGGCCTGAGAGGGAGCCTAGGCCGGCTCTCAGGCCGGGAAAGGCGGGGGAAGCTTGGCATCGCGGCGACGCCACGGTGCCAGGCTTCCTCCCCCTCCTCCCGCCTGAGAGGGTGGCTAGGCCGGCTCTCAGCCGGAAGGGCGGGGGGAAGCTTTGGCATCGCGGCGATTGCCGCGGTGCCAGGCTTCCTCCCCTCCTCCCAGCCTGAGAGGGAGGCTAGGCCGGCTCCCAGGCCGGGAAAGAGGCGGAGGCGGTTCCTAACGCAGCGATCGCCGCGGTGGGAAGGCGCCTCTCCTCCCCGGCCTGAGGAGAAGCCTCGGCCGGCCCAGGCCGGGAAGGAGGGGGGGCCGCCCCTCATCGCGGCGATGGCCGCGGTGGTAAGCGGCCTCCTCTTTCCTCCCTGGCCTCGCAGAGGCCTTGGAGGCCCCGCGGCCGGAGCTCGACCGCGGAGGCGCCTCAAAGGCCTCCCTGGGGCCGCGGGAGGGAGGGAGCGTCTCCGCGGCTGGAGCTCCAACCGCGGAGAGCCTTCCCAGGCCTCAGCAAGGCCTTGGAGCCGCCGCGGGGGCCGCGGTGGCTGCTGTGGGCGGGGCCGTCCCAGTTTGGGCGCCAAACCGGACCGGGACCGGGACGGCACCGCCCAAACCGGGACTGTCCCGCCGGGGGGCGGGATATGGCAACCCTAGTCCAGAGAGGCGGCCGAGCGGAGCTCGCTGGGAAGCAAGTTCCAGAGCTTGGGGGCCGAGGTGGAAAAGGCCCTCTGTGTGGTGGTAGAATATCTTGCTTCTGGAACTCTTAGCAATTGCTTCCCAGCCGATCTGAGTGTGCGGGGCGGATTGTATGGAGAGAGGCGGTCCTCCAAGTACCTTGGGCCCAAGCCATTTAGGGCTTTATAGGTAATAACCAACATCTTGTATTGCGCCCGGAAGTGAATGGGCAGCCAATGGAGGTCTTTAAGGATAGGTGTTATATGACTAGCCCTGGAAGATCCAGTGACCAGTCTTGCTGCCATATTCTGAACCAGTTGAAGCTTCCGAGTATGGTACAAGGGTTGCCCCATGTAGAGCGCATTACAGAAATCCAATCAAGAGGTTACCAGAGCATGTACCACCATTTCAAGGTCCCCCCAGCCCAGATAGTGTCACAGCTGGCGTATCAGCCGAAGCTGATAACAGGTGCTCCTGACCGTCGCATCCACCTGAGATGTAAGGTGGAGTGACGAGTCCAGGAGCACCCCCAGACTGCGAACTGAGTCCTTCACAGGAAGCGTGATCCCGTTCAGGACAGGTGGACAAATATCCATCCCCGGGCCCAGGGAACCTATCACGAGCACTTCCGTTTTGTTGAACCTATTTTGAAGAGAGTGTATTTAAAACTTTGGAAAACTCATTAAAAATCTGGACTAAATTCTGGAGTCCATTCATAGCCCTACTGACATGGAAGAACAAAGATACCCTAATTTATTTCAGTTTTCCTCTGTGTGATATAATGGTTATCATTTAACTGGACAGATTACTATTTTCCTAAAGTGGAGTTAGGCAGACTTCAGGATTATCTAATTTATTTAATTGTTCACGCTACAACCAGAGTCAGATTTAAAAGACATGCAGTTAGAACTGAAGAGCAGTGTTCCCCTGAGCTCAGTCTGAACATAATATTTCATTTTCATTACAAAAAAGAGCAAGTCTCATTCTTCTTTAACATAAAAGCTCACTTCTGGCTAAAAACATTTTAAAAAATATATATTCAAAGAATGGTTGAAAAGAACATGTTTATCAAGCAGTGAGAAACCCTGATGAGAAGAATCCTGGACTGACAAGAATCTCCACACTGTAGGACCTGTCTGCCCAAATGTGGTACATGTCTGTTTTGTACGGAAAACAGCATTTGCTGTGTATAAAATAACATTTCTATGCATAAATATTATTTCCTGCACAGAAAATGCTGTAATTACAGATTTGTTCTATGCCAGAGGGAGAGAAAATAGTGGATGTAAATAACTGGCTCCACAGATGGTGTCTCCAAGAAAGATTTGGATTCTTGGATCATTCACTGTGGTTCCATGAGGGGGGACTTCTGGCATGGGATGGTTTGCACCTCTCACCAGTTAGCAGAAATCTTTTTGCCCATAATCAGAAAGATTTGAACTAGTTATGTGGGGGAGGGAGACAGTATTTTGGAAGGTAGGGGTTCATCAAGGACTTCTGGCAAGGGATGAGTTGTATCTCACACCAGTTGGCAGAAATATTTTTGCCAATAGTCTCAAGAATTTGATCAGGAGGGCTTTAAACTGAGTTGTGTGGGGGAGGGAGACAGTATTCTGGAAGGCAAAAGGGATGGAGAAAATAATCAAACTGCCATAGAGGGAACAAGACAAACAGTGCAAGGACTCAACAGTGGGAGGAAAAAATGTTTGCACAGGCAGCAAGTAAAGGGAACACATGGTCTTAAATGTCTCTACACTAATGCACAGAGTATGGGAAATAAGCAAGCTGAACTTGAACTCCTAGTACAAGAAAGCCAATATGATATAATAGGCATCACTGAAACCTGGTGGGATGAGTCTCATGATTGTAACGTAGGAATAGATGGGTATAACCTTTTCAAGAGAAATAGGCCAAATAGGAAAGGAGGAGGAGTAGCATTATATGTCAGGGATGTCTGCATCTGTGAAGAGATCCAGGTCTTAAATCCTGGAAGCCAGGAGGAGAACAGCTGGATAAAAATTAAAGGGAAAGGAAACAACAGGGATGTTATTGTGGGAGTCTACTACAGACCCCCAAGTCAGACTGAGGAGTTGGATGATGCCTTTCTAGAACAGATGACCACATACTCAGAAAGGAGAGATGTAGCAGTGATGGGAGATTTCAACTATCCTGATATTTGTTGGAAATCAAACTCATCCAAAACGTTAAGGTCTAGCAAATTCCTCACTTGCCTGGAAGACAATTTCATTGTCCAAAAGGTTGAAGAGGCAACAAGGGGATCCACTATTTTAGATCTGATCCTATCCAATATGGATGATGTGGTAAATGGGGTGCATGTGGTGGGATCTTTAGGTGGCAATGATCATTTTCTCTTGGAGTTTGTTATATAATGGAAAGTGGAAAGGAGTGGAAAGAAGATGCCAGGCATAGTCAAACACACATGCTAGACTTTAGGAGAGCTGATTTCAGTGAACCTAAGGAAATACTGGGAGTGATCCCATGGTCAGGAATACTAAAAGAGAAGGGAGCTCAGGACAGATGGAATTTTTTCAAAAGGGAAATAATGAAGGCACAATTTCAAACTGTTCAAACAAGGAGGAAAAATGTGAGGTGTCTCAGGAAACCAGGATGGATGACTAAAGAATTTTCAACTGAGCTAAATGGGGCATATATAAGAAATGGAAAAAAGGGAAATCATCAAAGAAGAATTCAAACAATTAGCGAGCACGTGTGGGGTTAAGTAAAAAAAGCTAAAGTGCAGAATGAGTTCAGGCTTTCTAGAGAGGTTAAGAAGAACAAAAATGGATTTTTGGGGGTATGTTCATAGCAAAAGGAAGAAGAAGGAAATGGTAGGGCCACTGTGTGGAGCAGATGGAGAAATGCTAACAGGGGGCAGAGAAAAGGCAGAACTACTCAACACTTCCTTTGCCTCAGTCTTCTCACAAAAGGAAAAGGTTGCTCAAACTGAGGAAAATGGAGCAGAGGACACAACATGGGAAATGCAGCACAGAATAAGTAAAGAAGTAGTACAGGAATACCTGGTTAATCTAAATAAATTTCAGTCTCCAGAACCATATGAACTATCATAGAATCATAGAATCATAGAATCGCAGAGTTGAAAGAGACCACCAGGGCCATCCAGTCCAACCCCCTGCCATGCAGGAAATCCAAATCAAAGCATCCCTGACAGATGGCCATCCAGCCTCTGTTTAAAGACCTCCAAGGAAGGAGACTCTATCACCCTCCGAGGGAGTGCATTCCACTGTCGAACAGCCCTTACTGTCAGGAAGTTCCTCCTAATGTTCAGGTGGAATCTCTTTTCCTGCAGCTTGCATCCATTGCTCCGGGTCCTGTTCTCTGGAGCAGCAGAAAATAAGCTTGCTCCCTCCTCAATATGACATCCTTTCAAATATTTAAACAGGGCTATCATATCACCTCTTAACCTTCTTTTCTCCAGGCTAAACATCCCCAGCTCCCTAAGTCGTTCCTCATAGGGCATGGTTTCCAGACCCTTCACCATTTTTGTCGCCCTCCTTTGGACACGCTCCAGTTTCTCAATGTCCTTTCTGAATTGTGGCGCCCAGAACTGGACACAATATTCTAGGTGGGGCCTGACCAAAGCAGAATACAGTGGCACTATTACTTCTCTTGATCTAGACATTATACTTCTATTGATGCAGCCTAAAATAGCATTGGCCTTTTTAGCTGCCGCATCACACTGTTCACTCATGTTCAACTTGTGGTCTACTTGGACTCCTAGATCCCTTTCACACGTAGTTTCATTCAGCCAGGTGTCACCCATCCTATATCTGTGCATTTTATTTTTCCGCCCTAAGTCCAATACCTTACATTTCTCCGTGTTGAATTTCATTTTGTTAGCTTTGGCCCAGCTTTCTAGTCTATTCAGGTCATTTTGAATCTTGATCCTGTCCTCTGGGGTATTAGCTATTCCCCCTAATTTTGTATCATCTGCAAATTTGATAAGTATGCTCCCAATGCTGTCATCCAGGTCATTGATAAAGATGTTGAATAGCACTGGGCCCAGGACAGAGCCCTGTGGGACCCCACTGGTCACTTCTCTCCAGGATGAAAAGGAGCCATTGTTGAGCACCCTTTGGGTTCGGCCGGTCAACCAATTACAGATCCATTTAACAGTTCCTTTGTCTAGCCCACATTTTACAAGCTTGTTTGCAAGAATGTCATGGGAAACCTTGTCAAAGGCCTTACTGAAATCAAGACATACTATATCCACAGCATTCCCTTCATCTACCAAGCTCGTAATTTTATCAAAAAAAGAGATTAGATTTTTCTGGCAGGACTTGTTTCTCTTCTTTTGTTATTATGGAATTGCCTTCTAGATGTTCACAGACTCTCTGTTTAATGATCTGCTCCAGAATCTTTCCTAGTACTGATGTCAGCCTAACTGGACGATAATTGTTGGGATCCTCTTTTTTCCCCTTTTTGAAGATGGGGACAACGTTTGCCCTCCTCCAGTCTGCTGGGATCTCTCCTGTTTTCCAGGAGTTTTCAAAGATTATTGCCAATGGCTCCGATATTACATTTGCCAGTTCTTTTAATACCCTTGGATGGAGTTCATCTGGTCCCGGAGACTTAAATTCATTTCAATTAATAAGGTGTTCCTCTACTATCTCTTTACTTATTCTGTGCTGAAATTCCCCTATTCTGTCCTCTGCTCCATTATCCTCAGGTTGAGCACCCTTTGCCTTTTCTGAGAAGACTGAGGCAAAGAAGGTGTTGAGTAATTCTGGCTTTTCTCTGTCTTCTGTTAGCATTTTGCCATCTTCTCCATGCAGTGGCCCTATCGTTTCCTTCTTCTTCCTTTTGCTGCGGACATATCCAAAAAAGCCCTTTTTGCTGTTCTTAACCTCTCTAGCAAGCCTGAGTTCATTCTGCGCTTTAGCTTTTCTGACTTTACCCCTACACATGCCTGCTATTTCTTTGAATTCCTTTTTTGTGATTTCCCCCTTTTTCCATTTCTTATACATGTTCCGTTTCAAACTTAGCTCGGTTGAAAGTTCCTTAGTCATCCATCCTGGTTTCTTGAGACACCTCCCGTTTTTCTTTCTCACTGGAACTGTTTGAAATTGTGCCTTCAGTATCTCCCTTTTGAGAAAGTCCCATCCATCCTGAACTCCTTTATCTTTTAGTATTTCTGACCATGGAATCGCCCTCAATACTTCTCTAAGTTTACTGAAATCCGCTCTCCTAAAGTCTGGATGCGTGTCTGACTATGCCTGGCTTCTCCTTTCCATTGTATTACAAACTCCAGGAGAACATGGTCACTTCCACCTAAGGATCCCACCACTTGCACCCCATTAACCAAGTCATCCTTGTTGGTTAGGATCAGATCCAAAATAGCTGACCCCCTTGTTGCCTCTTCCACCTTTTGGACCATGAAATTGTCTTCCAGGCAAGTGAGGAATTTGCTAGGCCTTGAGGATTTTGCTGAGTTTGACTTTCAGCAAATATCAGGATAGTTGAAGTCGCCCATCACTACTACATCTCTCTTTTCTGACTTGTGGTCATCTGTTCTAGAAAGATATCATCCAATTCCTCAGTCTGACTTGGGGGTCTGTAGTAGACTCCAACCGTAACATCCTTGTTGTTTCCCTCCCCTTTAATTTTTACCCAGATGCTCTCCACCTGGCTTCCATGATTGATGTCCTGGATCTCTTCACTGGTGTAACTATCTCTGACATATAGTGCTATTCCTCCTCCTTTCTTGTTTGGCCTATTTCTCTTAAAAAGGTTATACCCCTCTATTTCCACATTCCAATCATGAGATTCATCCCACCAGGTTTCAGTGATGCCTAGTCTGCTAGCTCCACCCCCTTGTGACTCACAGATGTGACTCACAGAAGCTCCGCCCCTTCAGCAAAAAGCACACGGTCTCAAAATGGCTGCCAAGCAGCTCCTCTCCTTCTCCTCTCTCTGGCTGGACTGTTCTGGAAGGCTCTGAAAGGTGGTATATAAAGCTAGTCTGCTAGCTTCACCCCCTTGTGACTCACAGATGTGACTCACAGAAGCTCAGCAAAAAGCACACGGTCTCAAAATGGCTGCCAAGCAGCTCCTCTCCTTCTCCTCTCTCTGGCTGGACTGTTCTGGAAAGCTCTAGAACAGGGGTAGGCAACCTGCGGCCCACGGGCCGGATGCGGCCCGGCGAGGCCTTGGGACCGGCCCCAGCCTGGTCCTGCCGCTGATTGCCGCTGGGGCCTTTGGGGGGAAATTGTCTATAGAAGCCTCAGAAACATGCATTTATATTAACATTTTTTTAAAAATCAGCAAATTTTTTCATGTGTCCTCCATATTTTTTTAAAGTGTCTTCCATTTGAAAATTTTGTCCTACTTTTGCCCTGGTTTATTTATATATTTAATTTTTTAAAAAAAATATTTAATTATTTATTTTTTGGCTTCGGCCCCCCAGTTGTCTGAGGGACAGCAATCTGGGCCCCGGCTCAAAAAGATTGCCTACCCCTGCCCTAGAAGGTGGTATATAAAGCTAGTCTGCTAGCTCCGCCCCCTTGTGACTCACAGATGTGACTCACAGAAGCTCCACCCCTTCAGCAAAAAGCACATGGACCGTTGATCACTGTCTTCTAGTTGATATACTCTCTGACCTTGGGTTCTCAGACTCTGTTCTCGACTGGTTTAGATCTTACTTGACTGGCAGATCTTTTGCAGTAGTTGCAGGTGGTCAGACTTCTTCTCCTGTTCCCTTATCTGTTGGAGTTCCCCAGGGCTCTGTTCTGGGTCCCCTTCTGTTTTCTCTCTACACACTGTCCTTAGGAAAACTCATCAGCTCTTTTGGCTTTTCCTACCATCTCTATGCCGATGACACCCAGCTGTATCTTTCCGCCCCTGACCTTTCTCCAAGGCTTGAACAGCAAGTCTCGTCTTGCCTCACAGCTGTCTCGCAGTGGATGCGCCATCGGCGTTTGAAGCTCAACATGTCCAAGACGGAGCTTCTTGTCTTTCCTCCTAAGCCCACCCTTCAACACTCCTTTTCAGTCTCTGTGGACAACATTTGTATTCAACCAGTCCAGCAAGCCCGCAGTCTTGGTTTTATCTTTGACTCTTCTCTGTCGTGTATCCCTCAGATCCAGACCACAGCCAAGGCTTGTAGATTCTTTTTGTACAATATTGCCAAAATCCGACCATATCTCTCCGCCTCTACTGCCAAGATCCTGGTCCATGCCCTAGTGGTCTCACGACTTGATTACTGTAATGTCCTCCTGGCTGGGCTTCCTCTTTCTCATCTCCGTCCTTTAATCTCTGTTCAGCATTCAGCTGCACGCACTATCACTTCCTCCCACCGCTCTGACCACATCTCTCCTGTGTAGGCATCCCTTCACTGGCTCCCCCTCCCTTTCCGCATTCAGTATAAGTTCCTGCTGTCCACGTTTAAAGCCCTCCATGGACTGGCCCCTCCCTACTTATCAGACCTTCTTTCTCCTCACCTTTCCACTCGGGCCCTCCGTTCTGGTAATCAAGGTCTGCTGTCTCAGCCCAGGATTTCCTCTGCCCCATCCCGGATTCGCCCCTTTTCACTCGCTGCCCCTCACTCCTGGAACCTTCTTCCCCCAAAAGCAAGAGCCATCACTTCTTTAACCAGCTTCAAAACGGAGTTGAAAACCATCCTGTTCAGAGAAGCCTTCCCAGGCATTGCATAATTGTCGCTTACTATTTGATGTTCTTGTGGTGCTTGTTTATTGAACCATTTCCTGTATTGCTATGTACTGTATATGTATTATCCTACTTGAGAGTATGTATTTTCCCTGGAAAACAATTAACCATCCATTATGAAGCCTCTGCCTTGGTCCAGGCCTTGGAGGTACAGAGGAACTGCTGGACCTCTTACCCTTTCCCTCCACTACTCCCTTCTCCTTCTATGTTCATGTCTTTTTAGATTGTAAGCCCGAGGGCAGGGAATCGTCTAACTAAAAGATTGTATGTACAGCGCTGTGTAAATTTACAGCGCTTCATAAATAAAGGTTAATAATAATAATAATAAAATGGCTGCCAAGCAGCTCCTCTCCTTCTCCACTCTCTGGCCGAACTGTTCTGGAAGGCTCTGGAAGGTGGTATATAAAGCTAGTCTGCTAGCTCCGCCCCCTTGTGACTCACAGATGTGACTCACAGAAGCTCCGCCCCTTCAGCAAAAAGCACACGGTCTCAAAATGGCTGCCAAGCAGCTCCTCTCCTTCTCCTCTCTCTGGCCGGACTGTTCCAAGGGTATTAAAAGAACTAACAAATGTAATCTCAGAGCCACCATTGGCAATAATCTTTGAGAACTCCTGGAGAACAGGAGCAGTCCCAGCAGACTGGAGGAGGAGAAATGTTGTCCCTATTTTCAAAGAGGGAAAGAAAGAGGATCCCCAACAAGTATCAATATCCCATCGATATCAGGAAACATTCCCGAGCATAGGGTCTGTGAATATTTAGAAGAGGATGCCATAATCACAAAAAGTAAATCTGTGTTTCAATATTTTTTATTAATATTTTAAAATTTTAGAATACAAATTAGTACATTTTCTTCATTCAAATATATGCTTTAACACTTTATTTTATACTAAATATCACCTCAGTGCACTCCTTCCCCGGAGCCATTCCCATCCATATACTCCAACCAAAATTTTAATTCATCTTGTGAAGGTAATTTTCCATCTTCTTTTCTGAATACTTTTTCAATAATTTTTTCCATACTTCTCCAAAATCATTTCTTTTCCATAATCCTTTCTTCACTTTCAATTTACATGTTAATTTATCATTAATCGCTATTTGCCAGACTTGTTTATACCAATCCTCCAATTCCACATTTTATATGTGTTTCTAAAAACAAGTCATGTCAGACTAGTCTGAAATCTTTTTGTGATCAAATTATCAGATTGGCAGATGAAGGGAATGCTCTAGACATAGTATATCTCAATTTCAGTAAGGCCTTTGACAAGGTTCCCCATGACATTCTTGCAAACAAGCTAGTAAAATGTCAGCTAGACAATGCTACTGTTAAATGGATTTGTTATTGATTGACTGGACAAACCCAAAGAGTGCTCAGCAATGGATCCTCTTCATCCTGGAGAGAAGTGACCAGTGTGTTCACTGTCCTGGGCCCAGTGCAACATCTTTATCCACTACTTGGATCAAAGAATAGAGGTCATGCTTATCAAATTTGCAGATGGCACCAAATTAGGAGGAGTACCTAATACTCCAGAGGAGTGGCTCAAAATTCAAAATGACCTTAATACATTAGAAAACTGGGTCAAAGCTAACAAAAGGAATTTCAACATGGAAAAATATAAGGTACTGCACTTACGGTGGAAAAATGAAATGCATAGATGTATGATGGATGACACCTGGCTTAACATGAGTACATGTGAAAAGGATCTAGGAGTCCTAGTGGACAACAAATTGAACATGAATCAACAGTGTGATGTGGCACCTAAAAAGGCCAATGTGATTTTAGGCTGCATCAATAGAAACTGTATTCTGCTTTGGTCAGGCCTCACCTGGAATGCTGTATCCAGTTCTGGGCACCACAATTCAAAAAGGATGCTGACAAAGTGGAGCATTCCAAAGGAGGGCAACTAAAATGGTTAACGTTCTGGAAACCATGCTCTATGAGAAGTGACTTAGGGAGCTGGGGATGTTTAGCCTGGAGAAGAGAAGGTTAAGAGGTGATATGATAGCCCGGTTTAAATATTTGAAGAGATGTCATATTGAGTATGAAGCAAGCTTGTCTTCTGTTGCTCCAGAGAATAGGACCTGTAACAATGGATGCAAACTACAGGAAAAGAGATTCCACTTAAACACTAGGAGGAACTTCCTGATAGTAAGAGCTGTTTGACAGTCGAACACATTCCTCTGGACTGTGGTGGAGTCTCTTTCTTTGGAGGTCTTCAAAAAGAGGCTGGATGGCCTCTTGTTGGGAGTGCTTTGATTGTGAATTCCTGCATGGCAGAGGATTGGAGTGGGTGGCCCTTGTGGTCTCTTCCAGCTCTATGATTGTACATATACATTTACAAGTGGTTGTTTTGCACAAGAAACAGCATTTTCTCTGCAGAAAATAATATCTATGAAGAAATATTATTTTCCATTTAGAAAATGTTTCTTGAACATAAAATGCTGTATTTGAGGGTATATTATGTGCAGGAAATGGCATTTTCTGACAGGAGATAATATTTCTATGTAGCTATCTTATTTTCTGTGCAGAAAATGCTGTTTTCTGTGCAAAATAACCATATATAAATTTTGTGCAGAGTAAGTCCCAAACTCCAAAGGTTTTTGTCAGTCCATGTTTCTGTTGGTCCGGTTTTCTTGACACTCAGAAATTGAATATTTTTGGATACTATTTCCATCCTACTATTATGTAGAATGTACACATTCACACATGAAATTTGGGCAGAATAAGTCCTGACTGAGTTATAGATAGGCTTCAAAACCTATGTGGTTTTCACAGACTTTCTCACAGCTGGAGAGAGGATGTTAAAATTAATCATTGCTTCCATTAAGAATAAATTTAGTGAAGACTTGCTTCCCTGCTCCTTGCTAGCCTGACATTCTATTCCTTTCAATCTAAGTTAAGTGGCCATTTTGCTGCTGCTGCTGTTGAACAACTGGGAGTCAGAAACCCTTATTAATCAATTTCAGATCACCACAAGAGCTACCAGTATAGATCTCTGTCTACTTTTTGTAAGCTCTCGACTAAAGTATTCATAGAAAATGTTACTAAAGTGCACAGTATGTAATAAGTATTGTGACCTAATGAGAGCCAGCATGGTGTAGTAGTTTGAGCATTGGACAATGACCCTGGAAACCAGGTTTCGAATCCCCATTCAGGCATGGAAACTTATTGGGTGACTTTGAGCAAGACACATTTCTCATCAACAAAGGAAGGTAAAGCCAAACCCCCTCTGAACAAATCTTTCCAAGGAAACCCCATGAAAGTCCTCCTTAGGATCACTAGGGCGGGTTACAAACCGCCATAAAGTACGCACTCCGCGCGTACTAGGGTTAGGAAGGGCCGTATTAGGGTTAGGAAGGTTCTTACCTTCCTGACAGCCCTTCCTCCCAGTACGCGCGGAGCGCGTACTTTTTTGCGGTGCCCATCCACATGGGCGCCGCCATGTTGACGTATTGGACGCTGTGCATCCAGACGTGTCGTGGCGGAAGTGACGTCGCGAGGACGCACTCCACCCCTCGTGGCGCCACTTCCGCGTTCCAAAAAGGAGCGGCATTTTGCCGCTCCTTTTTTGCTGCGCAGGGAAGCCTCGCGGTCTGGCAGCTGGGGCTTCCCTACGCAGCGAATGGCGGCGGCGGGAAAACGGCCCCTTGAGGGCCGTTTGTAACCCGCCTATAACTCATAAAGTTGGAAGAGGCCTCAAAGGCCATCAAGTCCAACCCCTTGCCATGCAGGAAGACACAATTGAAGCACTTCTGACAGATGGCCATCCAATCTCTGTTTAAAAACTTCTAAAGAATGTCAGAATGATTTGAAGAAACACAACAACAACAACTTAAAATAATCATGATGACTGGTAAACCACCACACCACAGATCCAGCTGGATTTAGAAAACATAGATGTGGTCACATGATGTCCTGAAAGTTACAACACCGAAGTGGAATATGAATACAACTTTTCTTCATTCTTTTAATAATTCATACCTGCCAGTCTTTATTTTTTGTAGATCAGTACTCACACAATGAAACATGCATGTGTAATTCAGGAATGTACCGAATTTCAAGTTTCATATTATAAATGATCCATTTATAAAAAACTATCTCATATGGATGGAAAGAGAAGTCTTTTAGCTATGCCATGCTAGCAGAATATTGTTTTAAACCCTTAAAAAAACACATAGCAGCATAAATCGGAAACGTATTGCAGCTCCAGAGGCCTATTTTTAATGTCTGTATTACTGAAATGAAAAAGAACACAATTAGAGTATAGGAAGATGCATGTTTTGGATAGCTAGACAACCAGCTTACAGTATATACATTCCAGACAATTCTGCCACAGTTAAAAGGTATTTATATTCTGATGCAGATAAAATTGAACATGTCAACACTAATGTATTTTTCCAGGAGAATCACTACTTTCACAATAATTTCCATGGAAAATTTGTGTGCACATGCTGTAATAGACACATTTATAACATCAAAAGGGTTCAATTTTCTTTTCAATCATACCACCATATGAATAGCTTTTCCTATTGAATTTAACAATAAGGCACATTACCAGAGTCAAAAGGATGGAATACTTCAGCTTGCTCTTATGAAAGTATGTCAGACAATATATAATATATCCCACAATAGATCTGGGTTAACGGCTCCTTTACATAGGTTTTCTGCCTAATACACTTGTGTCAGCAAAATGCCGTTTTTATTTAAATTTGCCTGCGATATCAGCTACATTTCAATCTCTAGTTAACTCTCAATGTTATTAAAAGTGTATTCAAATGTTATTTAAAGGGGGCCCAGGACATCTGTATCAAGAGATTAACATAAAGTGTTTCTCAGAGGTATCAATTTCAGCTCAAAATTAGCAGCCATTTGTTCTACATTTACTATTAGTTTAGAAAACAAGGTATTTCAAATAGGGTGCTGTTTATAGGATGCTAGTGTGATTCTTCACACAACACATACCTTGCTGAGCAAAAAGCATACCCAGAAAAGAATACTGCTGGGAGCCATGTACCACCAGAGGACCTGAACAAACTGGATTTTGGATGCTAATCAGACTCAAGCCTAGTCAGTATCTCAGTGAGAGACAACAAAGGAATACCAGGAATTTTCAGGTAGGGCTAAGTAGGATAATCCTACTGCCAACTGTGGGGAGTCATTGGTGCCTCTCTAAAGTGACAGTGTTGGGCAACATGGATCTATGGTTTGATTCAATGCAAGGTAGCTCCATATGTCCCTTCAGATTGAGTATCCTTTATCCAGAATTCCAAATCCAAAATACTCCAAAATCCAAATGGGTGGCTGAGATAGTGACATTTTTACTTTCTGATGGTTGTGTGCACAAACTTTGTTTCATGCACATAATTATTAAAAATATTATGTATAAATTTGCCTTCTGGCTATGTAGATAAGGTATATATGAAACATAAATGAATTTCATGTTTGGTTTTGAGTCCAATCTCCAAGCTATCTCACTATGTATATGCAAATATTTCAAAATATTTCCCTAACCTTATTTAAATATCAAGAATATATGCAGGGAGGTAGAAGCAAGCATACAGGTCATACCAGTTTTATTTTAGCATAAAAGGCCCAGTACAGAGCACCCAAAAAGGACTGTCTCCCAGTGACTGGTTTTGCTCCGCGGGGAAGCCGCAGTCTCCAGACCGTGGGACTTTCCTGAGGAGCAAAAAGAATCAGCAAAAAGAGGGTTCTTCTTGCGGTGCCATTATGATGCCGCAGTGCACCAATGGTGTACTCACTATATTATAATGGTGCCGCGACGTGCAGACTCTAAACAGACCATCATGTCAAAATGGTGGTGTCCATCTGTACAGGGCACTGTCATTTTGACTTATGGAATACGTACTAGGGTTGCGGGGTGTCTGTAAGCAATGCCCCGAGGCAACCCGAGCATGGCATCAAGTGTGCCACGAGGCCATCTGTACCGGGCCTTAGATTTGATATGCTAAAGTATTTTTTCTAATAAATCTAAACAGTACTATTGTTTTAATATCCCTGATACATACACTAAACAAACACAAAGTAGAACTATATGCTCCAAATATTTATGATGTTAGAAAAATATCAGCAGTCCATTTTCCAAAGAAAACTTACTAGTATTGCTAAGTTCTTACATATAGCAATAGCCAATGCAACTACATCTGGAAGCAAGCTAATTAGCTAACAGTACCGCAACCCAGCCAGGATTGCTGAAAATATTATTCAGTGAATGGACACTTTCATGTGGAACAGAGTGTGTGTACACACTTCTCTAACTGCATTCCGATGGATCTCATCTTGGAAGGAAGGAATAAATGTAAGAAATAAATAAATGAAAGAGTTTAAAAGAATGTTAAAAGAGAAGGCTTGGAGTATAAGGGTTTTGAGCTAGCAAATCATAGAATCATAGAATCATAGAGTTGGAAGAGACCGCACGGGCCATCCAGTCCAACCCCCTGCCATGCAGGAAATCCAAATCAAAGCATCCCCAACAGATGACCATCCAGCCTCTGCTTAAAGACCTCCAAGGAAGGAGACTCCACTACACTCCGAGGGAGTTTGTTCCACTGTCGAACAGCCTTTACTGTCAGGAAGTTCTTCCTAATGTTGAGGTGGACTCTCTTTTCCTGTAGCTTGCACCCATTGTTCTGGGTCCTGTCCTTTGGAGCAGCAGAAAACAAGTTTGCTCCCTCCTCAATATGACATCCTTTCAAATATTTAAACAGGGCTATCATATCACCTCTTAACCTTCTCTTCTCCAGGCTAAACATCCCCAGCTCCCTGAGTCATTCTTCATACAGTGGCACTATTACTTCTCTTGATCTAGACACTATACTTTTATTGATGCAGCCTAAAATTGCATTGGCCTTTTTAGCTGCCGCATCGCACTGTTGACTCATGCTCAACTTATGGTCTACTTGGACTTCTAGATCCCTTTCACATGTACTTTCATTCAGCAATGACTGGAAGACAAACAACAAAAACTACTACAGTGGTACCCCGGGATACGAATTGATCGTGTTACGAAATTTCCGGGATACGAAAAAAATAGATAGGAAAAAACTGTTCTGGGTTACGATGTTTTTTTCGGGTTACGAATTTTTTTTTTCGGCGCGAAATTCAAACCGCAAAGCGCGGCTAGCGGCTTTCCAGCGCTAGCCGCTAGCCTTTTCGGTTTGCGAAATTACTCGGGTTACGAACGGAGCCGCGGAACGAATTAATTTCGTAACCCGAGGGACTACTGTACTACTACTACTACTACTACAAAGAAGTAACAAATAATGCCCTTCTTTCATTGGTAAACTAGAATAAAAAAGAGTTTGTGTGCATTGGTCTTGGAAATACAAGCAATTGTAGCATTCCTGTTCCTTTGGCATTCCAGTGGTATCATGTTTTCTTGACCTCATGGCCTATTGTCTGATTGACTGAATTGTGACCATCTATGTCTGAAAGTATGTGTCTCTATAGAGGATCTTAACAGTTACCTCTTTCCTGTCAGACTCCATTTTTCTTATGTTTCTGTCTAGCTTGCTGTTGAAAGGGGTATCTTCACAGAGGCATACAAGATCTTAAAGACAACCATTAGAGGCTTGATCCCAGACCTTTGAAACCAATGAGAATTGGGCCATTAATTCAAAGCTGGATGCTAAAGTAAATGTTCAACAGACTAAAAGAAGAGGAGTTTATAAAATGTGCTCTAGTGTGCCTATACCCTTTGCGTGGCAGCATATTTCCATTAACTCAGATTATTTTAGACTGTTCAGTTTAAGAAGCAGAAACAAGCTCTGGATGACCTTGACACTCAGTACTGTGAAGGCAGAATGCTGGTGTGAAAAGCAGGTATGTGTCATGTAGATTTGGTTTAGAACACCAACAAAAAGGTGGAGGAGGAGGAGGAGAAGTTATAGTAGTAGTAATAGTAGTAGTAGTAGTAGTAGTAGTAGTAGCAGCAGCAGCAGCAGCATTTTTTTTTCTTATCCACCTCCCCCTATGGATTGAGGCAGGGAACAATAACAAATTAACATACTACATGTAACACACAACATCAATTAAAGGCACAATTTAAAAAAACAAATAAAACCTGTATACATTAAAACAATCAGTTTTATAGTTTATTAAAATTCACAATTTAAATTTCACAGTTTTAAAATCATCTGGATAGGCCTGCCAAAAAGGATTGGTCTTTAATGCAGCTTTAAATTTGGAAAATTTATTGAGCTGTTGAATCTCTTCTGGCAGGTCGTTCCACAGTCTAGGGCAGTGGTCCCCAAACATTTTGGCTTACTACCCCCTTTCCTCTTGGGAGACAACTCTAGCATCCCCAATACATGCTTCTTGATATTAGGTCTACTGTTCTACTATAGATTTAAAACAACCAGTATTGGTCACTGCTCCCTATGCATTTGGTAACCTTGGCAGTAGCAACTGAACAGCTGGCTGAGCAGTGACTGAGAAGCCTCTTGAGCAGTGCCAGCCTTGTGCAAAAGGCTAGTGCAAGCAAGAGGCTTCTTGGTCATTGATTGAATGGCTGCATGGTTGCTGCCAACTTTCCACCCAGTCACCCTGAGAGCAACAATCAAGCAGCTTCTGAGCAGTGACCAACAAGCCTCTTGCCCATACTAGCCTTGTAGCAAAGACCAGTGCAGGCAAGAAGCTTCTTGGTCAGTGCTCAGCCAGCTGCTTGTTTAGCACACCAGAAAGACTTCTTGGTTGCTGCTTGACTGGCTGCTCAGTATCTGCTACCTTTGCACCCAGTCACCCTGTTATCCAGTTACCCTGGGAGCAGCAACCAAGCAGTTGGCGGACCAGTGACCAAGAAGCCTCTCACTCATGCCAGCCTTGTAGCAAAGATCAATGCAGGCAAGAAGCTTGTCAGTCAGTCCTCAGCCAGCTGCTTGTTTGCTGCTCCACAGGTGACTAAGTGCAAAGAGAGAAACTTCTCATTGGTGAGGAAGTCTCAGTTCATCTTCATGGGGTGGATGGGGCACAGCCAGTGGTGTGTATAGGTGGTTTATATTCTGGTCATGCTTTGAACAGAAGACTTGCATTGACAGGGAAAGAGATATTTTAACTAGAGGAGCTGCTTCAAGGAAAGGACTCTTTTCAAGAATGAGCCCCAGATACTCCTCCCTCTCCTTTCTCAGAGATATGTTTTCCCCACACCACTTCAAGCCCCCCCCCCCCCAAACATTGTTTCTTCTCCTCTCTCAGCCTGTCCAATGAAAGAAAGCAGGAACAGCAGCACAGCTCCAACCTGACAACCAAGATCCAGCAAAGCTCACAAAGCTTAAGCAGGGGAGTTTATCAGACAAGGGAAATTGAAAGTATAATCCAATGGCAATCTGGACGCAATCATGGGGTTTAACATTATCGTGTGATAACCCACTACACACAAATTCAGACAATGGGAAGTCAGTCCGAATGCAATCATGAGGTTTCACGTTATTGCTTGATAGACTGCCGCACGCAAATTTGGGCAATGGCATGCTCTTTTTGGGCAATGGGAAGCCAGTTTGAACACAATGTGCATTCATGTAATTGTGCTAAACTAGCAACTTTAAGTGAATGCGTTCTGGCCCCACTTTCTTTTCATTCGAATTTAAGAGAAATTCCTCCCGTTTGATAAACTCCAGGGTTCCAAATTTGAAAACTGCTTTTTGCTGCCACTTTTCACCCTCTGCCACATGCTCTATCTCCTCACTCCAGACAGTCACTCTGTCTGTCTGTCTTTTCCAAAATATCACCACTCCAATCTACAGAAACAATGCCCTATACCCAAGTCTCGCAAGAATTTCCTACCACTATTAGTGAAAGATATGGCTAAGGGAATGAGCTCACATGGGCAAGCAAAAAGTGGGTTACAACATCACATGAAGCAATCAGTGAGGCTACATGGTGGTTTTAAGGGACCCTGAAAAAAAAAAATTCATGCAACCTTCTTCCCCACCATGGTCATAAAGGCTACTGGTTCCTCTTGTCTTTCCTGAGCACCTATACTTTGACTGAAAGTTCCCCTGCTACCCCCTTTATTGCCCCCCTGATGTCCCCCTTTCCTTCACTGTCCCCCTGGATGTATTGACCACTTTGGGAATCACTGGTCTAGGAGCACCTGAAGAAAAAGTATAGGTTTGGAGATCTCTCATTCATTAGTCTCTTGGAGGTCTCTCATTCATAGCTGAAGCCAATGTAATGGGAATAACAACAACAAATATAGGCTTGCATTATTGATTAGCTTCTCCCTCCCACCCCTCATGCCCAACCTATCTTTCCCACATTTTAGTGTTTTTCATAGGAATTACCTTGAACCCCTTAATCATGTTTATTACAATTTTCTATACATCTTTAAGTTCCACAACTTTGTTTCTGAGAGGAGGTGACCATTACAGTACACACATTAACCATGATGTAATTTTGTAGAATAGTATTCTACAGGCCTCCTTGTTCTCAGTCTTGGAGAGAGACTTTAGGTGTTCTTTAAAATGCTTGGGTTTTCACTATCTTGAATAATAATGACACTTATGGCTACCAAATTGCTTGTCAATGGAAAACCTCATTTTTCATTGCAGGTTAATCTTCAACAACATATTGCATTATTAGTCAAAGTACTGGTAATTTTTACTTGCTGATATATTCATGCTGAAAATAATGGTATAGATTTAGCAGAATTGTGTAATAATAATAATATAAAAATTATTTATATCCTGCCTCTCCAAGCAGATTGAAGTGGCTAACAATAATAAAACAACGTTAAAATACAATAAAACCTCATAACCCATAAACCCTCCCATCCATAATAAAAATACATTTAATCTAAACAGGGAAAATTGAGGAGCAATTGATGGGAGGCCACTGAGAAGCTAGTCTGGGAAAGCCTGCCGAAAGAGACATGTCTTGACTGCCTTGTTAAAGCAGTCAAGACTGACAATATGTTGGATTTTTTCTTGCAGGCTATTCCATAACTATTTTGTAATCTATTTTCAATTGTGTAATCTGTTTACAACTTTTCTTCTCCAGCTGAAAAATGCTAGGGACCACTGCTCTAGCTTAGCATATAGTCTGCAATGCAGGAGCAAAGGAAAGCAAATGGAAACAAAAGTAGCCCCTTTGGGCCATAAGATCAATGTTGAAGGACAGGGGAACAGCAAAAGTACTGTCCACTTCTCATCAAAGTTTCATATTTTTCTAGGCAGGGATGTACTCAAGTAAACACGTGCCTTTTCAAAGGCAAACAAACAGGATGAGGGAGAAACCACCTGAGACAATGGGAAATTAATGGCTAAGAACTTCTCCCAAGAGCTCTCCTTTCAAAATCTCTACTGGTACTTCTGGTTCATCAACCTGGCCTATGTTATAACAAAGTGTGCTGGGGGCCCTCTCATTCCAGTGTTCCTTGTCCTCCTGAAGCATTTCTATCTTGTGGGGTGGGGGTCAAATATAAAGTACTAACACATGATGGGTACAGAATTTCACAACTCCTTTTGAACTATTTTTATTTATATAAAAAATCCCTCTGTAAAATATTTTAAGTTGGTTTATTCCCATCCAGAAACTGAAATAAGATGAAGAGGAAAAGTAATAAGATCACAATTAAAAGGACCATCAATTATATGTAGAATTGATTTATGTAAAAGGTAGTTGAAGAGATTAACGTAAAAACCAGGTGAAACATTTGATGGATAAAACTGGATACTAAGATTGGCAAAGGATCCAGCCATTTATTTTAAATATAGAATATATTTTTAATAGACTTTTACACAAATCTGCTAAACTTACCATGGGTAATGCTGTGATAATTACACACAAAAGGGCACCCATACTAAGGGTCTATGCTTCCATACATGTGAGCAAGAAGGATGAAGGGTTTCAATAGAAAAGGATTCAGGAGTAAAGGATGACGTACAAACCGTACAAATAAAAAATATTGTGTTACAGAGACAATGGGCATACCTCAATTAACAAGAAGCTCCCCCCCCCCAAAGTCTTTTCATTCCTCCCAGCCCCCTCTTTCTTCCTTATCTTCTGTCTAGCTGGAAGGATTTTAGCAGCATCAGCACTAGGGAATAGTGAATGAGGGCTGGAGAAACACAGACTACTGGTGTCAGGCTGCAGCCACGCATCTGCAATAAAGAATGCAATAAAGCTTGAGCTGGGAAACAGTGGGATTTGATTCTATCAATTCTCCTGAAGCTGTGTATGATTGCCTACAGCAGGCAAGGTAAACAGTAGCTGCCTGCAGAATTCCTTGCTGAGGACAATGAACAGTGAAACAAAAAGAAAACGTGAAAACAGATAAGCCTGCCCCACCAGTTACTCCCAGCATTTTAAAAAGCATAGATCTATAAGTTTGGAAGTTGTTGTTAACTGCCCTCGAGCTGACCTTGACTCATGGTGACCATGTGAATGATACATCTCCAAGACCTCCTGTCCTCTGTCTGTTCTGTTTGGTCCTACAGGCTCAGGCCTGTGGCCTCTTTGATTGATTCTATCCATCTAGCATGTGGTCTTCCCCTCTTTCTACTGCCCACTGCCTTTCCTAGCATTATTCTCCTTTCCTGTGATTCATATCTTCTTACGATGTGGCCAAAGTATGACATCCTCAATTTATTCATCCTGGTTTCCAGGGAGAGTTTTGCCCTGATATGTTCTAGAACCTATTTTTGTATTCTTGGCAGTCCACTGTATCCTCAGCACTCTACTCTAGCACATCTCAAATGAGTTGACTTTCTTTCTATCAGCTTTCTTCACTGTCCAGCTCTCACATTGGTACATAGTGATGTGTAATATGATGGCTTAGATCAGCGGTTCCCAAACTTTGGTCATCTGAGTATTTTGGACTTCATCTCCCAGAAGCTCCATAAAGCTTAGCTAACAGGTAGGAATTCTGGGAGCTGAATGCCAAAGCATTTGGAGGACCAGAGCTTGGGAACCCCTGGCATAGATGATCTTCATTTTGCTGTTCAGATTTATACCTTTTTCAATTTAGGATCTTGTCCAATTCTTTCATAGCTGCCCTTCCCTGTCCTAGTCTTGTTTGAATTTTTTGACTGGAGACACAATTCCATTCAATATTTGATCCAAAGTGTAGGAACTCTCTTGACTATTCCAATTTTTTCATTATCTAGGATGAATTCTTGGAGATATACTGTAGCCATTCTTTTTGTTTTCTTGATGTTCAATATTAAGCTTACCTTGGCATTTTCCTCCTTGACCTTCTTCACTCATGGCTCTACAGTTTTTTATGATCTATGCAGTCCAAGGCTTGCTGTAGTCAATAAAATATATGTAAATTTTCTTTTGGAATTCTTTGCTTTGCTCCATTATCCGTTGCATGTTAACAATGTGGTCCCTAGAACCTCCAGCTTGCAGCTCTGGGATATTTTATTCCATATATGGTAGGAATCTTTGGTGCAGAATTTTGAGCATGACTTTGCTTGCATGGGAAATTAGTATCATGGTCCTCTAGTTACCACAGTCTTTTATGTCTCATTTTTCTTTTTGTAAGAGAATTAATCATTTCCAGTAGAGCTGAGCTTGTTTCTGCCTCTCTGGCTTGTAGCAGTTCTATTGGCATGTCATCTGTTCCTGGAGATATATTCTTTCCTATTGCTTTGAGTGTAGCTGTCACTTCTCTTTTTAAAGATTGTAATCATCTTTGTAACTTTCTTCTTCCCATATATCATTTATGCTTTCACATCTTTATATAGCTCTTCTGTATATTGTTTCCCTCTTTTTATTTTGTCATGATCATGTATTATGTTCCTCTTCTGATCATAAACCATCCCTACCCTTGGCTTTAATTTCTCTTTGAATTCCTTGATCTTTATGAATAAATCTTACGTTCTTCCTTTTATTGTTGTTGTCAACTATTTCTCTACATTCATTGTAGCAGTAATTCTCCTTTTCCTTTCTCACTAATCATTGGACTGTAATGTTCATGGATCTGATTTTGTTCCTGTTTCCTTTTTCTTTTGCTTCTCATCTTTCTTTAACTGCTTAACATTTTTTTTGTTTTGGGTCCCCCCCCCCCCGTCTGACAGCCATTATTTCTTCTATGGGGGGGGGAATCATTTATCATCTTTCTCCACTCCTCTTTAATTATGTCCCTGACTTCTATCCATAGTTCTTCTGTTTTTCAGTCATTTTTATTAGTTTGGATACCAAAATTGAAATCATAAGAAAAGTGAAGGCTCATGAAAACGGGGGCGGAATGATTCTTGGATGCATTTAGGAAAACACTTTCAGGTGATCTATAGAAGATTCAACATGTTTTTGTTACTTATACAAGTCTTACCTGACTTTGTTGTTTCATTTCACACATGCACATTGTTTGCTTTTGATAAAACATTTATTGAAACATGTTGATCCGGTTTTTTTGTTTTTTGTTTTTTGTTTTTTTTTTTTTTTTTTTTTTTTTTTTTTGTTGGGTTTTTTTTTTTTTTTTTTTTTTTTGGTTGGTTGGTTGGTTGGTTTGTTTGTTTTTGGTTTGTTTTGGGGTTTTTTTAGTTTTTGGGTGATGCAAGAACCCAACTTTGTTCTTTCCATGTTAGGTTTAAAAAATTAAAAGAAAATTTCTGCTGGTAGCAATTATTTTGTTAAAAAAATATTGTCCAGGAACACATCTACTTCATTAACTGAGGTATCACTCTATAACACTGTCCAGGCATTCCAAATTGAGTATACTCAACATATAATCAGAGAGAAAGAGAGAATGTTAATTAATGTGAGAAAATGAGAGAGAGAGAGAGAGAGAGAGAGAATTTTAGCTCAGCCTCTTTCCCTCTTTCTTTCATCACCCTTCACATGTACAGGGTGACTCCTCTATCCATGGAGGAGCTCTGTGAGATTTAGATTGTGTCTCCAATGCAGAACTATAGCAGTCTGATACCACTTTAACTATCATATTCTGTTCTATGAAATCCTGGGATTTGTAGCTTTGTAAGGCACTTATAATTCTCTTTCAGAGAGATTTAGTGCAGGCAATGAATTAAAGCTCAGGAGAGAATTCTAAGTTCTTCGACAAACCACAAAATCCAGGATTCCATAGGGCAGAGCCTTGGTAGTTAGTGGGATCAAATTGTTAAAACCTGTAGTGTAGATACATTATCAGAACCTTTATAAGTAGGAGAAGCTCTCTGCTTCGGAAGTCACCCTCTGCAACTGCTGGTAGGGGGAAGCAAACCATAATGGTCAAAGTTGTGATTTTCAACTTTTTACTCTAGTATAAAAAGGCATTTTTAAACTTCTTTTGACCACCTGCCACCAGAGGTATATTGCTCACAATATAATAATAGTTAATAAATAATAATAATAATAATAATAATTTTATTTTTATACCGTCCTTCCACAGATCAGGGCGGTTAACAACATAATAAAAATACAATACAGACTTCCAGGCAAGATGGCGCCGAAGAAGGTCATGGGTGTTTGAGCTCTGCTACCTGTGCCTTCCACAGTGGTGGTTCTTGGAGGAACGGGGACTTCATCGACCCGTCCATAACTCCTCTGTTAAGGGGGGTTACCCCCGCAACTCAAAGAGGGTTACTCACTGGAGGGAATCTGTGAGGCCAAAGTTTGGACCCCACTTCCCAGAGGAGAGAGTACCAAAGAGTTGCAGCCACCCACCTCTGTCCCTCAATTGGAAGAGGAAACGGTGAGCCTTTGTCATTTAATGCAGCATGACGATAAACAGAAAGAAGCTGGATAAGGAAGGCAGACTTGACCTTGGACTTATGAGGTGTTTCTATTTTTGAGCTTCATTTCTGCAGCAAAGCGGAGCTGGTGCCTTACATCTGCTCTATCTCTTTAAAAACAATTTCCACCAGCTGCAACAACACCGCAAATTGGACTGCTTTAGCACTTAATCTCAAACTTGTTTGCAGTTTGGAGCTGACTGGATAGCGTCTTATTACAAGGAAAGGGAGTGAAATGAAAGAGCACTTTAAAGGCTTTGGATAAACAGTGGAGTGTTGAGGAAGAGTAGAGAGAGCTCTCCTCCCCCTTTGTTTCTGTGCTCTTTTTTTCCCCTTTACTCTATGGACTGAGGTAGATTGGAGACAATAATTGAGACAGCAACGGAAGAGGGATCAAGAGATAGCAAGAGAAGCTGACAAGGGAGAAGGAGGCAAGAAGGACATTTGGAGGATATAATTGCAAAGGAAATTAAAGGAGAGACGCACCAACGGAATCTCTGTGCTAGTTAGCACTGGATAAGAACTGCAGAAGCACAATAGAAAGAGAGAGTTGATATCCTAATCCTACACTGTCTCCCAAAGAAAGCCTCGTTAAGCTATACTGAAGGGGAAACCTGTTCCCCTTTAACATATTTTTTTCCTTTTTTGGATCTTGGTTGAAAGACTTTGAACACAAGGTGTAATTGGACTGAAGCTTTGGATAAGAAGGACGGCTTGGAGGGAAAAAACAACAGAAAGCTATGTGGTTTCTCTTTCTCTGATAAAGACATCAGATACTCAGGTATCACCTTTATAGGAATAGAAAGATACAATTTGAACTTTTTGCTTCTCCCCTTCTTCTTAAGTTAAGAAAGAATATAATAAAGAACTGAATGGAGACAAGAAGCGCCCGGTTAAAGAGGGAGAAAGTAAGATACAAATACTAACAAAAAATGTACTGTAGCAAATGGTTTTTTTTGTACATTTGGAAAAGAGGGTTATATATAAGATAGTTATGTATCTGGCTTATTGAATCTGAATTAGATCAAACATACAAGTATAACCGGTCTGGGGGGAAAAAAAAGCTTCTTATTGGATGATATACAATATATGTATAACATAGCATGTTATCCCTGAAAAAAAAAGGGGGGGGAGACAAAAGTACAAGAATACATAGTTAAAATATAAGGGGGGGTTTAGTAGAGTTCTCTTTCTAGAAAGCATACAAAGCTGAGTTAAAATTATAATAAGGTACCCTCCTCTCCCCCTGTATTGTCTTTCATAATTTGTATTTCTTGTTTTATGCTTGCATTGGGAATTTCAAAAGATTGAGAAAGAGGACATTTTGGGGAAAATGGCAGCTAACAAAAAAACAACAAACACTAGCCAAGTACCACAGAGAAGAGGTTCGATGGAGGGATCAATCAAAGTAATTGACCCTTCATTACACATATTAGAGGAGATCCGGAAACTGAGACAGGAAATGAAGGATCAAAGGCAAGAAATGAAAGATGATCTGAAAGAATCAATGCAAGAGATCCAGGAGGAAATAAAAGAAGCTAGAATTGAGATGAGAAAGGACTACAAAAAAGAAATGGACAGCCATAGTAAAAGAATTGAGAAAATAGCTTCAGAACTGAAAAATACGCATAAAGAGATACAAGAAGTGAAAGAAAAAACCAGAGACCTGGAACAGATCTCAAAGGAATTAAGATACAAGCAAGAGACACAATACAACATGGAGATGAATAATGAACTGAGATACAGGGATAGATGTATTAAGATCAAAGACTTACCGGAAAAAAGTAATGAAGATTTAATCGAAAGAGTACTACCGGATCTAGCAAAATACCTAGGACTTACAGAAGAGTCAATGGAACTTGAAATAGATAAAAATTTTCGCGTAAACTCGACACAAGCACGTGAGAAAAAAATCCCATGGGATGTGGTGGTTTGTTTGGTGCGATCCAAAATAAGAGATCTAATAATCCAAAAAAACTACGACAGAAAACTTTTTATCGAAAATAAAGAGATAAGAATCTTTAAGGACATTCCCTCTCAAATTCTAATGGCAAGATCCAAATACAAATCCCTGACTCAACTACTAAAACAATTAAACATTAACTATAAATGGGAAAGAATTGAAGGGCTAACCTTCTTCTGTAACCAGAAAAGATTCAGAATAGATAATGAAGAGAAAGCTAAGGAGGCCGAAAGAAGACTGAAGAAAGAGTATAGAGACAAAGGAGAAGAAGGAAGGGAGAATTATCACTATAAAAGAGAATGGAGGAATAGGAATGCCAAAAGGAAAGGGAATGAAGAAGAAGGAACAGACTTACATAAGGACAAACAAGATAATGAAGAGCGAAGAACAAATGAAGAAGAAGAGGATAGAAACTTAGAAGAAAACCCAGAAGAAGGGGACAATATATTACAAAAGGGAAGAGAGATTGACTGCCTTTTAGATCTGCTGGACACAGAAGAAACAAATACTGATAAACAATAAAACAATTAATAGTTGATTAATATTATTATTTCATATTCGTAGTTAGCAACACAGAGGTTGCTTTCTTATTTTTATTTTTAACATTTGACGACTTAAATAAAAAGGAAAATAAAAAGGGGCGGACCAAAATATAAAATAAAGGATTTACATAAATTGAACTAATTTTAATCACCCAAAGAGAAATGAAGATAAGTTCTTGGAACGTAAAAGGAATCAACTCAAAATATAAAAGGAGCATAGTGTTTCATTGCTTGGAAAAACTGAAAAGTGAGATTACATGTATTCAGGAAATAAAAATAAAGGATGAAGATAGTAAATATATCAGAAACACTAAACTAGGTACTTGCTTTGCTTCCCTATCCAAAACAAGAAAAAGAGGTGTTGCAATCTATGTGAACAGAAAATATGAAGCAAGAGAGATTTTTAAGGATGAAGAGGGAAGGTTTATAGCAGTTGAGGTAAAAACTAAAAACATGACGATATTGATGGTTGGGGTATATGCCCCTCAAATTAATCAAGGGAAATATTTTCATTCCTTGAGTGAATGTTTAAACAAGACAAATTATTCAGACATTCTCCTTTTAGGAGACTTTAATGCAGTCAGAGAACCTAAACTGGACAGAAAATCTAACAAAGGGAAGAAGATACGTCCGAACCAGGGGAAACTTCCAGTATCCTTCTTTAAATTACAAGAAGATTATAATTTGGTGGACTTGTGGAGATTCAAATATAAGGAATCGAAGGGTTACACTTTTTATTCCGAAGCTCAAGATTCCTTCTCAAGGATCGATCTATTTGTAGCTACAAAAAAATTAGCTAGTTTGACAAGAAATCTCGAGATATTAACCAAAAGAATATCAGACCATAACCCAATAGTAATGGATATGTACGAAAAGAAGAACCAATATAATTGGAGACTCCAAAATTCTTTATTAGAAAACAAAGAAAACAAGAAACATATAATTGAGGCACTAAATCTATATTTTAAAGAGAACAAAACGGATGGAATGTCAAATAATATAATATGGGACACTAGCAAAGCGGTCGCAAGAGGATTATTTATTAAGATGCAAGCAGAAGAAAAAAGAAAGGAGATGCAAAGAGAAGAACTACTAACAAAGAATTTAAAAATTAAGGAAGACGAATGGAAAAAGACCGGTGAAAGAAAAATTAAACAGGAAGTAGAAGAACTTCAACATCAATTAAGACTACTGACATTGAAAGAGATAGAAAAGAAACTTAAGAAGCTCAGACAAACCCACTTTGAATCAGGGAATAAATGTGGTAAAATCTTGGCTCATAAATTAAAAAAACTTGAAGAGAAAAAGATAATCTAAGAGTTGAAATACAAAGATGAAAGATCGACAGATACTAATAGAATTAAGGAGATGTTTAGAGAATTCTATCAAGAACTATACTCTGAAGAGGAGGATGGCATCAATAGAAAAGAAGGAATAATGAGATATTTAGATACACAAAAGTTTATGAAAATAAAGGAAGCAGAAAAAGAGGAGCTTAATAGAAGCTTTACACCACAGGAAGTAACAGAGGCAATTAGAAAATTACGCCCTAACAAAGCTCCTGGTCCAGATGGGCTGCCAGCTGAATACTACAAATCCTTAGGAGAAGCCTTGATTACACCCCTAACAGAAACATTCAATGACATAAAATCTCACGGAACTCCAGAATCATGGAAAACAGGATATATTTTTTAATACCTAAAGAACACAAAGAGAAAGACGATCCAAGGAATTATAGGCCTATAACACTACTCAATAGTGATTACAAGATATTTACATTAATTTTGGCGGAGAGATTGAAAAAAATTCTGGGCCATATAATCCATGAAGATCAAGCTGGCTTTTTGCCAAAAAGACAAATAAGGGATAACATAAGAACAACATTGGATGTAATCGAGTATTTCGAATACCATAATGAGAAGAAACTAGCTATAGTAATGCTAGACGCTGAAAAGGCGTTTGATCGAGTCAGCTGGCCCTTTCTGAAGGAAACGATCAAACAAATGGAGCTGGGTGAAAATTTTCGGAGCTGGATTAAAAGGCTATACTCTGAGCAAAAAGCCCAGATAATAATAAATGACGAGAGAACGGAAACTATATCAATAAAGAGGGGAACGAGGCAAGGTTGCCCGTTATCGCCCTTGTTATTTATTTTATTACTGGAAATCTTGTTAATCCAAATAAGAGATGACAGATTAATAAAGGGGGTGCAAATTCAAGAACATCATTATAAAATTAAAGCTTACGCGGATGATGTCATCCTCTATCTGGAAGATCCTCTCTCTAGTATAAATCATTTAAATATCATCTTACAAGAATATGGCCTACACTCAGGTTTCAAGATCAATCAAGAGAAAACAACAATTATAACTAAAAATATGATAAAAGATGAGGAAATTATACTACAGGGAAAGTCGGGCTACAGAGTGAGGAAGAAGGCTAGATATCTGGGTGTAGTAATAACTGGTAGAAACATTGACTTGTTTCAAAACAACTACTCCGTCATGTATAAGGAAGTTAAAGCAGATCTGGAAAGATGGTCTAAATTAAATTTATCCTTTTTGGGAAAAGTGGCAGTAACAAAGATGAACATCTTACCTAAATTTAATTTCCTGTTTCAGAATTTACCGATACTAGCCCAAATAACACAGATCGAGAAATGGCAGAAAGAGATATCCAAATTTATTTGGAGCGGTCACAAAGCAAGAATTAAACAAAAAACATTAACAGATAAAATCTGTCAAGGTGGTTGCGCTCTTCCCAATCTTAAGTTGTATTATTTGGCAGCCTGCTTAAGCTGGTTAGAACCATGGTTTAAACTAAAAGATGATAGATTATTAACACTAGAAGGCATTCAGCTAAATTACGGATATCATGCCTTTCTATGGTATAACAAAATTAAGGTAAATAAGGCCTTCTCACATCATTTTGTAAGAAACGCTTTAATGAATGCATGGACTAAAATTAAAAACATGTTTTACTATAAAATACCCTCATGGACCTCACCACAAGAGGCCTTCTTCAGAAGAACCAAATCATATAAGGACATGAAATGGATAACATACAAAGACATACTAAATGAGGAAGGGAAAATCAAGCCATTAGAACAACTGAAGGACGAAGTCAATCTGAATGATTGGTACCTCTATAGACAGCTGATAGAAAGATATAGGATAGATGTGAAGAATGAGGGAATAAACCATGGTAATACAGAGCTGGACCACATTATATTTGATGAGAAACCAAAACATAATGCTAAATACTATAAAATATTGTTGAACAGAGATCTAGAACAGGACAAGATAAAGGACACTATGTTGAAATGGGCTGCCGAAACTGGAAGAACAATAGATCTAGAAGTATGGGAGAGAACGATGACAGACAGCTACAAATATACACTTTGTCAAAACTATAGAGAATTTCTTCAAAATGCTTCACCATTGGCATATTTCCCCCAACAAATTGAATGCGATATATAAGACTGGGTCATCAGCTTGTTGGAAATGCCAAAAAATTAATGCTAACTATATTCATGTCTGGTGGGAATGTAAAGAGGCAAAAAAATATTGGCAACAAATACATCAAACTATGATAGATATATTCCAGATAGCGATACCATGGGATCCATTGTTTTTCTTACTAAACATGACTGAGGTTTTGAAGGGAAAATTAAATCAAGGGAAAAAACGTATAATGTTATATATGCTAACGAGTGCAAGGATCACATTCGCAAAACACTGGAAGAGCCCGTCAATCCCAACACTGGATGAATGGTTAAATAAACTTTATGAGGCCATAGAAATGGATATGCTGACAAATAGAATGAAAGATAAGTTGGGGAAGAGCAGTACAGATAGAAGTGATGAAAAGGACTGGTGGGAGGTCAAAAAAATATATAAAGAAGAAAATGTCAAAGGAAGACTTAAAATTAAAATAGGGGAGGTGGATAAGGAGAAACATTGATTAAATATAAGTAGACAGCACAGGATATAGACAAGATTTGGACGAAATTTTGGATGAGATAGCAAGGGGGTTATAATTTTTGAAGGAATACATATTTGATATACTAACCCACTATTGTATGGTAGGTAAGGAAATACAAATTTAAATAGACTTGCAGTTAAGTGACGTGCTGCGTGGAAGGAAAATGAAATACTATGAATAGATTATGGCTAAAGCAAGAAAACAGAGAGGAAACAAACGCGATATGATACATAAGAAGGGTTAAGTAGCCTTCCAGGAAGGAAGTAAAGCAAGAAGATAAGACATCGGATAATATAAAGTTTTATATAACTCTGACTTGGTGATGTTTATGTTGTGTTATTATTTATGTCATTTGTATGTATATATGTTGTTATTTTTTGTCTAATAAAAAATTTAAAAAAAATAATAAAAAAAAAATAAAAATACAATACAATACAATTTTAAAACAACAACAGAATAAAACCCCCGTTAGCCAATCCTCTTTGCCACAGAAGAGGAAGGGAGGCCCACTGGACTTTAGTCGGGGAATGCAAGATGGAATAGAAAGGTTTTCAGATCCTTTCTGAATTGGGCCAGGGAGGTGGTCGAGCGGAGCTCTGTGGGCAGCATGTTCCAAAGGGCCGGGGCGGCGATGGAAAATGTCCTCCTCGTAGTGGAGGACAACCTAGCCCCTGGCACCCTAAGGAGTTGCTGCCCAGATGTTCTGAGGGTGCGGGATGGAATGTACGGGGAGAGGCGGTCCTTCAGGTATCCTGGGCCCAAGCCATTTAGGGCTTTATAGGTCATCACCAACACCTTATATTGTGCCAGGAAGCGAATAGGCAACCAATGCAGATCTTTGAGCACTGGTGTAATATGGCTGGCCCTGGAAGTTCCAGTGACCAGCCTGGCTGCCATATTCTGTACCATTTGTAGCTTCCGGGTTTGGTATAAGGGTTGCCCCATGTAGAGTGCATTGCAGAAATCCAATCTCGAGGTTACCGGAGCATGTACTACCGTTTCAAGGTCCCTCTGGGCCAGGTATGGCAGCATAGGATTCTCCTTATTCATCAGTAATCTCGTGGTGTGTGTATGTGTGTGAGAGAGAAGGGGAGGGGGAATGAGATCAGGAGAGACTCATCAAACATATGATAAAACTTTGGTAGTATCATAAGAAAGCAAACATGGCATATTTGCTTGATTCCTGTGTATGCAGTGGCCTAATAAGAGGCTGATCCAATTTAAAAATAATTTAAAACATGCAAAGCTCATTTTGCTTCTCCACTAGAGAGTCATCTTATGGAAAATGAGCAGGAATTAATAGGGGGGAAATTGCTGTTGAGTGAAAAAAGTGGATTGAGTTTTTTACCCTTCTTTTTTAAAAATTCATTTTGTTAGTCCCATAGCTCGAAAGCATGAAACCTCTCTGCTACTAAATTGGAAGTTCTTAAACCTTGCAAGTCCAATTGCTGTGTTGCTGACTCGCCAAGTTTCCCTTTGCTATTGTTGGTCAGAGAGCAATCAATGAAATTGACAAATGGCACTGAATGCAAAGTCAGCCCAATGGAGGTTTAGATGAGGGAGATTTGTACATGAAAGAGTCAAAAGGCAAAAATGTTGACATGAAAAGCTACTGACTAAGAAGCATATGGAAAACCAAGCAATGAAAAGACTGTGAGGAAGGACATCAAGGGCCCATTGCAACAGTATTTGGTAGGGTTCTAATTTATGGCAGGTTCAACACAAGTACACAACATTTTTGGTGCTCAAGAGGAGAGCATTTGAGGGGAAATGTAGGCTTTTCAAGTTCTCCCTTTAGAACACTCAATAATGCATAACTCATCCTGACTGGAGGGATGTGCTCTCAGAGATCACAAGGGATAATGCCACCTCTTAATGGATACTTGGAGGCAGCAACGCTCAAAGTCTTGCAATGGCAGTGCCATCACGAGACTTTTGGTACAAAACTTGTATCAAATATTGGGCAAAGTCTTACAGGACCAGACATTCTGTGAGATTTCACCTATGATTACTCAGGCATACATATTCCTGTTTATGTTGCAGTTGGCTGTTGTTAGCTGGACCTGCCATACGACCAATGCACCCAGCCTTGTTTGTATTATTCTCTGTGGCATCTGCAGGCTTCAGTTGCTTGCCATCAGAGGCCAGGAAGGAATTTTCCTATGTTTTTACAGTATGTGTTTTTTGCCTTTCCTGGGGATCTTTTCTATGTGCCGTTTGTTGTTTGATTCCTGTAGTAGCTGAGTTATGTTCTGGATGTGTTTTTATCTATGCCGACACCTCTATTCACATTTACCTTATACTTAGAATTATATTGTGATCATGTTGGTTGTTATGCTTTTTCTTTGATATCTGTGACCATGTTGATTGCTTATGCTGCCTAGTCACAACTAGCGGGTATGGAAGGGAAGAGAGGACATTGTGCTAAATTGGGTAGAGGAAGATATTGTCTTCTTTCTACATCCAAAGCAGTAATCTATCACTCCTTTTGATGTTGTGGAGGATTAGAATTCACAGCAATGCCCATCTCTGTGGGAAATATGGCTCTTTCCATAGCAGTGGTTTGCAAAGCAGTTTGGGGTGAAGTGGTGATCCTGTTTACTGAACAAAATTATTTGTCATCCACTACAAGAAAATGTCATACATGTAGCAATACTCTGACACACACATCTATTTAAACTGCACATGGCATTCAAAATTTATATGGCATAAATAGGTCTTATTGTGTAGAATAAGGCAGAAGTCTATGGTTACCCTGGACTGAGGTATCTAGGATTATTCCTCATTAGGCTTGCTTGAACTGGCTGATATACCTCTATAAGCATGGGTTTATTATTAATAACTATAATAAACAGACCTGGAAGGCAGCCTAAAAATAGATTTGTTCATTGCTAGAAAACACTCTTTCTTAAAATACAGTCAGCTATTTCTAAGGTAAAATAATGTGAAAAGAAAGTCTCTTGTAAAGCTACATTAGCAGTGTTTCTCACAGTTCCCCTTTTTTTTTCTAGTGGGGCTTTCACTGAAGAGGTGGAACATGCCCTGTCTTTAATCACCCATGCTCTTATGAAGCTAAGGCGCTTTACAGACCGCCCAAAGGGTGGTCTGCCGGCGCCGGTATTTGCTGCGCGAAGGAGCCACAGCGGAAAAACCGCACGGCTGCTCTGCGCAGCAAAAAGAAGCCACAAAAAGTGGCTTCTTTTTGCGGCACCATTATTATGCCACAAAGCGCCATTGGCACACTTGCAGTGTCATAATGGTGCCAAGACATGCAGACGCTAAGTGTCTGCTACATCAAAATGGTGGTGCCCATGTAGAATGGGCGCCGCCATTTTGTACATGCTCAGCATGTACTAGGGTTAGGGGTGTCCAGAAAGGACGCCCCTTCCTAACCTTTGTACGTGCCGAGCACATACTTTTTGGCGGTGTGGAACCCGCCTAAGATTCCCTTCAGTGAAGCACTATTTGAAAGAGCTTCCTTGTGGGTCTTCTCCATACATTAAAGATTTTACAAAATGCTTGATTCTTATTTTGTAATGGATGATGCTGGCTGCATCTGCACTGCAGAAATAATGCACTTTAACTGCCATGGCTCCATCCTATAGGTCCTTGGGATTTGTATTTTGTGTGTGTGTGATTCCAGAACTATCTGATAGAGAAGCCTAGGTATCTCACGAAGCTACAAATCACAGAATTCCATAGCATTGAGCCATAGCAGTTAAAGCGGTGTCAAACAACATAATTTCTGCAGTGCAGATGTGGCCTCTGTGAACAAAAAGTATAAAATTGTTATCAGCTCTTAACATAACACATTAAATTGAAATATTTTTTTAAAGTTCTGTATTTATTTACAAACTCTCTCTCTCTCTCTCTCTCTCTCTCTCTCTCTCTCTCTCTCTCTTGTCAATGAAATTAATATAGACAGTGCTGCAGTCTTATGGGTCCTAGCACTCTGGAAAAAATACACACACACACACACACACACCAGGAAAAAATCTCAAAGCTATAAAAAGTCTCAAGCTACAAAAGCCAAAAGCACTTAGGGAGTGTATGCAAATTATAGAAGCTCTGAGATGAGTCAACACAGTGAAAACTTCTGCTCTGCTCAGAGTGAGAGGGTATATATGTGCATAGATGGATAAATAGATCAGACAATTTCTGAAAGTAAAAAGGCATCATTTTTGTCCACTTTCTGTTTGCTTTATTTTAGCATTATTTCTGTTTAGGAGAAATTCATTTGAAAATCACCCCACATTTGTGGTTTTTTTTACTTCTAAAATCCTATTTCTGAGTGGGATTCATCCAGTGTGATAAGGTCCTTAGTCTTAGAGTTTGAAGACACCACAGGGGCTGTGTAGTCCAACCCCTTCCCAAGTAGGAATACACTACAAAAGCATTCCTAAAACATGTATATCCAATGTCTGTTTAAAGACCTCCAAAGAAGGACTCAAAGAAGGGTCCACCACTCTTCAAGGCAATCTATACTATGAGAGAGAGAGAGAGAGAGAGAGAGAGAGAGAGAGAGAGAGATAGTAGCATGACATTTCAGCTCCTACCTTCTTCAATTGCTCAAAATAAAAGTGAGCTGTAACCAAGGTGGAAGTTAAGAATGATGATGATGATGATGATGATGATGATGATGATGATGATGATGATGAT
>NC_056522.1:274772332-274866858 GCF_019175285.1 Sceloporus undulatus
ATGCATTATTTTGCAGATTGAAACTATGCAATAATAAGTTATTAACTCTATGAATCCAGAATGCCTTCCTTTCCTCCAAGTATTTGAAATAGATGACACTTCAGTTCCAAACACTGGACACTGGACAAGTGATGGTGCTCCAAATTAAAATGTCTAGTCATTGGTTGTTCAGGCTTCCTGGTCAGGACCGTATGTTTTTGATTCCTGAAACTATACACAGATCTATGGGTTGTTGTTGTTTTTTCTTATCTACTGCAGATAGCGTGCTGCATATCTGCACTCAATCATATAAATAAGATTGCAAAGTAGGCAGGTGGTGCTTTGTTTAATGCAATAGATTCTGGCAGTCACTGTGCTTTTAAAAGTGACTTTCTTGGACTACATACATGTAATGTAATGCCTCGAATTACAAGAATATACTCCAGTATTGCTGACTGCTGTTTCAGAACAAACAGCAGTCTCTGTAGATGTGGTAGCTGATGAGAAAACTATAACAGGAGGCTTGCATATGGCCATGCCAAGATGTTCAGAACTGGCTAAAAATTGATAGTTTTCCATAATTTCCATATGGTTTCTTGTTAACTGCCATCAAATTGACTTTGATTTATGGCACCCCCATGAATGAGAGCTCAAAATCACCCTATCATCAATAGATCTTCCATTCTCATAGCCATGGCTTCCTTGACTATCCAATTGGAATGAGGTCTTTCTGCTACCTTCTTCCTTATCAGGCATTTTTGCCTTCTCTAGGGAGTCATGTCTCATATGTCCAAAGTATGATAGTCTCAGTTTAGTCATTTTGACTTCCAGGGAGAGTTCAGGCTTGATTTGCTCTAGGACCAACTTATTTGTCTTTTTAGCAGCCCACAGTATCTACAGAACTCTTATACAATGCCATATTACAACCATACAAAGAAACTGGAAATAGGCTGGTATGGACAATCCTGACTTTGATATTCGATCATGTGTCTTTAAACTTCAGGATCGTGTCTAGTTCCTTCATAACTGCCCTTCCAAGTCATAGTCTTCTTCTGTTTTCTTGACTGCACTCTCCATTCTAAATAATGACTGAGCCAAAGTATGGCAATTTTTGACTATTTCAGTGTCTTCGTCGTATGCTTTAAGGTCACATAAATCATCTGTGGTCAATATTTTTGTTTGCTTAATGTTCAACTGTAGACCTACCTTAACACGTTTTTCTTTTATTTTCTTCTGTAATCTTTCTAAGCCCCATATAGTAGATAGGCTCAATGGAATCTACCACTAATTTGTGATTGACTGTTGTTCATCTCATACATTTTGTGGAGAAGATTTTGACCAGAATTCTGTTTATTTCAAAAATAAAGTTATGAGTATTGTAACACCTTGATACAAGTTGGTGCTGCAACTGCATTTTCGATATGTATAGCTATGATTATTGTGTTTCAGTACGGATATTATAGATGTGCAGAAGCTATACAAAAGTGCAACCAAAGTGATCAAGGAGCTGGACAAAATCCCCCCTGAGGAAAGATTACTATGAGATTTTTCAGAAAAGAGGTAAGGGAAGTATGATTTATGTGTACAAAATTATCAATAATGTAAAGAAAGAAGAAAGCCCCCCACCCTTTCTTTTTCATAATAGTAGAACCCAAGATCTCTCAACAAATAGAATGGTGGGAGAATCAGGAAAGCCAGAGTGCATCTGGATAAATCATGTAATTGCACAGGATTTCATGATGCTTAGATGGACTGAAGAGAGATGAAACTTAGGCGGGTTATAGACTGCCACTTGGGACGTCTGCAGGACGTCTCATTTTTAAAAAGGGGTGTCTCTTCTAGACGCCCCTGGGTCTAATACGGACTCTGTCCGTACAATATGGCGCCGGCTGTTCCACACGGCCGGCGCCATCTTTACGTATTGGACGCTGTGCGTCTGAACGTGTCGCAGCGCTAATGACGTCGTGAGTGCGCCAGCGGCGCCTCACGACGTCATTAGGGCGCCGCAGAAAGAAGCTCCATTTTGGAGCTTCTTTTTTGCTCCGTAAGGGAGCCGCGCGGTGTGGCTGCGACAGCTCCCTTACGGAGCAAACGGCGGCGGCGGCAGACCGCCTCAAAGCGGTGGTCTATAACCCGCCATGGTCATGAAGGATCAGGTTATATCCCACTTCCAAAATCAGATACTTCATGACTCTGGATATAAGTTGTCAGAAAACCTGAACAGAATGTGATTACCCTCATGCCCACAGGCATCTGACTGGCCACTGGGGAAAACAGGGTGCTGGATTACAGAGGTCTTTGGTCTGATTCTGCATATCTCTTCTTGTTCCTAAGCTAACTGCTTCAAGACAGGCTTCCAGATCACTTGAGAAAAGCCTGGAGGTTTGAGAATGTTCTCACTCACAGCACCTTCATTTGTTAGGACTGCACTATTAAACATGTCTATATTGAGAGAATCTGAATTGCTTTGGGGAGTTTCAGAAGCAGGTAGATGGAACCAGATCTTCTTGACACAATGTGTTCTGCATGTTGAACAGAATGAACAACTTCAGGCCACATGAAAAATGCAAGGAAAATGTCCGCTTTCGCTTCTTTCAAATCACATGTTTGGTTCCTTTTGTCACTCTGGTTTGGTTCCTTGTCATCATTCCTGCACAGATGTGGCAACCCAAATGTGACAGATACTGACATTAATGCAGTCAACGTTTGCATTCCTCATAGAGGCAGCTGTCAAAAGCCATCACACATTAAGCTAAAGCACTAGTCATCATGAAGCTTTCCCTGTATTAACATTTAAGCATATACCTTTGGAGAGTTTAAAGTAAGTTAGGACTGTCACTTTACAATAAAGAAAGAGACAGACAGAAAGTCAAAAGCATGGTAGAGTGGATTGGAAGTAACAGCTTCTTCTGAAATAAAGCAAATTACTCCTGTCTGTCCCAGTCCTCCAAGGTTCTAGTGGGTTAAGGCAACACTCTATTATATATTTGTAGACAGGGAAGTTAATGAAAAGGTGCTGCTACATTGAATTTACACTAAGCAGCTTTTTTTTTAAAGAGTCCTTACATTAATTGCATTTACATTGAAAAGGGATCATTTATTTTAATTGCACAAATTCAAACTTGGTGTTTAAATTTACATCACATCACCAAAAATCTTACCAGAAGGAAAGTAAAAAAAAAATCCATCCGTCATTGCTGTTGTTATTTTTGACTCTTTACTGCATCTTGTTTTCTATTTTGAGCTTGGGGGAAGAAGAAATAGCTGCATGAATTTTGGAAAATCCCATTTCTCATCCACCTAATGAAAGGGAATAACTGAGATTAAAAATAAACGCACATGCATGCACACACAAGAACGAAGAACAGATTATTTTTAAAAAAAAACACATAAACTAAAAGCCAAATCCATACTATCCCTATGCAAAATTTAAATTATTTTAAAATATTTTGTATTGATTTAATCTGCTTACTTGTACACTGTTCTAGAATTTGTGTTATAAGGTGGATATAGGTCTTCTTCTTCTTCTTCTTCTCTGCCTTCTTCTTCTTCTCTGCCTCCCTCTGTCTCCCTCTCTCCCTCTCTCTCATTTTCCCCTCACTTCTTGTCTCAACCTTTCTGTCTGCAATTTTCTTCCATATGCTGTACGAAGAGGCTGCATAGAGTGGATTTCCTCTTCCAGATACTCCTTCCCCTCTGTATTTTGGTTTCCTGCCATACTTTGTACTGTGAATGGAAACAGCCGCCGCCACCTGCTATGTAGTGAAAAACTCCAGTGAAGACAACAGAAAGTGGTGAAGGACATGGGCAGATAACAACACCTAAGAACTTATCAGCATAACATGTCAAGATGCTTTGGAGCATGACTCAGAATGTTTTGCACATGTTTGACTTAGCTTGAAACCACTAAGAACTTATATCTTTTTCTTTTGTGTAAGCAATGCTTCTCCCTGACCTTTTGCTGGCCTCTCATTAGAGAGACTAGCATTTTAAAGGAAAACAGCATGCTCTGCTGGCTGTTGGGAGAGGAGGGGGCAGGGTTTAGCCTGCTTGAGGCTTGCCTGCCCAACCTCCTCTCACTTGCCTTCAAACGCTGGCCCACCCTCCTGCCTTGACATCAGTGTGAAAATTAATTCTGATCGCCTCTGGGCTGCGTAGGAATTTTCTCCCCTTTCCAAGGGTTTTTCGCCTACCCCACACTGTTGGTTGAGGACTTTGACAATTGGCATGTGTGTGGTCATAAATAGGTTCCACGCATAGGTGGGGGGAGATAGACGTTTCGGTGAACACCTCGGCACCCTCATAAAGGGTGAAGCTAGGTCTCTGGAAATCATGTTTAGGTCTTGCGAGTAAACGTGAAGGGAAAGAGACTTGCCTTGGGGCTGGCTTGAGATTTAAACCCTCACTTAAGTCTGGCGAGTTAAGTGGGGGAGTCTTGGGTTGGCCTTCCGGATGCGGGCCGGCTGAGTAGCACCCAATTAGGGATTGTTCTTGGGGCCCAGGTGTTTTCGCCCTTTGGAAGCTGGGGAATTGGTCTTGGAGCCGACCATCCGCCAGCTGTTCCTACACAAGGTTTTCCCCCCTGATTTTTTTGCAGTTCTCAAAGAAATAAGTTTAAATAAGTTGAGTTAAATAAAGTTGCCCATTTTATAACCCAGTTCTCTATATGTGGTCTCATTATTAATGAGTTGGTCAGCAAACAAGTTTCTTCAACATGGCTGTATCTCATTTAAGGCAACCACTTCCCAATTTTTCCTCTTTAGAAGGAACACGTTTGAGAACATGATCCTTTTCTTCCATTACATTTCTATTCTAAGTATGGAGCATTATGGGATGCTCTGCAGCTAACTTTGTCTGCCCTCATTTCCTGTTTCCTTGTGTTGACAGACAAAGTTTGCAAAGAACTTTTAATCACAACTATCTAAATACAGTTGCAGAGTTCCATAAGCTTGGGAACCCTGGTTAAGTACTGTAAATGCCATCAGACCCAGCAACGAATTGGGATCATCTCCTGCTGCTTCACATTTGAGGAGACAGAGGCCACAGTCTGAGAAAGTTCTGTAACACACTAAATGTTCTTGCATGAAAAGCAGAATCTGAGACTGTAAGATAAATCCCACAATCTTCAAACATAGAGTGCTCCTAGATCTGTTGCTCCAAATATCAAATCAGGTAGATGCGATACTCAGGAGTGCCTGTTATCAGCTTCGGCTGATATGCTACCTACATCCTGGAAACTGGCAACCTAGAAACTGTGGTACACATGCTAGTAACCTCACGACTTGATTTCTGCAATGCACTCTACATGGGGCTACCCTTGTGCCTAGTCCACAAACTTCAGTTAGTTCAAAACATGGCAGCCAGGTTAGTCACTGGGAGATCTAGAAGTGACCACATAACAGCCATCTTAAAATTGCTTCACTGGCTGCCTATTAGTTTCCAGGCACAGTACAAGGTGTTGGTTATTACCTTTAAAGCCCTACATGGCTTGGGTCCAACCTTTTTACGGGATCACCTCCTTCCGTATAATTCACCCTGCGCACTCAGGTCCTCTTGGGGGAACTTATTGCAGCCTATAAAAACCAGGTTGACTGCAACCACCCATAGGACCTTTCCTTCAACCCCTCCCAGATTATGGAACGGGCTGCCAGAGGAGATCTGTCAGATTACCTGCTTGGATGCCTTTAAAACAGATCTCTTCCAGCAGGCCTTTCCTGAATAGCATACCCGGCCGCTAAGTTTAGTCTACCACCTTGTGATCTTTCTGAAACCTTATTCAGCCCTCTTTGATTATTTTAATTGTACAGTTTTGATTGTTATTGTGTTTAACTGATGTTTTAATGGGAGGGAAGGAATAATTGGATTATTATGAATATATCATATGGATTTTAACTGTATGTCGCTTTGATTGTCTTGACAGAGAAGTGGGGTATAAATAAAGCTTTTATTTATTATTATTATTATTATTATTATTAACAACAAACTATGAGTTGAGGTGTGTGTGATAAGCCCTAAATCACCAAGCATATTAAAACTGCAAGCTCATAACATCAGTCAGGTATGGGAACCTTGGAAAGAGGGGATTAATAGAGGGAGGTAAAACATATGCACAAATTTTCTAACCCACAAAAATATTCACAGGTATTTTCAATCTGTTTTTATACTTGACTGGAGAAAGAGGGAAAAGAAATAAATAAGACACTATGTACAAACAAACCTCTGATATAGTGTGCACTGGCTATATGAGACTGTTTTCATGTCCACTGCAACACCAGAAAGAATGAAACAGAAGAATGATTTAGATTTCTCATTCAGAATCAAGTTACAGGAGAAGCCACTGAGAAATATGTGTACCAGTTTAAAGATGCTAGCAGCCAGCTGCAATTTTGAAAATATGAGGCGGGTTTGTTGATAAGGAACCAGACAATATGTAGAATCCAGAACACATGATCAAGAAAGGGGTTGTTGGGGGAACTTTATATGACTTTAGAGAAGGCCTTGGATTTGCACGGAGATAGCCTGTATTACCAAGAGACAGGATTAGAAGCCAAGAAGAAGAGAAAATAGAATCCATTTGTAAGGTACAAATGAAAGAGAAAAAGAAAGCAGTAATAAGAACAGTGAACATCATAGTGCAGTGCAAATATTGTGGAACTGAACAGGCAAAACAAAAATAGAGGCACTCAGTTTGATGTAAGAAAAAAACAACTGATAAATTTAACCACTATGAAAACATAAGAAGCCTAAAAAGAGAGTATGCACTGTCAATGGGTGTAATGAAAGTGACAATGAATGTCAAAGTATTGTGTAGTTAAGGGATGAAGTAATGAACACACTATCAGTTAATAGGGGGCTTGGAGCAACTTCATGCAACCATGAGCATGAGGGATAAAACAATACCACAACAACCAAATTATGTTTCAAATTGGTGCCTTCTCCCTATTTATATAGTAAAACCCCACATTCACTAAAAGAAACTAAGAATGAAGATTCACACTTAAATAAAACCAAAGAGAAAATGCAACCTCAAAAGTGCTGGCCCAAAAACTGAAACAAAAACAAACCCAACAAAATAACAACACCCTAGAGTGTGTGGCTGTTGATGACCAGAGGGTAGCATCATTGTTAGGTCTAAAAGAAGATAGGTATGGCATCAGACATATTTTAAGCTGAGGGTGGTATAACTGAAAATCCAAATGCAAATGGCAGTTGAAATCAAGAAAGGATTCAGGAGAAATTCACTGCTGTGTTGAAGGGAAATGGAAAGTAAAATGGAGTTTATTAAATAGAGATAGATCCACATTTTGAACTAGTCAAATTACTTAAGAGGAAAGTACTAGTATATATTTATTATAACCTATAAAAAAAGAATTGCACACTTCACAAACATGTGGAATTATACAACTTGTATGAGGGGGAAATCATAGACTGCATAGGTAGCCTGGCAGCAATGAGAAAACCATCAGGAAAGCGCAGAATATGCATAGATGTAAAAAAAAAAGCATTGAAAAGAAGCCACTTTGCATTATCACAATTGAAGATTTGTGGGCAGATCCAACAAAAGCAAGATTACTCTCTTTCTATTATATCAAAAATGGATTCTGGCATATTGAGCTGGGTGAAGAGTCCAGTTGTTTGACAACATTTGCTACACTCTTCAGGAACTATTGCTGGCTAAGAATATTAGTGAGAACCAGTCTGTCACTGAAATATTTCAAAACAAGTTGACACAAGCCTTGGAGGGGCTGCCTAGAAACTGGGCAATAGCTGATGATGTGCTGATAACAGGAAAGGGTGCTGACCTATAGTGAACAGTGCAAGACCATGACTGCCAACTGACAGGATTAGTGTAAATATGCAGAGAAAATAGTAAGCTCCTAGTGCTGGCTACGTGCAGAAATTTCCTTGAACATCATGGCATCAGCAGCATGGTCATAGAGAAATCACCCAGCCTGTATGTTTTATTGCATTTTTGATATATAAAAACATGAAGGGTAAATCAGGGACCCATGGCAGTCAAGCCTGTTTAAAAACCTCCAAAGAAGGAGAGTCCACAACACTCAGAGGGAATATATTCCACTGTCAAATAGCTCTTATATCAGGAAGTTTCTCCTAATCTTGAGGTAGAATATTTTTTCTTCTAGTTTGAATCTGTTGCTCTGGGTCCTATTCTTTGGAGCTGCAGAAAACAAACTTGTTCAATCTACAGTATTGTATCCTTTCAAATATTTAAACAGGGCTATCTTATAATGTCTTAACTTTCTCTTCACCAGGCTGAACATACCCCGCTCCTTAGGCCTCTCTTCATATTTTTTCCAGAACTTTCATCATTATAGTCACCCTCCGCTGGACACACACTAGCTTCTCAACATCTTTTTTGAATTGTGGTGCCTGGAACTGGACAGTATTCCAGATGGGGTCTTATTTGGTGTCTCTGTTGCTTGGCAGAAGAAGAGGAGGGAAGCAATTAAAGGGCTGGAACAGTAGAGCAACAGAAGAAGAAGAATCTCTCATGTGCTGCATCTACACTGTGGGATTAATGCAGTTTGACATTGCTTTAACTACCATGGATAAATGCTATAGAATTCTAAGATTTGGAGTGTTAGGGGTTTTTGTTTTTTTGTGATATATTTAGCCTTCTCTGTCAGATAGCTCTGGTGTCAAAACAAACTGCAAATCCCAGGATTTAATAGGATGGAATCATGACAGCTAAAACAATGTCAAACTGCATTAATTCTTTAATGTGGCCACAACCTTGGTTTCTTCTCCCTTCTTTGCATTCTACTTTCCACACACACACACTTGATTCAGTGGGTCACATGCTTTGAGCAGTCAGATGAAGTTGAAGCTGTCGGTGCACCATATCGGTGCACTTGCCATCTGTGGATTTAATCATCCGCAGACAACAAGCCCAAATTTTTCTTAATGGCATCATGTGGACATGGCTGTGGTAGTGGGAATGTGCACACCTCACCATCATTAAGAAAAACAGGACTTGAGCATGCACAGATATCCATGGGGGGGGGGTCCAGAACGGGGAGGTCCGACTGTATTTATTTAGAGCCATAAGCTTCATTTACCAACAGCTGTGTTCCTACCGTGTGTACTTAGAAGTCACTCCCATTCTCTTTCTCTTTATAAACTTTTAGTGTATATATTGTTGCTCACACAGTGCTAGGCACTTGCATAAATATGTGGAATGCCCCCCTCCCATTCTCCACCTGCTGGGTAGACATGGAAAAGGAATGGGTTTTAGTAAACAATTTTTTGATTCCAGATTAATGTTTTCAATTTCACCAAACCCTCCTGATTTGCTTCTCCAAGTAGCTCTATTTTCTTTTCAGATTTTTAAATATCTTGCCAGTTCTTGTTTGCCTACCATTAATGCAGATAGTGTATTATAGAATATAAGAGGACAGGTCTCTACTGCCAAGGAGCTTACAATCAATGACACAACACAGAGTAAACAAAAGAGGATGTAGATGAAAGCAGTGGCAATGTTAAATTACATCTTTATTTACTGCACAACAACCTTCCCTAACCTGATGTCTTCTAGATGTGCTGGACTACAATGCCCATTCATCCCAGACAGCAGGGCCCAAACTAACATAGCCAAGTGCTTCATTGCAGAGGTGCACTGCAGTATAGACTCAGGACTAGTGGAAGTTGAGAGGGAAAAAGTAAGCTTTGAGAAAGGCAGTAAAGAAAGAAGATAATTAATGATTATCAAATTGTTTAGTATGGTTTAGCACCATAATTGCATAAACATGTCCCTCTTCCACTTCCTTCTTTAGAATTTGTTGTATTCTCCTTTCTCCTAAGTATGAAATAAAATTTACAAAGTTTATTTTGCAAAATTCATTTGCTTCCAGGGTCTAGAGGAAACTATCATGCTTTGCGAAAGAGAAAGTACAGTTCTGAGTGTTCATGTTATTCTACAGTATCCATGCATATCAAAAAATAGTGACAATATATAGAGGGACAGGGAGACTATTAAATATCCATCATGCCACTTCAGATCAGGCCTAATGCAATCAGAAACACATGACTACATCAACTTATCTCCTTTGATCAAATGTGATTAAGTAAGTCATTAATTTTCAAGACAAATAAAATATGCAAGATCATTTTATTATAAATGTAAATGCCTGTCTTCTTAAATGATTTTTTCTAAAGGAAGCCCTTCTAATACAGAACTTTGTATGCTTCAGAGAACAGTTGTTTTAACATTGGTTTTAATTTTAATGAAAGATTATGTATTTGTATGCATGTCTTCTTTCCTTTTTTCTCACACTCCTCATGTTGTCAAGCAAAATTTGTGCATCAGCTTGATCAAGATAATTTCATTATACCATTGTTACCATTATGACTTGGGCAATTAGTAGTTTATAAGAATAAATTTATAGCAATCAGTGATTGAGGCACATTTGCAGTAGTCAGGGTGTAATAAAGCCCAATCAATTTCTTTCATTTAATATGTAGGCTGTGACCCTAGTTTTGATGAGAACTCTTAGCTATTTCATCTTTAAATAAAAAAAGAATGTCTGCAAGCAATTATAGTGGTGTGTTAATTAGATATTCCTTTTTATCTTTTATACTCTAGAATGCATTGCTAACGAAATCCTTGTTTTCTTTCTCATTCCCTTTCTCTCTTTCTCTCTCTAATAAACTGACATTGACGGGGTGCATTTTTGCTGAGACAATGGGCCAGATTTTCCATTTTTCATTACAGTGGAGTAAATCTGAAGTAGGTCCATAGAAGTAATTGGTATTATTTGGGATTTACATGAGCAGGGCTAAAAGCAGAATCTACACCACTGATTTCCCTCTCTCTTTTATTTTGTTTTATTGTTAATTGACTAAGCTTCAGTTCTAAAAAGGCTTCAGTCACATTCTACATAAAACGTACCTGATCTGTCCATTTTGACTAGAATCATATCATAGGATGCCACAACATAGCATATCCTTGGAATAGAGAATATCCTAAATTCAATCCGTAGCATCTGCTAGTAAATCCTGGAAAGAATCATACTCAGGAAGCTTGCTACAAGTCAGAGTTGACAATATTGAGCTGGATGGAAAAAAACAGTCTGAGTCATTACAAAGCAATTTTCTGTGCTCCTGTCTTTACAGGCATGGTGGATACTTACTTCTTTTACTACATGGAAGAAACAATAGAGCAAAATAGTTAAAAGCTTTCTGGAGAAAGCAGGGCTTGCCTCTACTATGGTAACATCTCAGCTATATTGTACTGTGTGAGGCTGGCTTTAAAGACAGTACAGAAACTTGTACTAATATCACTGCTAGCATGCTTTAGGGGATACGTGGTAGTGGTGGAAGTAAGCAAATCATAACATTAGTAAATAATTACACCTTTGTTCTTGTGTGCCATCAAGGCATTTCTGACTTAGGGCAACCTTAAAGTGAACCTATCAGAGGGTTTTCTTGCCAGAATTTGTTCAGAGGGAGCTTGCCCTTGCCTTCCTCTGAGGTTCAGAGAGTATAACTAGCCTAAAGTCAGCCACTGGGTTTCCATGGCTGAGTAGGAATTTGAATCCTGGTTTCCCAGTGTCCTAGCCCAACACTCCAACTATTAATGTATTGAATTTACTGAAATATTGCTATGCATTTTTCTAAAAAAGGGGATTTAAACAATATTCTGCTAATATGACATATTTTGCCATACATATGATATAGCTTATTAAAGCACCTTTATAGTATTAAATGGCTCACTCATAGTATAAACTTTGCATTTCAGTACAGTACTGAATTATACATGCATTTCTCATTGTGTTGGTAATGATCTACTAAAATAAAAGACTACAAGGTTTAAATTACTAAAAGAATGAACAAAAGTTGTATTAGTATCCCACCTTTGTATGGTGACTTTCAGGACTTCATATTATCACAGTTAACTCCCTATGGTTTCTTAATCCAGCTGAATCTGTGACACAATGGTTAACCAATCACCATTTTAGGTCATTGTTTTTATTGCTGTTTTCTTCACGTTGTTCCTGACTTATGGTAACAGGTGATCCTGTCATGAGGTTTTCTCAGCAAGATTTGTTTGGAGGAATTTGCCTTTGCCTTTGCCTTTCTCTGAAGCTAAGAGAATGTGATTTACTCAAGGTTACCCAGTGGTTTTCCATGGCAGAATGGGTAACTCTGGACTCCCAGGGTCCTAGTCCAACACTCAAGCAACTCATTTACTGAATTTGGCAGCAAAAGTACAGTAAAGAATATAATCCTGTGTATGCTTTCTCACAGTTGGATTGTTAAATTGCCAAGTACCAGGCGAAAAGAGGAAGGTAAGAGGAAAGCCATGTAAAAGCACCAGCGATTTGATAAACATGAGGGGGCCTTTTGCACAACATAATTATAATGTTATCATTCTGCTTTAGCTACCATGGTTGCATCTCATGGAATCCTGGGATTTGTAGTTTGGTGGACACTAGTGCTATCTGCCTGAGAATTCTAAACACGCCTCCTAAATTGTAAATCAACAGGATTCCATAGGATGGAACCATGACAAGTAAAGTTGAATTGTAGCACTATGATTGTATATTGTGACAGGGCCCTAGATCTCAAACCTAGCATGTGCAAGCAGCACTATATGCCCATCCATCTGACTGACATCTTAAAAAAGCATTTCCCACATCTGCCCATGAAGGTGGTTGTTGTTGTGGTTGTTGTCCTATCTTTCTGCCAATAGTGGGATTTCAAGCAGCTGACACCATATTTAAAAATAATACAGATTAAAAACTATACATAACTTTCATAAAAGTATAAATGTAAAAGTTATATAAAGCAATTAAATGTATAAAGTTAAAACCTTATACATTAAAAAATGAAAATTATTTGAGAGATTACTGCAAACCATAAAACAGAATAACACATCATTTAAAGCCCATCACATTCAGCTTCCAAAAGCCTGGTGTCACAAGAACATTTTGCATTGCCAATAGGAAAGCAAGGAGGGAGCCATCTTCGGTTGCCCTTCTGGTCCAGTGGTTAAATGCATGTACTGCAGCCACTCACTCAAAAACCATAAGGTTGCGAGTTCAATACCAGTGAAAGAGCTCAAGCTCAATTCAGGCTTGCATCCTTTTGAGGTCGCTAAAATGAGTACCCAGATTGTTGGGGACAATTAGCTGACAGTTGTAAACCACTTAGACACTGTTTGTTCAGTATGAAGCGGTATATAAATGAAGCTGTTTGTTTTGGGGGGGTTTTTGGGGGGAAGGTGTTCTCTAGAGATGGAGTTTTGTAGACTGGAAACAGCCACCAAGAAGGTCCTCTCCCTTGTTCCCATCAAACAAGCCTGAGAAGTTGGTGGGACAAAGAGAAGGGCTTCTCCAGAAGATCTGAGAGCTCTGATGGTTCATAGAGGAAGCTATGGTTCTTCAAATTGCCTGCACCCAACCCATATAATAAATAATAATAACAAAATTTTATTTATATTTCCCACCTCTCCCATGGATTGAGGCAGGATTACATTAATAAAATGATACTATAATACAAAATATAATCAATAAAACACTAATACTGAATTAACCAACATTCCTATTAGGTCTCTAAAATAGTAATTCATCAATTAGCCAACAATCATAGTCAAGAGTGAAGCAATCATCATAACCTTTTATATGGAGTCTAGTGGATAAGCCCGCCAAAAGAGATCCATTTTGAGTGCCTTCTTAAAGGTCTCTATGGTAGTGATAAAACGGCATTAATGACCCAGTCTATTATCTTTTAGCCAGCCTTTGAATACTGTGTTTTGGTTTAGCATCTCCATTTTGCTGGAGATGATATATATCAGATTTATAACAGATGCTGTTTTCTTTTATATGTATTAAATTTGTTTTATGTATGAAATACTGTTTGGTGGGGTGGGGCCTCTATGCCCTGAAAAACAAGTGATAACTTACTAGACAAAACTGGGATATATACTAGTGAAAGAAGTGAGGGAATGACACCTCCTCCATAATCCATTGTCTGAAGTTGCCACACCATTGGTTTTCTCCTTGAATATGTCTCATCTGTAGTCTCTGACTAGTTTCCAATATGTTGACTTAGGACAGCAATCTATTCTCTCCTATGCTTATTTAGTGAGAAGAAAGAAACGTGGAATGAAAGAGAGGTCATATCTGATATCAAGAAAAATGAGAACCCATATTGATAGGATCCAAACAAAGTCCAGTTAGGGCTTCCTGCTCTCAGAACAGCTTCTGACAACAGAACAAAAAGGTGGTCATTTCTCCTTTTCCTACCACTTTCCCAATATTTTTGGAGTGTTGTGGCCATCTGGAGTAGATATTGATGTGCAGTGGATATTGCAGGGGAGAGGAGGGAAAATTTCATTCTATGATTAGTGTCTGCTGCACAACGTTGATTACCCCTCAAATGTTTATACATGGGGCTGCAAGCCGCAGAATGCATTAATTGTGGCCGGCTGGTCAGTGGGGTGGTGAACCCACTTTGGGGTTCTAGTTAAAACTATAAAGAAACTGTTAACCTGGAACCAGGCCCCCAATCACCCTTCTCATATTTTATATAAATCTAATATTAAAACGACACTGAGTTGAGTGACCCATGGGGGACCTGTAAAGGCAACCCCAAGGAAGAAACATGGCCATAAATCAGTTCGGCTCCAGCAACAGAGAAAGCAAGGCACCCATCGCAATAAGATCACTCAAGACATCAGCATAATCCCTTATGTCTCTGGAAGGTGATGATGGGAGTCTGGCCAAAGGTGATGGCTGTGCATATGCTAACAAATGACACCTCTCTGAGGGCAGAGAGTAATTATTATTATTATTATTATTATTATTATTATTATTATTATTTGTATCCTGCTCTTTTCCCAGGACTTCACAGCATTGAAAAGAGTACAATTAAAAACATTTTTTAAAAAACATATATTAAAAAGGAATTAAATTATTACAGTATTAAAACAATTTTTAATTGAGAGTTCCCTTTGCTGGACATATTTCACACCCTAGTCCAAACATTTGTTACATTTCCTGACCATTCCTATCATCTAGGAAAACCATTTGGCTGTGAGATAATTGTTTCATCCCAAAGAATAATGCCCTGGGACATGATTTGGGGTATTTATACCACTGCCTGGACACTAGCAATTTGGTCTAGTTGAAATCAAGCAAACACTCTGTCAGTTTGACTAAATTTCTCAACAAGCTGGCCACCCCCCTTTTCTTGGCAGCTCTTGAGTCTTCTCTGTTCCAGTTTCCCATCGATTTTAACAACGCTTCAAAATCGGTAACACATCACCATTAGCAAGACCTCCACTATGCATCTTTTCCCACAATGGATTCATTAATTTTGTGTGTGTGCATGAGTGTGTGCTTCTGTGTGTGTTGATTATCTCCTCAATAAAAATACAAAACCCATTTGGAATTGCCTCTGGAGTTCTGTGTGATTTGGAACTGTTATACAAGCGGTTGCTATCCCAAGGCTGTCCATTGCCCCAGCTATTCAAATTCCCCTAAAGCATATTAATTTGTGGGTTTCCTCCCTGGATTCCAGCATTTTGGGTAACAAAGCTTCTCAAGGTTCTGAAATCTACTCCTAAAAAAAGTTTCAGCACCTTGGATAGTGCTTGTAAAATTTAAACACAGACCTGAAACAGATTCACTTACCCAATAAACATGGGAGCCCCAGCTGCTACTGGAAAGGAGATGGAGGTATCTTTTTGAACCATTAGGGAGGTCAAAGGATCTTCTGGGCAGTGGTAACATTTGCCTGTCCAGAGATGTCTTGCATATGTGTAGGCTGTAGCTAAAATGCTGCTTCCTTTGAAATATATTCAGAAATATTTGTTTTAAAGACAAGATTTCAAGAAATATCTGTGCTTGGCATTACAATGTAATAGCTGGAGTTTGCTGATTTAAATTATATATTTTTTCTAAGATGGTAAGAAACAAAGTCAGCTTTCCTCTTGTCACAGTTTTTCCCCCAGCCATTGATGTGATAAAGCAACTTTGCATGTAGAATATGGCAAAGCAGCAGCCACTTAATGGAAATGGAATACTTTAGGAAATTGCATGCATAGAAGTATCTAGGTGTTTAAATCTCTGGTCAAATGAGACCATTTATAATGCTAACAAACTTAATTCCAGAACAAGCTGTATCACAATTGGACCTGCCACCCAACTACAAGTAGCTGTCCCTCATGATTCATTAGGATCCAGCTTGCTTGACATGTGGACAGAGTATGGCAAGTGAGTTGGGAGAAAGCAGATAACAGAGATAAATCTAAATTCATTCTGGAAGCAGTCACACTCAATGACATATTCACTGACTTCTTCAACAGCTCATTTGATAATGTTCTTTCTGCACTATTCATTTTTCTGAAAGATGAAAGCTGGCTGAAGATCTCATCTGCTCACTGATGCAGGGAGAAGATTTGAAATTAACACAAAATAAAAGAGAGAGAGAGAAAGAGAGAGAGGAGGGGGATGTGGCATGTGTGTGGAAGCAAGCACTTTCTGATTAACAGTGTCTTGGTCCTGACTTGGAAGGCTAAGAATTCTACTTATCAGGTCATCTTTAATTAGATATGCATTGTAACTCCACAGTGGAATCGCAGTGCCTGGCAGAATTGTGTTTGGGAAATGGGAAGCGCATACATCATGATAATTAATTGCTGGAAGAACAGAAACGTTGTTTTCTGTAATATGACATATATGTGTATGTGTTAGTGATTAATGTGCTCCAACAGCTTTAATAGAGGAGGTTAACAATGCAATTACATGAACATTGTTCAATGTGTCAGTAATTGCTTGCAAGTACTTTCCCTTCTAAGAAAAACTGGAGGAAGGTGGCAAAATTAAACGATGAACCAGTCAGGTGGATATCCTTCCCAAATGAGGAAAGAAAGCTATTTTCCCCTAGTTCCCTGAGCAGACAATAGGTATCTGAAAACTGTTAAGAGAATATTACCCCGATGTCTTATTCCCAATGAGACAAGGGGTCTCAGCACATTGAGACATTATGTTGAGAAGTTGACAACCCAACAAGAAATCTTGGTTCCTGTATGACACAGAAAGAAAAAGACTGTACACTTTTAATAAAGTTATCTGAATATATGGGCTCTTTCTGGCAGGTGTAAAGAAGTGTCAATCCTTGCAATATAGCTCCTTCAATTTTGCCAGGAATTTGTGGTTGCTGTCACTTCTATGGTTACTTGTTCCATTCTTTCAAAGGTCTGTTTGCAGCCATTTCTTGGGTCTGCACTAGGCTGCCTGAATTTTCTTAAAACAACAACAATAGAGAATGGTTTTCTGTGGTGGATCTATAGTTTTGTATGATTTTTTTAAAAAAAAATATTTCAGAGATATAGTGCAAAAGTGTCCTTTCATGGATACAGTGATGCCCTATAGTACTATAACTCTTTAAACAATCAAAAGAAAGCAGAACAGAAGGGAAAGCATCGTGCTAATATGTCTGAGAAATGAATTAATTTGAGGGTGAGAATAAAATTTTGCTATTGGCCTTGTGAATTCCCAAAAACAGTCTGGAACAAAGGAAATATTGCCTGGAAGGTTAAAAAAACAAACAGAAAACTAACTACAGCAACAATTATCACAACCTCCCAAGTAATTTGTCGCATCTCCAAGGAATATGCTGCTTCAGAGTGTGGTGGAGTCACCAGAGGGCCATCTGTCAGGAAAGCTTTGATTGTGTCTTCATGCATTGCAGGGAATGCATGAAGACACAATTTTGGGGTCTTTTCCAACTCCATGATTCTGGGGGAGGCCTATCAGAGACCTCTCAGCACAAAACTAGTCTTTTTTTTCCTGTGTAAAGCAAAGCACAAACAATAAACACAGAATGGGTTTATTGATCAAAAAGATACAAACAACCTATCCACCAATTCTTGTTTTAAAAGTTCATGCAGGAAAACAGCACAAAATCTCCAATAAACAGAAAAATATTCTTGCAAATCTGAAAAGGTAAAGTTATTCCCCATTGACAAGGTTGTCAAGTCGTGTCCAACCACAGGGGGCATTGCTCATCTCTGTTACTAAGCCGAAGAACCAGCGTTGTCAGAGACTACTCTGTGATCATATGGCTAGCATGATTGCACAGAACGCTGTTTGAAGTGTAAATACAGTAATAACAAATGTAGAAAAATCACTTGTCAATGCACTGTATCTGTGATGAGAAGTATCCAAGGGTCAATTAATCAAGCACTGGTTCTCTCTCATCAGTTACCAGGCTTACATCCAAACATTAGTCCCAATTAGAGTAAAGCCATTGATTAAATGGGAACTTGGTAATTCAATACTCAAGAAGTTCTATGAATTCTATGGACCTGCCTTAGCTGGGACTAACAATTGAATTTAGATCATAACTCCATGGTAAAGCAGTAAATAAAGGAATATAAAGTGTATTGAAAGAAATGGCACCTCTAATACAGAATGTTCCTGGCTCAAACCCTGATATCTCCAGAAGCCTCTCTGTGATAGACTTTGGCCTGAAAATGTAGAGAGACAGGCAATATTGGAGTACATATGTGGGCTAGAATCCTGTTGGAGTCAGACATCTTCATAAGTGCACTTACATCTGTGGGAATTGCAATTGCAAGGTTGTGTCTGTCTGTATCCAGTAAATACAGATATGCATTACTACATAGCAGAGCTGACAAAGGGTCCAATGCATATCAGTGCACAATGTGCATTGGTTACTCTCATCAGTATCATGTTACATATCTTTGCAATTCAGTAAAGAGATTTCTTAGCACATCTGGCAACAATGCCTTATGAGGAGAGACTTGAGAAGCTGGATATGTTTAGTCTGGAGAAGAGATGGTTAAGAGATGATATGATTGCCCTGTTTAAATATTTGAAGTAGTGTCATATTGAGGATGGAGCAAGCTTGTTTTCTGCTGCTCCAGAGAACAGGACACAAAACAATGGGTGCAAGCTATAGGAAAAGAGATTCCACCTAAATATTATGAAGAACTTCATTACAGTAAGAGCTGTTTGGCAGTGGCACACACTCGCACAGAGAGTGGTAGAGTCTCCTTCTTTAGAGGCCTTCAAACAGAGGCTGGATAGCCATCTGCTGGGGATGTTTTTATTGTGAGTTCGTGCATGACAGAGGTTGGACTGGATGGCCCTAGTGGTCTCTTCCAACTCTATGATTCTATGATACTGCTATGGAGGTAAATATACATAAAGTTATATAATGTAACTGATCATATAGGATCCTGGAAGTTAGTGTTATCCATTATATTTATACATCACTTTTGCTTTAAGGACACATGAATGCTCTCCTCCTTTTCCAATGTGTCACAAAATGAACTTTGTCTTGGGGTAGAGATATGAACTGGCATCTTCTCAGTTTTAGGAAATTATTGTACTGCCTTTTCTCATCCTTTCCTCCCAAGCTAGGCATGGGATGATGCAGATCAAATGCAGATTTAATTGCTCACATCCATGCCCAGTTGGGAGGCACCCCGTACCAGATCATGGCATCCTGTACCCAGTATAGACTTCTCACACACGTTGCAGAGAAAGAGAAAATTCCGTTCTTTCAAAAAGTGAGGGAGAAATCCAGATTGGGTACGAGATGCCATGGTCAGGTAAGGGATGCCTTCTGCCTGGGCATGGAGGTGTGCAATAAAATCTGTTTTTAAAAGTTTACATCCCATACCTAGCTTGGGAGGAAAGGATGGGAAAGGGCAATGCAATAATCTCCCGTGTCTCACATGACACTAGACAGATTATCTATGCTACACTACTAGTTCTACTGTGTACATAGTGGGTTCTTCTGTTCAAAGTTAAAGGGAGGTGAGGTCACTTGACCCAACAGAACAATGTAGCTTTCAGTACAATTAAACTTATTAACTAACGGTATTGAAAACATGATGCACCTGGTCTGGGCAATTTGCCCATGTGGTTATTTATTACTCCCGCCCCCGTAGGACAAACATTTTATATTCAAATCAATTAACATCTTACTCCTGGCCAATAAAAAGGAAATTGGAAAACCTTGAGAAAATAAGAGCAAATCACTGTATTTTTTTCATGTTTACTCATGCATGTAAATTCTCAGGAATTTGAGATTTAGAATATCACCAATGACTTGGAAAATTTAAATCTGGGAATGCAAATATCTCTGCATGAGCTTTCATGGACATAAATCTACTTCTTCAGATTCAGTTGCACAAATAAAAACCAGTTAGTCTTAAAGATGCTGCAACTCCCTGGAGAACCAGGGGGCTAGTTTGGCTCCACTCCGTGAGAGGGGATGCTCAGGAGCGATTGTGTCTACCACCCTGGCCATTTCCTCATTCCCAAGTTTGGACAGGACTTCAGCAGAATCGGCTGTGAGATGACAGGAAACTCTCCAAGGGTCTTCAGGAATTCATCCGGCTCCATAAGCCTCCTGGGGCAGACGATCCTAATTGGTCCTTCACACCTGCAGAGGTTCTGAATCCCAGTGAGTCTAAACCTGACCAGATAATGATCTGTCCATGACAATGGAACTGTGGAGAGTTCCACCACACCAAGATCATCACCCTACCCAGCACAGAATAAGGTCCACAGTGTGCCCTGCAGCATGAGTAGGGCCAGATACTCCAAGCAGTCTTGGATGAAACCGATTATCTGGACCCATTTCAAACTGGCTTCAGGGCGGGCTATGGAGTTGAGACCACCATGGTCGCCTTAGTCGATGATCTCCGTCTGGGCATTGACAGGGGAATTGTGTCCTTGTTAGTGCTCTTGGACATCTCAGTGGCTTTCGATACCATTGACCATGGTATCCTTCTGGAACGCCTGAGGGAGTTGGGTATTGGGGGCACTGTGCTCCAGTGGTTCCGTTCCTACCTCTTGGGCAGATTCCAGATAGTGCAGCTGGGGGACATTTGCTCCTCTAGGAGGGAACTGACATCCAGTATCCCTCAGGGAGCTATTTTGTCCCCCATGCTATTTACATGAAACTGCTGGGAGAGATCATCCGGAGACACGGGGCGCGGTGTTATCAGTACGCTGATGACACCCAGATATGTTTCTCTGTGTCACTGACTGCTGCAGTGTCTAAGGATGGTGTCTCTCCTCTAAATGCCTGCTTAGAGTCAGTAATGGGCTGGATGAGGAAAAACAAACTCAGCTTGAATCCAGAGAAAACGGAAGTACTAGTGATAGGTGCCCCAGGCCTGGGGAAGGAAATTTGTCCACCTGTCCTGAAGGGGGTCACACTTCCCCTGAAGGACTCAATTCGCAGTTTGGGAGTGCTTCTGGACTCGTCCCTGCAATTGTCATCCCAAGTTGATGTGACGTTCAGAAGCACTTGTTATCAACTTTGGTTGATATGCCAACTGCGACCCTACCTGGACCAAAGGGACCTTGAATCGGTGGTACATGCTCTGGTAACCTCTCATTTAGATTTCTGTAATGCGCTCTAAATGAGGCAACCCTTGTACCAAACTCGGAAGCTTCAATTAGTACAAAACATGGCCACCAGATTGGTCACCAGTCATTCCAAGTTTGACCACATAACACAAATCTTAAAAGATCTTCACTGGCTGCCTATTTGCTTCTGAGCACAATACAAGGTGTTGGTAATTACCTATAAAGCCCTACATGGCTTGGGCCTGAGTTACTTGAAGGACCACATCTCCCCATATAATCCGCCCCGCACTCTCAGAACAACCTGGAAGAACTTGCTCGAAGTCCCTACTTCGAGATATGTTACTACTTACTAAGAGCCCTCCTTCTGACCACCATCTTGAGGGGGAGAGTGGCCTGTTATGTTTTATTTTGACTTTGGATATTGTATTGTACTTCCTGTTGTACACCGCTTTGATCTAATTTGGGAAAAGCGGTATATAAATAAACATTATTATTATTATTATTATTATTATTATTATTATTACTTCTCAGAGGGCCTTTTCAGTAACGGCCCCCAAGCATTGGATTAGTCTTCCCGAGGAGCTCCGTCTCATTACCTCCCTTGAACTGTTTAAAAAGAGATTTAAAACCTTTCTCTTTAACCAAGCATTCCCCATGTACATTGAAGTTATGTTCGATCCCCTTCTCCCTCTCACTTACATACACCTATGAATTGGATTTTAATTGTATATTGTAATTAATGTAATGTGGTTTTAATTTTATGTTGTTTTAATAATTTTACTATGTACACCGCTTTGATCACTGCGGAAAAGCAGTATAGAAATAAATTTTATTATATTATTAGTTGGGATAGACCCATGGTTGTCATGGAGGCCATGAAGTCCTGAGCCACTCCTGAAAGGGCAGTCTTAGCATGGATTTTGAAGTCACTCAGCACTAATAGACATGGAGACTCCAACACCAACCCTGAGACCACCTGGGCTAGCTCAGGCAGGGAGACTGTTGTGCAGCAGGGTGGACGGTACACCAACACACTCTCTATTCTGTCCCAGCAACACAGGCTGTGGCAATTTTCTTCTTCCTGAGCTTGTGAAAAGGGCAAGATTACACCTCTTCCTCGCTCCCTGCTGAGTCAATTTGCACCTTGAACTCAATCTGAAGCAACTGAAGTAAGCCAGGAAAGGGAGGAAGTGTAAACAGAAGAGAGAAACTGATACATTTTAGAAATTGCTGAAAAGGTGGAAAGACAACGGATTAATTGAGACTCTTCCTGAAAATTAGACAGTTGGAGGGTATGTGGTGCACATCCCTAGGTCCTGTCTGCACTGGCCATTCTTTCGGGTCAGTTAGGAGTATTATACTCTGGAGATGGCCCTGGATTGGCCAGCCAGACTGACACTGCAGCAGAATAGCTGGCCCATGCCTTCTCCTGGAGTAGCTTCCACTGCTTCTGTACCTGCAAGAACACTGATGACAGATCGTCCAGCATGCCTTCACCTGTGCAATCAAAGAGGAGAGAGGGCAAAGGGAACCCTGATCAGATGGCTGGGGACTCCAGAGGCCTCAGATATGTGATTGGGGGTCCCTCCACCCTCTCTTCTTGTTGCTCATACAGGTGAGTCCACCTTCAGAAGTGGCAATGCACTGGGCAAATTATCCATGAAACTCTTGCAAGTATGGAAGCGGTGGCAGCAGCAGTGGCGGGGACAAGCCATCCCCTCTTGCTGCACTGCTTAGCATGGGGAAGGGGGATGGCACAACACCTGGCATATGAACAGATAGCTTGGCCCAGTTCAGCTCCATCCAGCTGTTTGTGTGCTGTAAAACCCCATGCTCACCTCAGAACTTCAAGGAAACATCAGGTTTTCCCTAAGTTTGCCAACTCTGGGGCAAAGTCGGGTTAATGGGGAAAGTCCACAGTATTTCACTGTGCCTCATGCAAACAGACAGTACCAACCTTGGGTGAAGTTTTTTATAGAGTTAGAAGAGACCACTGGGGCCATGGAGTCCAATCCCCTGTCATGCAGAAACACTAATCAAAGCACTTCCAACAGATGGACCCTCCAGCCTCTGTTTAAAAACCTCCAAAGGAGAAGAGTCCACCACACTCTGAGACAGCATATTCTACTGTCAAACAGCTCTGACTGTTAGGAAGTTCCTCCTGAGATTTAGGTGGAATCTCTTTTCCTGTAGTTGGAATCCACTGCTCCTTGTCCTAGTCTAAAGCCATGGAAAACAAGCATCTTCCTTCTTTTATATGACATCCCTTCAGATATTTAATATGAATATCATGTCCCCTTTTAACCTTATTTTCATCAGGCTAATAATTCTCAGCAACCTAAGCCTCATAGGGAATGGCTTCCAGACCTTTCACCATTTTGGCTGCCCTCCTGTGGACACACTCCAGCATCTCAACATCCTTCTTGAACTGAGGAGCCCAGAACTGGACACAATATTCCAGCTGAGGCCTAACTGAAGCAGAATACAGTGGTACGATCACTTCCCTTGATCTAGACACTATACTCCTATTGATGCAACCAAGAATCACATTAGCTTTCTTGGCTGCCACATCACAATGCTGCCTCATGTTCTGCTTGTGATGTAATAAGGTTCCTCTATCCCTCTCTAATGAACTGTTGTCTAGCCAGGTGACCCCCATCCTATATCTGTGCATTTCATTTTTTTCTGCCTAGGTGTAGGACCTTACATCAAATTAAATCAGTCACATGGCAGAGTATATGCAACAGTACTGTGACGAGTACTGTGAAGATTTAATAGCTATAAGAAGAGCATCTGCACCCCAGAGGTACCATGTGAAGAAGCCTAACCATTGTTGCTATTATTTTTCTTTTACTGTTAAGATGGCAGGCTTTTTCAGTTTAGGCTAGACTAAAGCATGTAGGTCCATTAATAAGAAGCTGTGTCTGTTTTTAATGGAAGTGAGAGAATACAACTGTTGCAACATTAAACTTACAGAGTTCTTATAATTGCCAGTTTGGATGTAAACCATTGATGAGGTAACAGAGTAGATTTCTCTTATATTCCCCTCTGGTGAAGCCACAAACATGGAAAAAGCAAACAAACATTGAAATCAATGAACCTACTACATTACTGCACTGCACTCTTATAGTGTTGCTATTCCACTTTTACTCCTCTGGCCACCTCCTCTTACATTTTGGGGCTTGCAGTTCAGTGAAGCCTAAGAGCTCTCTGGCAGAGAGTTCTAAATGCCTTTCCCTAAACTTCAAATGTCAGAATGCAACAGGAGGCAGCCAAAGCAGTTAAAGTAGAATAGCAGCACTATAAGAGTGTAGTGCAATAATCTAGTTAGGTGCAACTATGTACAGCCTTTGAATCCTGACTCACAGGCATCTACCTATCTTTTGCATAGGTTCAGTCCCAAATAAATTTCCCTCAGATATATTAAGTTCTTACTTGACCTTTCTCTAGATTTTACTGTTCTTGAATTACATTTTCTTCACAGATTAGGTAGGAAAGGACTCCTCATATTGTCCAGTTCTACAAACTTTGCTGCTATGGAAACTACCCTTCATATGCCAGTAATAAAGACATACCATTGATGTACAGTAACTACAGTGAGAAGCAGCATTACTTTTTAATTTTTTCCATTAAAATCTAATTTGAGTACCTGAAACACTGTTCCACTGCATAATGCATTTTTCTAGCAAGGCAGACATTATTTTCTACCCTTTCCCCAAGTGCCTATTCTTTCTCTGTGTGACCTACTGTATCAACTCAGCATTGTTAAGATATTTTCATGAAGCTGTCAGATTATGGTTGAAGTACAAAAGTGTTTTGTAACAGAAATCAGTGCATGCACTCTGAAGCAAATTCTTCTATGCTTTGAAAACAGAAATGACCATCTATTTCTTTCAATGATGCTCGGGATCAGGGAACATACCTGACAAGCTTATGCAAACTAGAATCTTGTTACTCACTCAAAGAATACCTAAAGTGTAGTGAACATTTCCTCTGACTCAGAGGAAAGAGTGATAGTAGGGTTGTAGGGGATAGTAGGGTCGTGTCCTGAACTGCGGCCAGCACACGCAAACAACACTGATAAGAATGGCTTAGCAAGGCAACTAGCAAAGCAACTGGAAGCAGTCCACAGTCTTTGCAAGGCGTGAGCGTTAAAGAGTAATCCGAAAGCCAAAGTCAGGAGAATGGAAGTCAGAGTGGTCAGTCCAGTCCAGGGTCAGGGCAGCCAGAAGGTAGCAAGAGTCCAGTTCGTTCCAAGGTCCAAAAGTCAAGGCAACAAGGAGTCAGGATACAAGTAGCCAGTGCCGGCAGCAATCACACCAAAGGATCATGCAATAAACTCTGGCATTGAATTGGTGTCTCCCCGCTTCTTAAGTAGGAAATTCCCTCCTCCGTACCAGCTGAGGCTTGTTTGCCAATTGTCTCTCAGCAATACTCCTGGACCTACGTCTGCCAGCACTCTCAGCCCTGCGTTGTTTAAAGGAAGGAACCTCCAGGCCTGGTTCCTCCCTAGAGTCACCACTAGGCTGCTGTGCCACCAGAGGAATCCCATCAGCACTAGGACCTGGCTGAGCCTCCTCCTCTGGGGCTGGGAGATCAGGGCTGGATTCTGGCAGAGCAGGATTAGCACCTGGTGTAGCCTCAATTACCTTTTGCACTGGAGCAGGATGAGCACCTGGTGTAGCCTCAATTACCTCTTGCTCTGGAGGAGCCCCATCCTCCGAGACCTGCTCTTGGCTGGCCATGACAGGTTGTATTTAACTGTGTCTCTCTCTCTCCATACTTAGAAAGGACACGAAAGATAAAATGGTTCTTTTCCTGAAGTTCTCTCAACCTTCTAGAATTAGTTTGGAGGCAGGTCTTCATGGAAGAAGAAAGAAAGGGTCCCATTCCACCAGTGCAGGTCTGCTCATGTGACATGTCAAGTTGCCCATAAACATTAAGACACCTGGAAATCTGCCAAAAGGCATTCCTCTTTTATAATGCATTGATCAAAGTTTTTATACAAATATGGGGAAAGGTAGTCCTCCAGATGCTTTTGGATTACAACTCCCAGCATCCTTAACCAGCATCACCAATGGTGAGGGAATTGCAGTCAAAAATCATATGTGAATGTGCTACAGTTGTCTATCCATGCTTTCAGAGCTCAAAGTGAAGAATGCTGTTCATAATAGCTGTACTGTTAATAATAATAATAATAATAATAATAATAATAATAATAATAATAATGCAACTGTAATTCAGTAGTGATAGGTTCTCTGGAAGCAATTCCAAATTGACTGAAAAAACAAAACAGCTGAATGAAATTGCCATAGATAGGATCACAATAGCACAGTTTTTAACACAAGCACCAAGACTGCTTGGAATGTGCCACATTATTCAGCCCCACCTCACTGATTCCTAGATGCTTGAAGAGAATCTAAGTCATGGATGGTTCAAGACTCCAGTCACTAACACCTGATATACTCTGTAACTGAGATAACACTACAGTCAGCCCTCCATATTTGTTGGGGTTAGGAGTGTAAGACCCCGCAAAAGTGGAAAAACCAAAAATAGCTCTGCCCCCTCGCAACCATCTCTCAGTCTCACAAGGATTCCAATACTTATTTAAAATGGCATAGGATAGCAGCAGAGGTGGCAGCAAATAATAAAATATACAAAAGTCAAACCCGCAAACTGAATACGTGTGTTCAGTTGTTGAAGGAATGGCTCGAGATACATTGTGGCATGCATATTACTGTCCTTATTGCTCCCCACAGCACTGTACATGGGCAAAGGGCAATTTATATGAGAATTAAGACATGTATCCTCCCACCCTATTCTGTATGAAGAGTGAATCATTTGCCAACCTTCCTTTCTGACTCCATTAGTAAGTGTTTACAGTCAGAGACAATCCATAGCATGGAGTTATCCAAACCAGTTTAACCCATTTGCAACAGACAGCACAACTTCATTAATACTTTGAGCACTTTAAATCAATATTTAGACATTTAATAATTGTGCTCATTTTACTTGAATATATTAGTGAAGCTGTGTGGAACTATTAGAACTCCCTCTGATTAACATACTTGAATCAGCAAAAGGTGGCAATTAAATAAAAATCTACTTGCTTCTTGGTCTACCATAAAATTTACATAATTTAGCAATTATTTTATCATTTTGAATATATATTATGCACACTCTTAATATATATTATGCACACTCTTAATATAGTGGGTTTTGAGCATTTTAATTGTGGCCTATATTCTACATAGTTTAATGCTGGGTGACTTCAGAATATGCTTGGAGTCAAAATGGTTTTAAAAAATGTCTGGCATTTCAAATTTGTAAACTTTGAATCATTTATCTGCAAAAGGTGGCCATAAAACAGTGATTATATTAAGTATCATTCACTCATTAAAATGTATTTACAGGTCATATTAGAATTTTTAAGGTTTGTAGAAGAATTCCCACCTCTTTTTTTTTTAAATATATTTATATAGCAGAAATAGATTTGTGTAATGAGATATCTTGCGGATAGCTTTATATTTCTTTTCTCAAAACATACTTTTATAGATAACAGAGCACATTTACTATGAGCATCTTTATCCACTGTGTTCCAGGAAAGTGTGCAAGGGTGGCTGACTTAGGAGAATTCAGAGCTTGGCAAAGTTACTCTTGTGGATTACAATCCAGAATCCCTTAGCCTGGAGAATTCCAGGAGCTGCAGTTCAAAGGCTAACTTTTCCAAGAGCTGGATAAATTCTGTGTATACAATCTTCAACATAAATTCCAGGAAGCAAATCTTAGCGACAGAACTCCTCTTTCTTTTCCTCTTCTTCATCCTGCCTCTTCCTCAGCCCTGGAACTCAAGTACCCATACCTTCCAACATTTCACAGATGGAAACCAGGACATATGTGGCCAAGCAACATCACAGTGTAGTCAAGATTGCAAGAGTTATTAATATGGAAGAATACTCAAGGTAGGAGAAGTTGCAGCTTTTTTCTTTTGCCGAGCCTACAGGGAAGGGCAAGATTGCTTCTTCTCCAGCCCTCTTCACCTATTGAGTTAAATGAGTGAAAACAACTTTTTCACTTTGCATTCAGTTTGCAGTGACTTAAGTATCCTGAGAGGAAAAGTGGGAAGAGAAAAGAGAAACTGAAACGTTTTGAAAACAGCCAAAAATATGGAATGACAAAGAATAAATCACAACTGTCCTTGCCAAATCTGGACAATCAGAAGATATGAAGGTAGCATAGAAATGTTAAAACCGATACAGCTAAAAGTACACATTATACAAAAGTTACAATTTATATAATTACACTATTAATATCATTAAAAGCAGTTAAAATAATGTCCCTTAAAAATATAGACAACATAGTATATTATAAAAGCATATAAATTGTGCTTTCCCCTGAGCAATTAGCCTTTAATAACATGTTGAGAAAAAACAAACAAAACCTTTTCACATGCCTATAGATGGACAGCAAGGAGGGTGCCAGTAGAGCCTTTTTAGGGTGAGATTTCCAGTCCCTGGAAGCAACCATCAAGAAGATTGTTTCCCATTTTCCCACCAGTTGTGCCTGTGAGAGTGATGGGGGAGAAGAGTCTTCAACAGGAGTCCTATGGTACTTTAAATATGTAAAGAAAACCCCAAATCTGGATCAGGGTCAAAACAACCCACTAACCTTGGACCACATGTAGACCTTGCTGCTTCCTAGTCAAGCCCTGAAACAGTCAAGCTCTTTCTAGACAAGCCCTGAAACTCTACCCATTTCCACCATGAAAAGCCATGTTCTGTGACATCTGAGTTTGTTGTTTTCCCACTGCTTGTAGCCATGGAGAAATAGCTGGATGAGAGAGGAATTCATTTCCATCACTACTCCAGGCCTTCAACATGTGTGAATGCTGCAACAGGATGGAAACATGGTCTGGCTGGATGTAAATTTACAGCTCCTAGCACCGAAAGGGCAACTATTTGCACAATTAAAGTGAAATTTAAAAGCTCTTTTAATTCTTATTAAAAACATGTGCTGGTAAAGCTGTGCCTACCAGATGCTGACTTGAACAAATAATGAAAATATTGTTCACCCTGTGATCTGTTGCATAAAAGATGTATAACACAGCTATATGTTTGCAAAAAGAGCTGCTGTACTTGATATATTATATGGCAGCAAAACATTGATACAAAATATCAAATAAACTTCACTCTTTTTCAGTGTGGCTGGGTTTTTTTCTGAGAAGCCATTAGGACTGAACTTTGGATCCACAGCTTTCAGGACCCACAAGCTGCAGCCAAACCAGAATAGATCAAGATCCAACTTCACAAGCTACAACAGACTGGAGAAATTGGACTAAGAGGAAGCATATACAAGCATTGGCACACAAGGACTAAAATATGGTACAGTAAACTCTTCCAACATAAGATAATTTATGATGCTGGGCTTTTGAAGCACTGCCACCCCCTTCTTTATGCTTAGCAACTTTATTTTCTCTCCAGAAGGATTGTTTTATAACTGACCAGAACCTGGCAAAATGATAAACAAGACCAGAAGTAAACATACAAAAGTTGCATCTGCACTGAAGAATTAATGCTTTTTGACACCACTTTAACTGCTATGACTCAATACTATGGAATTCACGGGTTTGTAGTTTTGTGAGATATTTAGTCTTCTGAGCTCTGGTGCAAAATAAACTACATATCCTAGGATTATCCATAGCATTGAACCATGGCAGTTAAAGCAATGTCAAACTGCATTAATTCTGCAGCGTGGCAGCAGCCAAAAACACAAAGTTACTACATCTTCCAGAATCCAGGCTGTCTGGAATACTCTTGTTACACCTAGTATTATTAGCATGCCTATGCTCAGAACTTGCTAGCTTGTATGTCTCTTGAAGAGTTTAGGCATAACAAGCATTCATGCCATCTCCTGCTTGTTGCTCTTAGCTACAGCTTCTTCCTTCCTTCCTTAGTTTGTCTGCACTCTGTGTTTGTTCATCCTCCACTTTCTAGTCTGCAATTCTCTCTCCTCCATGTTTGAAGAACATATGTTACAGAATATATCACCATGTTATCAAACCTCTAATATTTGTATGTAAACCAGTATCATGGGTTCTTTTTTTCTTTCCTAGACACTGTGGTGCTGGGGGGGGGGGGGAGTATGGAACTGGCTATTGCTCACCTCCTGCTTGCAAATACTAATTATTCTGCTACACACTACTGTCTTTCACATTTTCCAACAGTTCTGGGAGTTGTAATCCAAGAAAATTATTTTCCCCAGTTCTGCACACAAAAGCACAGGAATGGGTAAGTAAGATTTCTTATATTGATACTATGTACAACTTTTCATTTGCCAGTGTCATGGTATACTAGTAATACGTTTGAGTAGGCCCTGGCCCTCTAAGGGAAAATGGTAAGCAGGTTCACACTCTTGGGCAGTGGCATCTCCACCCTTGGTGTTACCTGATGTAGAGGTGGCTACCAGGAGGCAGCAGCCAAAAGGGCATATTCAGGCCTCTCCTTTGCCATGGCAGCAGAGGTCTCTTCATGAGGAGGCTTCTGCTGCCATGGCAAGCCAAGAGGACCTGACCAGGTGCCACCCCTCTTCTGAGGTGTCACCCAGTGCAGACTGCACACACCAAGTGATGACACTGCTCCTGATTCTCACTTGAAATTTAATGAGCACTAATTGCATATCTCTTTGCAAGCAGATCCAGAATCAAGGCTTGTGGCCTTGTGGAGCCAGAGGGTGGGGGAGGAGTGCTTCACATGGAAATATGGAATTGAGAGACACCTCCTTCCTCTTAGTCTATGATGGCTGGGCATCTAATAGCTAAATATATATAAAATTTAAATCAAATACAAATGTTTGGCTGAAATAGATTGTGTATTTATTTAATTATCTATTTATTTTCTCACACTAGGGGATCTCATATTGACACTCCAACAGCACATTCTAACGCATGCTTCCTTGAACTTTGTCTCAATACATCCAGTGAGGCTTTCTTGCTGCAAATATGCATAGGATTGTCTTCTCACCTAAGACTGCAATCCTAAACTCTCTTATTAGTGAGTCTCACTTAACTGAATAGTATTTATGTTTGAGTTAAATGTCTGTAGGGCATGAGCTACATGATAGGTTTCATATAATTAGAGAGACTAGAGTTCACATTATCCAGGGAGGGAGAGAGGTGAAAATTAATATGCATATAGAAAATCAAGGAACATTATTATCCCTGTACTATAAAATACATAACTGATATGTATATAGATTTTGGAAATGCTTAGCATAAAAGGGATGCAGCTAACCTTGACATATTCATTGAGCTTTCACATTGCTTTTACAAGGTGGATGCATCTCTTCTTCTTTTAAAAAATAGTTTGTAGAGATATACCATATGCATGATGAGACAGGGACCTACTTTGTAGCTGTTGATCCCACAAATTAAGGCATTTGAAATATAATTTAATTTCATTGGGGAAAAAATACACCATCAGACCTTGGCAGGATTTGTTATCACAGATATATATAAATGTTGGGTGGTAATGAAACCTGTTATATCTCAGGTTGAAGTCTCTAAATATGAATTTGCTGTTATTTATTTAAGATGCAAAGCCTCTGCATATGCATCAAAGTCTTTAGCTCAGTAAAACTGTGCCAGATGAAATGAAGCTCTTGAAGTTGCGCTGTTTATAAATAAACAATTTTAACACAAAGTTCACAGTTGGGAACTTAAGAGTAAAACTGGTCAGAGACCTCTAGCAGCTATTATGGTTAAACATTTGGTCAAATATTAAACAGTTATTCCCATTTGCAAAAGACAGGGAGAGGTGGGCAATGGGAAAGATTTCTCTTTCGTGCAACTACAGTGCAATGAAGTCAATCAGCAGAAGTGCTCAAAGCAGTCAAATATGAAAATTTACCATGGTCTTAAAACTTCAAGGCAATAGAATGTGGTGATGGGTCTCAGCACTGCCCAGTGACTTCCTGTTCAACTGTGGTCACATTCAGCAGATTGGTAAAGCACCCCAAAAGTGGCTCAAAACAAGAACAAACAAGATAAAAGATAAATACAGTTCAATGCTATGCATATTTACTCTAAGGATGCAAATAAACTCTAGCTGAATTACATGTCTTAGATCAGTGTGTTTCAAGCTATCTCATGTAGAGGATCAACAATTATTCCCCCCCCCCCCCACACACACACACTTTTTTTTGGCTGCAGCTGTTTCTTTTTTTCTTTTTCTTTTTTTCTGAGCTACCAATGGTTTGGGGACTGGCATAAACCCATGGACCTCCACTTTGAGTGACAATGTTCTAGATTAGACAGGTTGCCTTACCTAAGGATATAAGAGCCAGCATTAACTTACCCTAGGCCTGTTACAGACTGCCAAAATAAAGCTGCTTCGGGACTCTTTGGAGGTATGTCCGAAGAATCCGGAAGCTGCACCAAAGCTGCACTCCAGTGCTTAGGAATGGAGTGTGGCTTTGGCGCGACCTCCGGACTCTTAGGACCCAGGCGTCATTTAAATAGCATACCTCCAAAGAGACCCGAAGCAGCTTTATTTTGGCAGTCTGTAACAGGCCTAAGTTTTAAAATCTGTGAAAGAGAACTTTCTCCTGGTCATCCCAGACAGATAGCCATCCAGCTCAGTTTAAAAACCTCCAAAGAAGGAAACTCCACCACATCCTGGGGAGTGTGTTCCACTGTCAAACAGCTCTTACTGCCAGAACGTTCTTTCTAATGTTTAGGTGGAATCTCTTTTCCTGTTTGCATCCATTGCTCTGTGTCCTAGTCTCTGGAGCATTAGAAAACAAGCTTGCTCTATCCTCATAATATCCCTCCAAATTTTTAAACAGGGCTATTATATCACCTCTTAAACATCTCTTCTCCAGGCTAAACATATTCAGCTCCCTAATTCACTCCTCATAGACTACGGTTTCTAGAACTTTCACTATTTCAGTTGCCCTCCTCTGGACATGTTCCAGCTTGTCAACATGCTTTTTGAATTGAGATGCCCAGAACTGGACACAGTATTCTACATGATGGCTGAGCAAAGCAGAATAGAATAGTACTATTATTTGCCTTAGCTGACCAACCCAGTGAATAATGAGACCAGACACAGAGAACTGAGTTATAAAATGGGCAATTTTATTTAACTCAACTTATTTAACTTTATTTCCTCGTGATCTGCAAAAACCAGGGGGGAGAACCTCATGTGGGAACAGCTGGTGGATGGTCTTCTCCCAGACCAATTCCCCAGCTACCCCTGGGTGAAAACACCTGAGCCCCAAGGGCAATCCAGAAGTGAGTTGCTCTCCAGATGACCTGCATCCAGAAGGCCAACCCAGGACTCCCCTACTTAACTCACAAGAGTTAAGTGAGGGTTTAAATCTCAGGCCAGCCCCAATGCAAGTCTCTTTCCCTTCCTGTTTAGTCACAAGACCTAAAAGTCAGTTCCAGAGACTTACCTTCACCCTTTAGGAGGATGCCGAGGTGTTCACCTGGACCTCTATCTTCCCCCACCTATGCGTGAAAACTATTTATGATCACACCCCAGGCTAATTGTCAAAGTCCCCAATTAACAGTGTGGGGTAGGGAAAAAAATCCTTGGGAAGGGGAGAAAATTCCTACCTGACCTTGAACTGGCCAGAAGGTATTCTCACACTGCTGTCGAGGCAGGAGGGAGGGCCAGCATTTCAGCCAGACTGAGAGGGAATGGGCGGGCAAGCCTCAGTTAGGCTGAGCCCTGCCCCCACCTCTCCTAACAGCCCACTAAATACACCATTTATCTTTAAATTGCTGGTGTCTCCACTGAGAAGCCAGAAAGTCTCCTCCCCTGATCACAGGATGGGGAGAAGCATTATCCAGACACTATACTGTACTTCTATTGATGTAGAATAGAATCTCATTGGCTTTCTAAGCTACAGCATCACACTGTTGACTCATGTTCAACTTGTCATCTACTAGGACTCCTAGATCCCATCCACATGCACTGTTATCTAGCCAGGTGTCCCCCATCCTATATCTGTGCATTTCATTTTTTTTTCCTGCCTAAGCACAGTACCTTACATTTCTCTGTGCTGAAATTCATTTTGTTAGTTTTGGCCCAGGTTTCTAATCTATTCAGGTCATTTTGTATTTTGATCCTCTCCTCTGAGATATTAACTACTGCTTTTAATTTGGTGTCAAGCACATTTGGTAAAGACATGGGAGGCAAATTTCTCCTAGGCTGTTCCCAAATTGTGGAACTCTCTTCCTGAGGACATTTCTGCTGTCAGGTAAAGACTTTTCTTTTTCTTTTTTTTTTAATTTTTTATTGAAATATTAAGAATAACACAAACAGATTATTTACAAAGCATAGCAACACATACATATTTACATCCCTCTCTCCCCCTCCCCCAGTTCCCTGTTTAGATCTTCCAGATATTAATTAATGAGCAGTCCATATTCTTTAGCTATTCTTCTGTATTCCTCAAAACAAAATCTATCGGTTGCATCCTCTTCTCACTATTTTAAAATTTTTTGCTTTTGCTACTCTTAGAAAAAGTGCATATGTTTGTTTTACCAATAACATCATCATCAGAACACAGGAGCTGCATTAGGAATAGAAGGATGACCGCACCAATGGTTGAACATTTTACTCTTTGCAACCACTCGGACACGGATATCAGGTTTTGGACAATAGAAAGAGTCTCGGGAACTGGATTACATCTTGAAAGAAAACTCCGGCACAGGGAATTGTTTTGGATGTACACACTACAAACACAGAAACCGCATGGTCTGAATGACAACTGCAATTGGTCTGCTGTTCTATAAGTATTTCAAATGTTTGCCTTTTTTTCTGTTAATTATGGCAGGGATTGTTATTACTTACAGGATCGCATCCACTGCAGAATGATTTTTGATGAGATCTAACAGGTGTATTAGTTTTTGGTTTGCAAAAGGATTTAAATTTTCCCTTTGCATAACAGCATCTGAGCTGACAAGTACTTGTGGGACACCCCAGCCTAGGTGAGTAGGAAAGCAATTGGCTTTACACAAAACAGCTTTTATTGTATCCATCTTTTATCAAATTTTGCCTAAATTTTTCAGGCACGGCTCAAGGTCTGAGTTGACCTTCCACTTACCAAAAGGACAGGTGGTTCCCACATGCTCTACCTTACAAGGTGGCTTAAGTAGGTACCTATACATTTACCATTTTCTAGCTATATGGTCTTCTTTATGTCAGCACAGTGTTTGATTTTCACTTATTTTATTCCTACAGTTCTTTGGACCACTGATGAAGACAATTGTCGAAACGCGTCTGGTCTTTTTTTGAATCTTTTGTACACTTTTATCTGTTTTGGGCATACTGTATATCCCTTTCCATCCAAGCCTCTGTCTGTGCACTCTGTAATTATAATAATATTGTGTGTACTCATTTCTATACAAGGTGTGAGACGCAGAGGAATTGTTATAGTTTTGTATTATTTTGGGAATTGCAGTTTTCAAGCCCAGTTCTGCCTATTATCTTACTAAGTGTGGCTTACAAGCCAGAATAAGCCTCACAGCAGGTTTTAGCTCTTATTTTAGTATTTAACATATTGTTCTAATAAAATTATAGTTTTTTTAGCTTCATTCTCCCCTAAACTCAGTGTTTTTCCATTTGTTTCTTCGTTTAGGGTATCACCTCCCAGTTTCTTTCTTTTTTTCCTCAAAACAAAATCTATCGGTTGCATCCTCTTCTCACTATTTTAAAATTTTTTGCTTTTGCTACTCTTAGAAAAAGTGCATATGTTTGTTTTACCAATAACATCATCAGTCCATTACGCTTTTAGTATCCATATATTACTTAATGATGTCTCTTGTTCTCTCTTGCATCCTTCTAGAATTTCTTCCTTAACATATCTTAGTTTATATCTTTTATTCCAAATCTGGTCACGTCATTTCCATCTTTCTGAACAATATTTTTGGAGAGGAATCCAGATATGTTCTGAATCTATTTCTTCTCCTTTTAAATACATTGTTAAACTGTCCATCTCCATAATATCTAAAGTTTTGATTAACCAATCATCTATTTCTGGTGGCCTTTCACCTTTCCAACCCTTTGCAATTGTAATATGGGCTGTCAAAATCATATATAGTATTGGTTTCAAATATTTTCTTATCTCTTTTTCTTCTATCATATTTAGCAAGTAAGTTTCCAGGGTTAATTTGACATTTACTTTGTAGATTTCTTGAATAATTTTTTGAACCCCTTTCCAAAATTTTTGAATGACTGGGCAAGTCCACCACATGTGATAATAAGTTCCCTTTCCCCCCCACATTTCCAACATTTACTTTCTTTACTTTTATATATTTTAGCCAATTTGGAAGGTGAGAGGTGCCATATGTATAACATTTTCATAAAATTCTCTTTTATGTTTGGACATACTGTGAATTTCAGATCATTTCCCCATGCCCTTTCCCATTTTTCAAGGGGTATATTATGGCCTATATTTTTTGCCCATTCCAACATATTTGTTTTTATCACCTCTGTTTCTAATTGTAATTTAATACACAGTTTTTATAATCTTGAAATAGAGCCTGTTTTTTCATTTAATAGTATTTCATCCATTTCATTATTGCTTTCCATAATTCCTCTTTCTCTACAATCTCTTTCATAACAACCTTTAATTTGAAAATATGTAAACCAATTAATTTTTATCCCTTCTTTCAACATTTCTTCTTGACTTTTTAACTTTAATTTCCCCTTCTGCCTCTTCAAAATATCCTTGTATCTCAACCAGTTTTTTATCTCTATTTTATCTCTTTTAACAAAGGCCTCATGTGTGGAGGTCCATAATGGGCATTTTATATATATTTTCCTTTTATATTTTTCCCAGATCCACAATAAAACTTTTCTAATTATATGATCCTTAAATTGTTTGTTTTGGTCCACTTTCCCATAGCATAAATAAGCGTGCCACCCAAATACTAAATTAAAACCTTCAAAATTTAGTAATTTATCCTCTTTTAAAAAAGACTTTTCAATTTAGGGAAACATTTGGTTTTTAAAATATTGTGGCAATGGAACTTTTAATGGGAGGTGTCATGTTACCATTTTATTATGTTTTAAAAGTATTATTACTTGTATTTTTAACTTGTACTTTTTTTAAAAAAAATAGAACTCAGGTTTCTTTGTGTTTTAAATTTTCTATTAACAGTTTTCCATAAAAAATGTACTGTGTTTTTAAATCACTGTAAACTACCTTGAATCACATTAGAGAAGAAAGCCTATAAAATAAATAAATAAATGAAGTTTAGACATAGCATACATTTCTGATCACTTCCTGTTGCTTTGTTTATCCACACCAAATCTATATCACTTTAATCTATAGTCAGTTTTCTTTTTCCATATCTCTCCTCCATTAGACTATGTATTTGATTATGGATAACTTTTGTAAGTAGACACAATTTTCCACACTTTACAAAGAAGTCAAAGTGTGTTTACCTGTTTTGACTTTAATTCAGTCATAGTGGCATGATGGTAGACTATGGTCAAGATGACAAAAGTAATTAATGACGAAGAACACATAAGCTAGAGAAAGTTGTAGCAGTTTGATTTTGCCTGAGCCTACTGGGAAGGCAGGACTTCACTCCTTCCTCTCCTCTCTGCCTTGCTAAATTAACTGAGTGAAAACTACATTTGCAGTCCAAACTCAAGTTGCAGTAATTGAAGTAAACTTAGGACAATGGGGAAAACCAGAAGGAGGAGATAGAAATGGGGACCAAAAAAAATAATAATAAAAAATGGGATGATAAGATTAATTAGAGCTGTCCCTGCCACATCAGGACCATTGCAAGTAACTCCAATTTATGTTGGTGAGCAGCCTCAAGCCCAGAATACTTCCCATCCCAATGTGACAGCCAAAGTAGATGGAGCCAGTGGTTTTCAAAACTTATGAAGAAAGAAATTACAGTACATAGTGACAGGTGATTTTAAGCCAAATGCAAATTGGCCAAAGCATTTTATTGGGTGAATAAACTTCATTTCATTAAAAAAAAGTAATTAGTTTGATCTGAACAGAAAAAGCTGAATGTCTCTTCTTAAGTAAAAAAAAAAAAGTGGTGAGAAAGGAAGCACAGACTGTAGAGGAAATACAAGAGTGCCTTGTGAAATTAAGCAGTGTTATTTCCCCCCACCTCACCCATGTATCTTTGACAAGAGAAGAAACCAATGAAAATGATAGACTGATGTTCAAGGGACATAACTTGATTATTCTAGCAGCTGTGAAAAAAGATGTTACAAATAATTCATCAATATACTGGCGAATAAAAAAAAATTGCAAAAGAAAAGCCCATGACAATATATGCTGTATATTTTGGCATGATAAGTCACTTTGGAGAGAAGATAATTTATCCAGCTGTGTGATACATCTCATTAAAGAAGCAACCAGCAGAAGTAACTTCTGATTTGTAGTGTGCAGCTCCGTCTATCAAAGAACAATCTCTCTCTTCCTTATAGATGGTAGAACTGTGAACCTCGGAGGCTTATTTTGAAATACATTGTAAAAATGGTGTATTATTCTGCATTACAAAAAGCATTGTTAACAAAACAAGAGGGTAATAACACATTTTATGCCATGCAAAAGGGAAGGACACTTTTTATTTTATTTTATTTTTTTAGAGGAAAGGAAAGAACACTGCAATTTAATGTATTTCTTGTTAAACAGGGTCCAGACGTTGACATGATCCGGCTTTTTTGAAGCCTCATTAATACGATGGATAAGAAAGTATCACATAATATGAAAATGAGATGCAATAGATCACTAGCATATGAATCTGAGAAAGACAAGATGCAGGGAACAGATAAACTACACAGTAGAATACTTTACACATGAATTCTTCTGGAGATTGACACTATTATCCAATCAAGCTATTGCGACCCTTTCTCAGGACACTGGGGATTGGCATAAGTGTGCACTAAAGGAATTGTTTCCTGATGTGTACTTGGCTTTCTGCAGGTAGAAGAAAGGCTACTGTCTGCCAGATAAACCTGGTCCAAGCTAGCACTTTTAAATCATAAGATACCGAACCAAGGATGTGCAAATGGGATCATTTAGGCTGCATCCACACTGTTGAAATAATCTAGTTTGATACCACTTTAACTGCCAAGGCTCAATGCTACGGAATTCTGGGAATTGTAGAATTGTGAGATACAGTCAGCCTTCCATATTTGTGGGTTTAACACTTGCAGATTTGATGATTCACACATTTAACTGTGCTCCCCCCCTCCGGCTGCCACTGCTACCTCCTCCTCCTCCTCTCCTGGGCCTTTACTCCTGGGAAAAGCCTAGGACAGGAGCAGCTTAGAATGGTGTGCACATGCTCCTCCTCCTATGTCCTGGACTTTTCCCATGTATTTGCAGTTTTTCCACATTTGTGGGGGGTCTTTGTTGTGGCACCAGGGCCCTTGAGATTATCACACGGGGGTTATCCTGTCCTTGTCCCATTCCTGTTCTGTCCTTCCCACGTGATCATCGGAAGGACTTTCAGACAACATTGCGCAGATCCTGTCATTAATCCATTCAAAAAGTGCAATTGACCATGATGACACAAAAGACTTACAGATGATGTTGCACAGATCCCATCAATAACCCACTATTAACCTGTCATTAAAGCCACATTGGCTGACATTTTTCAATAATAGAAATCCGCATTATTGCAATGTCGCTTGAATTACTAGTTAATGGTGGGATTGGCGCTATGATTTGAAAGCCTTTCACGCTATCGCAGTCATGGATGCAATCCTGCCCCTATCCCATCTGTGTGTGCTATTCTTCTCTGAGAGAGAGTAGGCTAAACACATTCTGTTCTCCATATTCACAGGGGTTAGGAGTGCAAGACCCCCTTGGAAGTGAAAAAACTATGAACATGTGGGGGAGGGTGGAAGGGATGTATGCACACACTCCTCTCCCCCCTCCCATGCACACATGGCCCTCCCACCTTCCTCCATGACTTGGCGAGCTTCCTTCAGCTGGCCAAAGAACAGGGAAAGTGGTAGGGGCATATCTTGCCCCCTCCATGATTTGACTGGCTGAGGGAAGCCAGCCAAAGAACAGGGAAAGACAGGAGGGCATGCACATGCCCTTCCTGGCTGCTCTTTCCCTCCTGGGCTTTTTTTCCTCAAGGGAAAAACCCAGGAGGGAGGAGGAGAAGGAATGTATGCACACCTTTCCCAGCCACACCACAGACAAACCCACGGACAATGAAACCAGCGAATGTTAAATCTGCAAAAGTGGAGGGCTAACTGTATATAAAAGAGATGAAAGGATGTCAGATCCATTAAAGGAAGGTGTGTGTAGGGTGTGAGGGTTTTTTGCACGTCCTTTACTTTTGAAAATCTCATAAAGCTCTGAAAGATATCACTGGTTTCCCATGTCACAAATTCCTCATTTCTCACATGTTGTGTGTGTACAGTGGTCCCTTCCCTTACATGGGGGATCCGTTCTGGACACACACACGCATAAGGGAAATTCCACATATGCTTGAACCCCATTAAAGCCAATGGGGCTCATGCTCACTGAAGCGCAAATCTTTCCGGGGTTCAGCACTCAGCAAATGCAAATGAGAAGCTACCCAGGGTCAGGAGTTTCCCAGCAGACAATGATCACCAATTAGCAGGCACTAATCCTCTTTTCATATCCTCCCACCCTGAGGCCCTGCCATCAACAACAGAACAATACACAGATTAACATGGGAATCACTCCTCCTTATCCAGGGTCACACAGTATATATATATATATATATATATATATATATATATATATATATACATACACCCACTCTCTTCCAGGTCAGCATTCTCTGAAGATGCCAGCTACAGATGCTGGTGAAACGTCAGGAATAAACTCTACTAGTGCATGGCCACAAAGCCCAAAAATCTCACAAAACACACAGGTTTAATACTTGATAACAAAATAAAAATACAATATTCAAAATATGTACCACAAAGTAAGATCCATTGGGGGGTGGGCACCATTGTTAATGGTAAACTGTTGAAATTGGTCCATAGACAGGTTGAAAAATCTGGAAGAAATTTAATACTCCTGGCCTAACCTAATTCCCTTCAACTACCCTCTCAATATGACATCAACATAGGAAAGCTAGTGTGTCAGAATATGTCCTCCAGTCAAATGCTTGATGTGGGCTGTTGCATTTCCATTTCCTGACTCAGTTACATATTGAGAATGAAATAAAAGAAACAAGCAAAGACTTCCAGCTCCTCGTTTTGTGTGTATGGTGTACAGCTTTGCTTCCTTATATGGTTTGTTTTTTGTTACTCATCATGCTTTACAGGGAAAGTGCAATTGAAGCTTCCATTATGTTAAAAAAATCAAGACTTTCAGTTATGAAACATAGAACATATAATTAACTTTATTGAGCAGAACAAAGCATTTTATAAAAACTCACTCAAACTGAATTAATATACGGATACTTAGCATAATGTGTATAGTTTAAATTACTGCCTACTAATCATCAGGCAGATGAGTGGTAAAGTTGTTAGATTTTCAATTTGCAAACAGTAGTAAAGAAAGGCCCTACTTTACTTTTTGATGATTTAATAGCAGATAACACTGACTGGTCTGTCTGGAATAATTTTTGACTGTGTGGTATGTTTCTTTATCTTAGACCATCAGGCCAGTCTCCTAAATAAGCATTCTAGAACTCTTGCTCAGTGTGTGACTAGTTCAGATTAGATTATATAACAATTAAAAAACAAGAGCCATCATTGCACCAAAAAAACCCAAGTTTTTTTTTAAATAGCTGCCTATACATTTAAGATTAATAACTTTAATAAATATCAGGATATAATCCTTTATTTCTTGCTGCTAAAAATGAGAAGATACATGAAAACCACATAATTTTTTGCTCTTGAACTTTTCTTCAGAATGTTCTGTTCTGCTGAATTGCCACAATGCAACTACCTCTGTGAATCAAGATGCACTGAATTTCACAGTCAAGAAGCAGGGTATTGTTGTTGTCTGTGTGTATTGACTGAGCACATATGCCTAGAATTTTTGCATATGCTAGTTGCAAATTTCAAAATTCAAATACAGAAATAAACTTGTAATTGAAGCAGAAATACAATATGCCTTGTGTCAGTAGGGAAAACAATGACTTATATTCCTATTCAGTCTGAGAGGTACCTACAGGGCCCCTTCAAATAAAAGATACTTTAAAAAAGAAGATTAATCTTTGAATTCTTCAAACCAAGGACTTTCAGCAGTAAAATAGGACAAATGCTACTTGAAGAAGTGATCTTTACTAATGACTCCTAACACGGAATCCTCCTTTTTACAGCGGCTGCACACTGAGTGAACAATTTTATTGGGCTATCCACTACAACCCTATGATTCTTTCGCTAGCCAATTGGAATGAGCTCAAACTCTGCCACTGTAGATTTTTCACTCCAGGATGTACCATTTTATACTTGCTCACATTCAAATTTATATAAAATTTTAGCAATAGCAATAGCAGCTTCATTTATATATTGCTTCATACTGAACTAAGCAGTCTCTAAGTGGTATACAACTGTAAGCTAATTGCCGCAATAAGCTGGGTATTCATTTTAGCGACCTCGAAAGGAAGCGAGCCTGAGTTGAGCTTGAGCCCTGGGTAGTTTTGAATTCACAACCTTATGGTTTTGAGTGAGTGGCTGCAGTACATTTAACCACTGTGTTCCACCAGGGCTCTTGCCATTCATGTAATTTGGAGAAACCTTTTGGAGCTCTTCATTGTCAAATCTAACCATATTACTATTTACTCCTAACTCCAAACAATATATGGAATAATTCACAAGTACAGTTTCTTGAGGGACTTCAATGTATTAATTCTACTGAGAACTATCTCTTTATTCCCACCGTTTCTTGCCATACATTTTAGGCTAGACAAAGCATATACATACATAGAGTGGTCATCCTGTGCACCCTAACTTCACATTTATTTCTGATGTCTGGTAACAAAGGCAGTTTGAAAGTTAACTGTTACATTAATATCCCATTATGCTCTAGAATAGGGATGTGGTGGCTTAGTGATTAAGATGCTGACTCTGATTATTGCAAGGTCAGCAGCTCTGCAGTGCAAGACCCAAGCACCACATAACAGCGTGAGCTCCCATCACTATTCACAGCTTCTGCCAACCTAGCAATTCGAAAGCATATAAAAGTGAAGTAGATAAATGGGCACCACTCCAGTGGAAAGATAACAGCTTTCCATGCAGTCATGCTGGCCACATGACCACAGAGTCATCTTTGACAATGCTGGCTCACTTGGCTTAGTAATGGAGATGAGCACCGGCCCTACAGTCAGACATGACTAGACAATCTTTTCAAAGGGGAAATCTTTACCTTTACCTATGCTCTAGAATGTGGCTGCATCATGCACTCCAGAGCAAATGAAAATGGCAGATTTCACTCCAACTGCTCTCATAAGTGTGTGTCTAGATGTCCAGGCAAGGGTGAACCACACGGAAGTACTGATGAGCCCTGCTGAGGCTGGGAGATTCTGCTGCTGGTCATAGTCTTCATTTCAACCTTGCATCTCTCCTTCAAAATTTATATACCAAAACTTGATTGAAAATGTCTGTTCCCTAGTCACAAAACCCACACTGATTGGTAATGCCAACTTTGCTACAGAACCTTCTTTTCCATGCAAATGTTGGGTTACATGAATATTGCCCCAACAAAACAGCCTCCTGTGTAACTGGCCTTCTGATCTGTGGAATAATAGAAGTGTAGAGGTGCCAGTTTTCTGGCACTGCTAACTTATTTGCAGTGCCAGAAAACCCCATCTAAAGCATCCCTGACAAATGTCCATCCAAACAGGAGAGTCCATCACTTCTTAAGATAGTCTTGTTGAACAGTTCTTAATGATCAGGATGTTCTTCCTACTATTTACTCCATATCTATTTTCTTGTTGGTATAGAGAAAGGCCGCATAGTCCTGACAGGGCATAGTTTGGTGGAAGAACCAATATTTGTAAAAATTCTGCTCGTTGCCAATCCAAATGTATATAGTATAACTCCTTCCCAAGGTGGGAGAATTCATCAATGCAGTGTTACTTTCCGCTGACTTAGTTCATCAAGATTTTTCACTGCTTATTAAAGTTATTCATTGGTTATCAATCAAGGTTATGTAAGGAACTTGATAGAGTCATTAGATCAAAATTTATGTTATCACCCTATACAAAATGTGTTTGGTTTTTGTTTCACTTTTTGCTTGTCTTTAACTAATATTTTATTTTTTTATTACATTTGTTCATCAGCTAACTCATTGAGGCCTCATTCCCCAACTGAGACCTCTAAATATGAATTCAATTAAGCCAGAACTGGAGTAGGGAAGGAATAATGTTCAAATATCAAAGGGAAAATGAACTTCCAAATGATCTGAATAGAATTAGAAAAGACAAATACACTATAGATCCATCCCTCCAGGTAGTTAATTACCTGCATGCACTCCACAGCAACTCTGAATAACATACATTTCAGTCTTTAAATCAATATCTGTTTGAATATTTCTGACAAATTAGTACTTTGCCAACAATATGAATCTTCTTTTTCCTTGCTCAACTGATTAACATTTCCTCATTTTTGTGTGTAAAAAAATTCAATCTTATTTAAAAACCTGTTCCATTTCAGACATATGTTTTGATGTTTAATTGTTTTCTTGAGGTTCGCAGCTGCACCTGATGAACCTCAGAAATTCTGCTTACCCCATTTATATTTTTAAGAAGGCACCACTATGGTCTGAATATTTCTTTTTCTTTGAAAAAAGAAAATGTGGTTTTAACCACTAATCACCACTAATGGAAGATGCACTTTGCTATTCCTGACTACAATGACATGAAAAATTTTCAAGGGAAGTCAATATTAGATCAATTTAAGAAAGGCACTCAGGAGGGTGTAAAAGGCACCCAACAGAGTTTTATTGTGTAGTACTTTAAGTACTATAGTTGACTGGGGAGCATTTAAAGCTATTTGCCTTTGACCTATGAAGACTTTTAAGTGGAGAAAGAGAACTCTGCAACAGGTACAGTCTTTCTACATTAATTTTCTGATGTACCATATCTTTCCAGAGGACATCAGGAAAAATGTCTAAAGTTAATGGAGGGCATGCTGCGGCAATGTGTACCATGTGTATCACACTGGAGGGGAGCAGCCACGAGATGACACTTCCTAGAAACTACTGCAGTTTGGCAGATATTTTCAGTGTAGGTCTTATACAGCCAAAGGCCCAAGGACTTCCACAAAAGTTTGAAGAAATAGTCAGGGCAAATGTCTGTACTGGTAACAAACTTCTATTCTGATGAGAGACTGTTTCATTTAATTGTAAATAAATTTATTTATTTAGGTATTTATATCCCGCCCTTCAGCCCTAATGGCTCTCAGGGTGGCTTACAATATTATTTTTAATCAGACAGTTCCCTGCCCTCAGGCTTACAATCTAAAAGACACGAAACAAAAGGAGAAGGGAATGATGGAGGGAAAGGGGATGAGGTCCAGTGGTTCTTCTCTCCCTCTAAGGCCTGGACCAAGGCAGATGGATTGGAGGGAGGGCTCTTCCTTCTTCCAGGCTAGTCCTGATGGAACTGGACTTGCCTGGCGAACTCCCTCTCAGGCCGGCAGACGGCAGTTGTGGAGGGTGGAGTCTCCTTCCTTCAGGCTTAGTCCTGATGGAACTGGACTTGCCTGGCGAACTCCCTCTCAGGCCAAAGATGGCAGTTGTAAATAAATAAATCCTTGTATAAAATTTATTTTTGCACATTTACACATTTGAACATCTCTGAAAAGTTATATTGCATTTTTCTCTCCTCTTATTTTAATATGTGACTCCATGCTAGAGCATAGGTAATGTGACAGGCAACTTTTTCTACTGTTTTTCTAGCTGGGCGGATTTCTTTTATCTATTTTATTGTTTGTATGTACAGCGCTGTGTAAATCTACAGCACTATATAAATCAAGCATAATAATGGCCTGGTCCAGATGGGCCAAATACGGCAACCACACGGTCCCTAGCCCTATTATGGTGCTGTGCCATAACAATGGCGGTGCCATGTACAGATGGGCGCCACGACTGCTATGTTAGCGACATGCAGCATCTGCACGGTCCTGCGTGGTGCTTACACAACTAATGTGCCATGGTGAGCCATGGCGCACTAGTTACGCAGCAGCTGTGGTGTAAGAAGAATCAACTTTTTGCGGGTTCTTTTTTCGCTGGCAGGAAAAAAGAAAAAAGAAAAAGAGTGGTTTGTCTGCTGCAGCTTCTCACCAGCGGGAAAGTAGGCACTGGCAGACCGTCCTTTTTGGGTGGTCTGCTCGTGCCACTAATAATAATTTGATCCAATTCTTCCCTCACTATGTGACAGGAATTACAGGTTGTACAGAATTACAGGTTGAGTCTCCCTTAGCCAGAAGTCTGAAATTCAAAATATTCCAAAATCAGAAATTGTCCACATGGGTGGCTGAGACAGTGATACCTTTGTGATAAGGGGAATCCTCCCCTTATGTGAGCAGATAACCTTTCCTAGGTAACAAAGTGTTAAATGTGTGAGGAGGTAAAGTTACATTTTAATGAGGCTCAGCTTTACAGAGGTGATGAGCTAGCAATTTCCAATGAGATGAACAGTTGGGCAGAAGACCAAACCTTTGAGATCTTTCTCAAAAGAGTTTATTGGGGTATTCAGCCAGTGAAAATAATCCTGGTAGAATGTGGGTCCAATCTTTGTGTTCACATGCATTTCAAATGCACTTGAGTAAGTTTTTTGAGAAGCCGCCAAAAAACCCACTCAGCAGAAACAGGAGGGGGGACCTAGAGACCTCTCACACTTTTACTTTCTGATGATTCAATGTATACAAACTCTGGAGATTATCAAATTCACTTTAAAGCGACATATCCCTAAAGGGATAAAGTCGCCTTTAATTTTAAAAGCAGGCGTTATCACACTCAGCTGCAGCTGGGCGAATGGATCCCAGCAATGCTTTATGGGAGGCTTTATGAAAAAATCCAGCTCATTAAAACCACCTGCCCTAATGAGGACTGATGATAAAAAGACTGGGAAGGACACCAGAACTTTAGTCAGAAGTTATCTGAGTTCTCTGGAGAAAGCACCTGGCTTCCTGACTCATTTTGACCCTTTGTACTATGGAATGATCTGACCATGCTGGTCTTCTCTGGAACCCTTGACCTGGACTTCACTCTTACCTTGACCACTTGGCTTATACTTAGACTGATTCCTGACTTCATCTGCCTTTGCCTGTAAGTCTGCCTTGCAAGACTTATCTTGGTCCACAGATTCTGAGTGGAGTCTTTTTGTCTTTGTTTCGACTCATTATGAGCTGTTGGCTGCTTTCCCGGACACTGTGGCTGAAAGCAACAACACCCGCTTTTAAAATTAAAGGCCACTTTATCGTGTAAGAGATAAGCCGCTTTAAAGTGAATGAGATAATCGCCTGCATTTCATGCACAAAATTATTTTTAAAATGTTGTGTGAAAAATTACCTTCACATTATGTATATGGTGTATATGAAACATAAATGAATTTCATGTTTAGTTTCAAGACATCTCATCATATATTTGCAAATATTCCCAAATCTCCAAAATGCAAACCACTTCTGGTCCCAAGCATTTCAGATAAGAGAGACTCAATCTGCAGTCTCATTTTTGTTCCTATTGACTACATTTTCCTTCATTTTTTCCTTCATTTTTTCCTAGAAATAAACCCAGAATTGGCAGCCAATGGCTTGTGGAGAGGCACCATGGACCAGTACTTGGATGGAGTTTCCCATAGGGCCATTGTATTGTTAAGGAAAATGCAACATGGGATATACAGTGATGGAAATAAAACATGTATGTGTCACTATGACTAAGCAAAAGCAATTAAGAAGCCACACAGGTGTGAAAGCTAATGTAATTAGCAAGTCCTAAATGCCAAGGACAGAAATGCAGAGTGTATAATTGAAAGCACCTGAGAATTGTTAAGTGGACAAGGTGAAATAATGAAATCATTAATTATGGGATGAACTATGAGAACCAATCAAAATGGATGTACACGCCCACTGGGTGGAAACTGGCTAAGTAGGTGGTGTTTTGCTATGACTATAATAATTGCTTTGATTCCCAATGTATTTTGTGGGTAGTTGTGGAGTTTTGTGGATAGTTTGGAGATTGTAGAGATTGTGATTTGTGAGGGCATTAGTATTTGTATATAGTAGAATAAAGTAGATCTTTTATATAAGACTACTGAGTTGTCTGGTGTCTTGGGTAAAGATACAAGAGCCAGCTGGATCCTGGAGAAGTGTGAAGACTTCTGTGGAGCACGAGTGAGAAGGCTTGGAGAGTTTGTCAGGGTCTTCAGCCTATTCTCTGAAACTCTGCTGCTTTAGAGCAAAGCTTTAACCACTGGCCAAAACTGGTCAGCGCCGGTGCATAACAAGGTGGTGAGTTAGAGCCAGAGGTGAAGAGCTACAACTCCCATCATCCCTGACATGTATTGGCCTTATACAATGAGAATCAGTTCTGTCAGAATATCACTCAGCTGGTTTCAATTTCTTGGTGACCCTGGAATGTGGCAGAATATTGGAGGGAAAAAGAAGGTTTGGGACTTAATTTACCTGTTGAGAGTAGAGGGATTCTTAGAAATAACTACAAAGAAGATCTAGCATGTATACCAGGTTGGGAAACTTGTAGCCCTGCAAATACTGGACAGTTAATCTCACCCACCCCCAGTATTGAGTATATTGGCCGGGGATGACAAGAGTTCCAGTCAACAATATTTGGAGGGCCACAAGGTGGTCAATACTAATTTATAAACCAGCCAGTGATGTAGATTCAAGTTGATTGACTCAAGTCAAGTCACTTCAATGACTCAACTTGGCAATAAATGACACAGTGACTCAATTTAATTCACAACTAGTACATGTTTAATGACCAACTTGCTGGTGTCATTCTCTTTGAGCAACAGGCAAAACTTTCCCCTGAGAATGAGGGGAAGGGAGAGAGCAAGAGAGAGCCTTTCTGATACAAGAAGCCTCTCTCCTCCAAAACAAAAAGAAGAGAAAAGTGGAGGACCATGAGGTATTGTTGGGGTGGGACTTTGGTGACAGAGTGGGAAAGAAGGCAAACTTCTCTCTGATTGCCTTGGATGACAATTCTCTTTAGAAGACTCATTCAATGTGCAAGAGGACAGGCTACTGAGTAGACCCCCACCTCTTTCTTCTCCACCTCAACCCCCACATTTGCTGTTCCTTTCCAAGAAACATACCCTAACTTTTTTATTTCTGTTAAAGTTAGATCCCAAACTTGAGACTCGACTTGAGACTTGACTTGAAAGTAGGGATGTAAAGAATATTCTCCAAAATTCGAAAATTAGGAGAAATATGCCTAATTCGACAATTTCAATAACATTTTAGAGAGAAGAAATTCTGAGCAGTTCTCTATCAATGAGTAAGAATTTCGATTGTTAGTCATTTCGAAATGAGGGGAGAGACAAAACTTTCAGCTGACTCTCGGATGGCCAGCATTTGCATAGTTTGTGTAAGAAAAGCTACCATTCATCCTGGAGGCTATTTCTTTTGTTAGGGTGATTCTCACTCCAACTTTGCTCATTCACAGCTTTGGTTTGAAAAACAAAAGAGAACAAAAGGTGAGGCCTTCTACCCTTTATGCCATGCTCTGACATTCAAATTCTTACAGAAGACAAGAAATTCAAGTCTTAAAACTTACCAGGCCAGGAAAGATCTTGTAAGCTGCTGTGATAGCCTTTTGGCTGAAGAGCTGGGCATAAATTATTATTATTATTTCACTTGCTCTCAGCTTCAACTCCAACTCTGCACCTCTCCCATGGTGATATAATAATAATAATAATAATAATAATAATAATAATAATAATAATTGGCAAGGAGAATGCAGAATATCCATGAGTGAGAGAGTGTGACTTACCCAATGTCACCCTGTGGATTTACATGGCTGAGCTGGGATCAGGACTCTAGCCTCCCAGCTCACCCTAGAAATTCACTGGCTGACCTTGGGCAAGTCACATCCTCTCAGCTTCAATCCAACTCCTAAGTATTCCTTTATGGTAGGTTTTATTCATGGCAGAATTCTTGCCATCACACCCTACTCTGCTCCTAATTGAGGATTCCTGCTTGGCAGAAGAGCATTGCCACTTGGCACCCGACCCCTCTCCTTCTCATTTGTGAGGGTCACACTATCTCAGCTTCAGGGGCATCCCATGGCAAAACTCCTCTTTATGCCAAGAAAACCCTCAGTTTGTCCTATCTTCCAGTGTCATCCTGATGTTGAACAGGGGTCAGACTACATGCCCTCTAGTATGCCATGTATTCCTATGTATTACTTCATAGCAGAAGGGGGTTGGACTGGATGGTCCTTGAGTCCCCTCAACTCTAGCATTTCTTGTTGGGGCTTCACAGTTTATTTTTTGAGATTGGGCTTTCCCCCCCCCCTTTTGTGTGTGTGCCTTCAGGGTTTTTAAGCATAGGAATGTTGTTTAAACCTCTGCCAAACTTCCTTTTGACATGGTAATTGAGTTTGAAATGCAAAGTAATTAGCGTAATTATTCGCCTTGTCTTTTATTGTCATTCAGAGAAATCTGTGAAAAATATTTCGCTGGCTGCTGAAAGGGAGAGAAGAAATCACCCTTTGGAAGGGGGATTTCTGGAAAGAATATTTTTTTTAAAAGTTCTCCTCAAGCTCTCAATTAACGAGGAGAAAAACATGGGTTTCTCCAATCACTACTTGAAAGTATCTTGCTAGGATTTGAGACTTAGCTTGAGATTTGAAAGTAGGAACTTGAGACTTGGAGCCAAAGACATGAATACATCACTGCAAGCAGCACATCAGCATGTCCAAAGTGCTTTGCATTATTATCATCCCCATATTGTTTAAGCTAAATTACCCTTACTGCAATTTAAACTAGAATGCATTATTTCCTTCTCTCCTCTAAAAGTGGATTGGAAAGATACTTAAAGGCATATTTCAGATCTTTGTCTTACTCTAGGAAAAAAAAAAAACTGTTCCTTTTATAGCAATCTTCCTGTTATAGACATTCCAACCCACTACACTGAGTCTTGACTTATTATCCTATCCATCTCAAATGGAATAGATGACATAATCTCCACAGGTTTGTAGGCAATATTAATTTCTCCCTTGGGTACTTTTGAATTGCATTAAAGTGGAACAATACTTGCTTGCTTTCTCTTGGACTCTTAATAAATGCAAGCATTGATGGAAAACCATGGGATTTAAGAACAAAAAATAATCCCATCAGCATGGTTTTATGTAGCTCCACCCAATCAGTAATGCCCAAATAAGGGGGCAAATAGCATGTTAATAGCAGCAACAAACCCATTCCTTCAGTTATTTATTCAGACTATGAGGAATGGAACATCTGGTTGAGTGCATTCAGGAGCAAATATTTTAAATCACAGCAATGCCATTTATTACAGGTCAGGCATCACAAATATGGTGTGGCGACTGGGTTTCCTCCATTACTGTGTTAGCACATGGTGCTGTTTCCTAGAGTAGATCTTCCAAGGAAACAAGAATGGGAAGAAGGAACTGATTCTCTTGATTCTATGCATTGTAGTCAATTATTTTGTTGGGGAAAATTAAATATTGAATAAGATGTTGAATACATTTAAGGGGGGAAGGCAACCTCTTTAGAAGCATGGCTTCTGAGAAGATCCACCTGTAAATGTAAATAAGGGATGGAAAACATGCATCTAGGAATGCAACTTCTAGCCTCCATCACCTTTGGCCAAGACTAACTGGAACTGAAGTCCAACATCATCTGGAGGAGATATATGTTCCTACCCCTGCTGTAAAGGAATTAGAGTTTCTTACTGGCCTAAACATTAACTCATGCTGAAATCCTAGTAGATTTGAAATAATTTAATTGTAATTGAAGTTAGCCATAATGAATTCCAAACACAAGTTTTATTCAAACAAGACAAAACTTGGCAGTTTTTTTACACTTCTCCCTGGTTGTATTACAGATTGAGTCTCTCTTATCCAGAATTCTTTGGAGATCTTTAAGCAGAGGCTGGATGGCCATCTGTTGGGGATGATTTGATTGAGATTTCCTGCATGGCAGGGAGTTGGACTGGATGGCCCTTGTGGTCTCTTCCAACTCTACAGTTCTATGATTCTATGAATTCTTAAAACTGAAATACTCCAAAATCCAATAATATTTAATGGTTGGCTGAGATACTGACATTTTTGCTTTCTGATGGTTCAAATGCCCTGATGCACAATGATTAAATGTTAGTACTGCAACCACAATGTTGTAAATTCAATCTCTGAGAAGGGTTCCAAGGTCCACTCAGCCTTACATCCTTTCATAGGCCCTGTCCAGATGGGCCATTTTGTATGTACTCCGTACGTACTAGGGTTGCCTGGGGGCATCTCTTTTAGATGCCCGCAACCCTAGTACGTACGGAGTACGTACAAAATGGCAGCGTCCTGTTCACATGGGCACCGTCATTTTGACATAACGGCCATGTCGTGTCCAAATGGCGCAGCGCAGCCATTACGTCTTGGCGCCCTTTCAGCGGTGCCAGAAAGAGCTCCGTTTTGGAGCTCCTTCTGCCGTGCATATCGCTGGTGCGGCCTTTAAACAGCCGTACCAGCGATACAGAGAGAAAGTGGCCAAGCCGCTTCCCCAAGGCCAGGAAAAGCACCAGATTGGGGCCTCCGAGGCTGCCGCTGTGGCAGCTCAGGCCCCGATCTGTCAAGGAAAGGGGCGAGTGCAGGTCGCCCCGAAGGGGCAGTCTGTACACCCCTATAGATAGGTAAAATGAATACCCATCCAGCTTATTGGGAACAAGTGGCTTAGGCATTGTAAGCCGCTTAAGGCGTGCTAGTTCACTGATAAGCAGTATAGAAATGTACTTGCTATTGCTAAATGTACGCAAACTTGGTTTCATGCACAAAATTATTAAAGACACTATGTATAAATTTACCTACAGGCTCTGTTTACAAGAGGGATGATGTATATGAAACATCAGTGTTTTTCATGTTTAGACTTGGTCCCATCTTCAAGATATCTCATTATAAGCAAATATTGCAAAGTCCAAATAAATAAATAAATCTGGAATCCAAAACACTTCTGATTCCAGGCAGTATGAATAAGGTTTATTCACCCCGTACAGCCTTTTTCTAAAAAAAGAAAAGAAAAGATATGTGTTCAAAAAGGTGTATTTTTACTAAGCATTTTTTTTCTAATGGAAAACATTTAATTTTTTGTTGTACAGGAGAAGTCTAAAATAGGTGGTACAAGTATTTCCCATGTGCAGTAGGGAACTCATTCATGAAAACTTTGCCATACGCTCAGGCTTACAATCCCTTGGTAGAATAGTTTAAATATTTATTTTGCCCTTCACCCTGTAAATATTGCTGTCAGTAACTCTGCTTTGAATTTCATATTTCAAAAATTTGTTCCTAACCGTTAGTGAGTTCCTAGTTGTTACCATGCCAGTCAGTCAGTTAGCCAGTCAGTCATTTATTGTATTTGACTAAAAGCCCTTACAAGTCCAAACAAATCAAACAAAATCTAGTAAAAGAATGCATGCATATAAGTACATTTACATCCATACAAAAAATCAGATTAATGAATCCCCTATACAATCTATAGTAGTATCTTTGAAATAACTAGTATGAATACTTTTTGCAGCTTTAGCAATTATGGTTGTTTTATGTGTAACATATGGATCATATTGTACTCCAGGTGCGAGATAACTAGGGCGTGAGGCAAGGTTTTGGCAGTAGAAACCAAAAGGAAAGGTTTAATTTTTGCTAGATTATAGAGAAAGAATCTACAAGACTTGGCCATAGCCTAGATCTGAGGGATAAATGACAATGAGCAATCAAATATAAAACTGAGACTATGTGCTTTCTTCACCAGATGAATGATAACATTATTGACTATAATTGAAAATGTACATTGTAAAGTCGGCTTAGGTGGAAAGATGATCAGTTCTGATTTAGACATAGTAAGTTTCAAAGGCCAGTGAAGCATCCATGCTGATATGGCAGAGAGACATGACAAAACTTGCTGTTCCGTATTTGAAGAGAATTCTGTAGTGGAAAAATATATCTGAGTAGCATCAACATATAGATGATATTGCAAATTGTGTGACGTAATAAGATTCTTTAAAGACAAAGTGTAAAGAAAAAACAACAGAATGGAGCCTTATGGGACTCCAACTGGCAAAGAGACAGGAGTAAAAATCTGACCTCCCACTATCGCAACAAACAATCTATTTGAAATATATGGTCTAAACCAGTCATGGACTGAATCCGAAAATCTCAGCCCCTGAAGATCGTGATCAGCATTATCAAAAGCTGTGGAAAAGGCAAGAAGAACAAGAACAGAATATAGGCCTTTCAACTTGGCTAAAAGAAGATTGTCTGCAATCTTCGTGAGGGCCGTCTCCATATAAAGCAAAGGACGAGTAAATAGTGTGACAGAGAACATCAGAAAATGGGCATCAGAGTCAAGGGCGTTTATCACACTGAGGTTATTGAAGCTAAGATCAGGGGTGACTGCAGGTCGAACGATGCAAATTGACATTATAACGTGACTGTTTTATCACACCTGGTTGCCCTTCCGTTACTCTTCCGAACTGAAGGGTAATCGAATCCAAGGCAAGTCACGTGATGTGGATTCAGGCAAAGCGGAGTGAGTGCAAATTGTATTACCACACCAGTGCATACCATGCAGATTCAACTTGATTCAAATTGGGACCCTTGCGCATGCTCAGTGGGGCTATGGATGCATCCTGAACCTTTGCACGTCCGGGTTGAAGAAGGGAGCCTGGTTCCACTTTCATGGGAATGACAGCTTCACCTTTCTTCCTCCCTTCTATTTTCCCATCCCTGACAGCCAAATTAAAAGGGGTCCTCCGTGTCAGAGCCCCCATTCATTTCAGCCACATCGACATCTATCCTCTTGTCATTCTCCTCATCTATTTCATCTACATCTTTCCTTCCCTTTGTAACAGTTGCCTTCTCTTAGGTTGCATCCACACTGGGGAGATAATCTGGTTTAACTCCATTTTAACTGTCCTGGCTCAGTGCTATGGAATTCTGGGAACTGTACTGTCCTGAGACATTGAGCCTTCTCTGCCAGAGAGCTCTGGTGCCTCAGCAAACTAATAACTTAAATTATTATTATTATTATTATTATTATTATTATTATTATTATTATTTTAAAAATAAATAATAAAATTATTATTATGGGACTTGGAGTTTGTTGTGGGGTCCTTGGCTCGAGGCTATGGAATTCTTGGAATACTTGGAGTACCACATCTCCCTCCAGCCTCCTGTTTCTTTCCCTTCAGATCTGTCATCTGGATCTAGCCTCCATTCCTAGCCTCATGTGAATGATAGAGAATGTCACTTATCTCTAAATGCCCTCTGCTTCATCCAAATGTATCACCCACCAGCAAAATTATTGTTATTATTGTTGTTGTTATTATTATTTTGCAGTGAAAGAATTTTTATTACTAATAACAATAGTAATAATAAAGTTCTTTCACTGCAAAATAATCAGTGTAGAAACTGCAGTTCTACTTGGAAGTAAATCCTGCCTCCACCTTGGCCCCACTTTGGAGGACGTCCTGCCCCCCACCCCCAAAGAGTCCTTTAGAAACTTTACTAACCCAACTCTCTCTCTTTGCCCCCCTCTTTTCCCTTTCTCTCTTCCCCCAATGTCCCCCCTCCTCTCCAGCATGTCTGCTGGCCACGTTAAGACATGAATGCATTCATTCAGGGGGGAGCACCAGAAGCAAATGGGGCAAAATTGCAGCACGGCATCATGGGAAATTTGCAACCCGGGGTTTTTGTGTTGGTGTACCAGAGCACAAGCAAATTGGAATTCCCCACCAGACCAATCAGCAGTGAATTCGAACCGAGCCTCAATGCGAATCCCATCAACCCACTTTTTAGCTGACTCCCCAAAATGAGGAGCCAGTAAGGGTTCAGTTCGGAAGCCCCATGCAAAGAGCTTCCATTGAAAGGAACCAGGTGTGAAAATACATTAACGTTATGATGTGAATTCGCATCGCTCGATTCACACTCACCCTGGATCTGAGCTGGAAAAATCTCGTTTGATAAACGTCAAGATTTTGAAACTAACAGGGGTGTTATGGCAACAGGTTTTGGTTAATTTAAGTGCCACTAAGTAGATCATGGCTGTTTTATCCCAACTTGAAAACAATTAAACTGCTCCCCTGGTTACTAGAGAAGAAGTAGTACTCTTGGGCAATTTTTCATATGTGATAGTCAAGCCCTGGTTTTGTTGTAATTGAAATTAGACTAACTACAGACTAGTCATTGAACCTGAACCCTGAACTGGCATTAAACATTCCTATTATTTGCAGGAGGAGTAGCAATCTCCCAAAGACAGAAAAAACTAAGAAATATATTAGTAGATAGCTAGTTCAAAAGAATCAGGGACATTGCACTGGCTGAAAATCTTCCTTGCCAAATCAGAATTGCAAAAGACACATTTGGTACCATTTGCTATTGCTTAATTCTGTACGCTTTGCATAACAGTGGAGCCTCCAGCAGCACATAATTATTGAGGTTCAACCCTTCTTTAAAGGACAATATGTGAGTGTGGGTGGGCGTTTCCCTCCATGTTTCTTATGCATTGTCTTTTTGTTGTTGTTATTTGTTATATTTGTGTGATTTTCCTGTTATTTTGATGCTGTTATGGTCTTAGATAAGGGATACTCAGAGGTGGTTTTGCCAGTTCTTTCCTCTGAAATATAGCCTAAAGCATCTGATATTCTTTGGTGGTCTCCCATCCAAATACTAATCAGGGCGGACCCTGTTTAGCTTCCAAGATCAGACAGGATCTGATGCCTTTAGTGCATTTAGGCCTTTTGCTGTTGTGTACATTTAAGTTGTTTCCAGCTTATGGCAACCATAAGGCAACCCTATCATACAGTTTTCTGGGGCTGAGAATATGTGACTCACTCAAGGGCCCTTATCACATGTGAGACTCGAACTCAAATCCAGAGCCAATTTGAATTGAAGGGGAAGTAGAGTCAATTCGAATCCAAGGTAATTCACGTGATGAATTATCACACGTGAAGAATGAATTTGTGGTGATTCCTGAGTCAAAGCAGAGTGAGTGCACATTAAATTATCACATCGGTACATACCATGCGGATTCAACAATTCAAATTGGGACCCTTGCGCATGCTCAGTGAGGCTCTGAATGCATCGTGAACCTTTGCACTTCCGGGGTGAAGAAGGGAGCCACTTCCTGGTTCCTGTTTCACATGAATGCTAGCCTCATGTGAACGACTGCTTCACATTTCTTCTTCCCTTCTGTTTTCCCATCCCTGGCAGCCAAATCCAAATGGGTCCTCCATGTCAGAGCCCCCATCCATTTCAGCCACATCTATCCTCCTGTCATTCTCCTCATCCATTTCAGCCACATCTACATCTATCCTCCTGTCGTTCTCATTTATGTCAGCCACATCTACATCTATCTTCCTGTCATTCTCCTCATCTATTTCAGCCACATCTACATCTATCCTCCTGTCATTCTCCTCATCCATTTCTGATACATCCACATCTACCCTCCTGTCATTCTCCTCACCTATTTCAGCCACATCTATATCTATCCTCTGTGTCAGAGCCCCCATCCATTCATTATTATTATTATTATTATTATTAAAATTCTTTCACTGCAAAATAATCAATGTAAAAGCTGCAGGTTTACTTGGAAGTAAATCCTTTGGATCTGAAGGAGACCCATTTTGGAGGGGTGCAGAAATGATCCGATTTCTCTTATTCTCCATGCTCCCTAAAGTACCACCTCCCTGAATTTAATCCACTCTCCTTCCCTTTGTAACAGTTGCCTTCTCTTAGGTTGCATCTGCACTGGGGAAATAATCCGATTTGACTTCACTTTAACTGTCCTGGCTCAGTGCTATGGAATTCTGGGAACTGAGAGTATCATGAGACATTGAGCCTTCTCTGCCAGAGAGCTCTGGTGCCTCAGCAAACTAATAAATTATTATTATTATTATTATTATTATTATTATTATTATTATTATTTTAAAAACAATTTTTGGTTTTTTTATTATTATTATTATTACAATTATTCTCCATGCTCTCCTTCCCTTTGTAACAGTTGCCTTCTCTTAGGTTGCATCTGCACTGGGGAAATAATCCGGTTTGACTCCAGTTTAACTGTCCTGGCTCAGTGCTATGGAATTCTGGGAGTTGGAGTTTGTTGTGGGGTCCTTGGCTCGAGGCTATGGAATTCTTGGAGTTGGAGTTTGTTGCTTCCCCTCCCCCAGCCTCTGATGGCCCCCTCCGTTGCTCCCATCTCTTCCCCCAGCCTCCTGTTTCATTCCCTTCATCCGTGTCAGCTACATCCACCTCCCTTCTTGAGGGAGCACTGGAAGCAAATGGGGCAAAATTGCAGCGCAGAATCATGGGAAATGTGGGATCTTGGAGGTTTGGGGGGGGGGGTGTACCAGGATGGAAGCAAAGTTGTATTCCACACCAGACCAATTCAGAGTGAAATCGAAGAGAGCTTATAAGAAATTTCTGTGAATTCGCTTGTTACCGAATTCACCAAAATGAGGAGACACTTCACTGTGGATGTGCCTCGGAACGACCCCCCCCCCATAGAAAGGAATCATGTGAGATAATACATCACGTTATCACATGAATTTTCATTGTTAGACCTGCAGTGACTTCGGATCAGAGCTTCAAAAACCTCCGTGTGATAAACACCAAGGTCACCCAGTGGGTTTCCATTGCCAAGTGGGGAATTGAACCCTGATCTCTAGAGTAATAGTTCAGTGCTCAAAGCACTATACCATGCTTTTGTTGTGTGGCTTCAACATGTTTTTGACTTATGGCAACCCTAAGGTGAACCTATCATGGCTTTTTCTTGACAGGATTTGTTAAGAAGAGGTTTGTCATTGCCTTCCTCTGAGGCTGAGAACATGTGACTTACCAAAGGTCACACAATACATTTAATGGCCAAGCAGGGAATAAAACTTCAGTGTTGCAGTTGGGCACTCAAACCACTATGCCACATTGGCTCTACTCCCAAGTAAATGGGCACAAGTGAGATTGCAGGCAACCTTTGTTATTTCTGGGAGAGCTCAAAGGCAATCAGTGGCTTAATATTTCCTAGTGATTGATCATCTAGTACATTTCTGATTGATAATACGTGAGGAGATATCAACCACTTATGGGTCTTGGTGGTCCAATTTTGCCAGATGGGGGGGGTGCTGACATTCCAGCCTAATCTTATAGTAGCCCCCCACTTTCATTACAGGTCCTTGGTATAGACAAACACAAAACTGGCTGGACTAATGATCTGACTTAAGTACAAAGTGGTTTTCCAGTGATGTCATTATTGTGTACACAAAATGGCAAGGCATTTGGATGTTGTTCTTTTTATTACAGTTCCGTAAAACAAGTGCAAAGATCATCTCCTGCCCTTTATTGGATTTGTTTTCTAAGATACTTCCCTGGACTTAATTAATTGATTGATTGATTTAATTGAAGTATTTATATATGCATTCTATATCAAAAATTCTCAGGTTAGCATGTCATAAAATCAATCTGAACAGCTGAAAACATTCAGTGTCTTACCTTGGCCTGGAACTAGACTTTGTTTTTCCTTATAGCAAAAATAGGATGTATAAATAATAACAATGAAGTGAGCTTTTATACTCTTGCTGACATACATGCTTGAAGAAGCTAAATAATTCAGAACTATCCCCATCATATATTGATTGAGCATAAAAATTCTTGCTAGCAAAAAGTGTATTGGGGCAGTAATTTGCATGGTGGGAATGTTCTTTGTCATTCTTTTTTTCCCTCAGTGCCTGCCCAAAGCTTTGTCTTCAGGCTTAAAGTTAGCTTCATTCTCCTGCAGGTAACTCCTCTGCAAATTCTAGCCTGAGGGTATATATTTTATTTTATTTTTGCTTTGTATTTAATGCTGTTTGAAGCTGCTTGAGTGAAACTTGTGAAATTCCCAGCATCACAGGAGATGGTTGTGTTTTCCACTTAACCCCTGAGTTCTAACTTGTACTCACAAATTGTCTGAGAGTCCTACCATATATAACTGTTTCCACATGCTGTGGAGGCTCCATTCACAGCTGATAACAGTTTCTGTTACAGGTTATCCTTTACTACATGTATATTGGATCATAGATAGAAGACTTAAAACGGTGGCTGACTTTTGTGGAATCTAATGAATGCTTTAACCAATTCCTCCCCCCCCCCCCCCCCCCCCCCCTACAGAATGAATGTGTGCTCAGTAGGCAGAAAAAGCAAGGCTGCAAATATGCAGTTATTAATATCAAAGGAGCAGAATACAAATTACAATGGATGGTGTATATTTAGCAAAGGGCTGGTCAAAAGAGAGGTACTTATTTCCACAAATACACTGAAACAGGTTTATTGATGAAATATAACCCAATGTACTAGTACTGTCTGCAAAATGTATATTTACATTTAAGTTTGTAGGTGGGTGTATACACACACATACATATCAGCACTGGTAAAACAAATGTAATTTAGGATTGTTCCATGTGCCATGTCTACTTGGCATGCTCTACAGCTTCCTCTTTGCTGCTGTAAGATTCGCAGCCTATAGCTTTTGGCAGTCCCAACAGAGTAAGCTCTTTCCACTAACAAAATACAAAATGCAAAATTAATAAAAGGACCCTTTGAAACTGACAAATGTGCCTGAGGCAAACTATCTGCCCAGCAGCTGGTTAAATTTTAATCAGTTATTTTCCCCTTAGTCCTATATATCCTTTGTATAGAGCTCCCAAGCCTGAGTGTGGCCAAAGTTTGTTTAAAAGAATTAATGGGTGAATCCCAGTCTCAATCTCTTATTTTTTCTCTCTCAGTCAACCCCTTATGTTGCACAAAAGCCGTTATTCTTATTAGAATAAGGATTCAATAATAGTTTTTAGACTGTTCAGAAGCAGAACAATTACTTAAAATTAAATATTTTAATTTAAGGAAACATTGGAAAGTGCATAGCTGTCAGTACCTGTCACTCCAAGCTACAGGTTCCAAGCATCCCAGCAGCATCTGCTAACATTACTGCCTGATTTATCCCCTCATATATATGTTCTCCCAGTTTGTTGGTATAAGTTCTGAAAAGTCTTGGAAGATTCTTAATGCTCTGAAACACCTAAAATGAACATGGTTGCCACACAGAAACCTGGATTCTATTGGTTAGTCCCAAATAGAGTAGACCCACTGAATCGGCTGCTGATTGGGAAGTAAACACTATTCCAGTACTAGAGTAGATCCACTTAATTGGTTGCTGAATGGAGAATAAGCACAGTTAAATCCTACTGATTCAATGGATCTACTCCATTTGGTAACAACAACTGTATTCAGGCCAGACACTGCTACCAAGTAATCCTGCAATCAATGGGATTTCTGCTTCAGCTTCTAAGAAACAGAATGTTGCATGGATTTATTTTGAGCTTTCTAGATGTGGGTGACTGGTTATTGGGGCAGTAGTTCACTCACAGTTGCTAATGAGGAGAAAACAGTTATTAATCAGAATGGAAGTTCCAATCAAGAAATCAGAAGATTAGAACATGGAATGGCAGCTATGAAGGAACAAGATTCTCAAATGATATATCTTTACAATGATGTAAAGATATATCATTGAATACTAAAGTTAGGCTTGTCCATACCATATATTTCCAATTCTATGCATGGTTGTGAAAGCTGGAGAGTGAAAAAAGCTGATAGGTAGAAAACCAACTCATTTGAAATTAGGTATTAGAGAAGAGTTCTACAGATATGTGTCCTGCTAAAATCACAAATAGATGGGTCCTAGAGCAAATCATGCCTGTACACTGGTACCCCGGGATACGAACGCGCCGCGTTACGAATTTTTCGGGTTACGAAGAAAAAAACATTTAATTAATTATTTCCGGGTTACGAAGGTTTCCCCGGGTTGCGAAAAAAAGCCGGCGCTATTTTAAATGGAGCCGCGGCGGAGCCGCGGCTTTTCCCCATTAGCGCCTATGGGGATTCGCCTAACGAAAGACTTCCGGGTTACGAAAATGGCGCCGGAACGAATTAATTTCGTAACCCGGGGGACGAGTGTACTCTCCGTTGCAGCAAAGTTTACTAAACTGAGGCTGTCATACTTAAGACATATCACGAGAAGGCTTAACTCACTAGAAAAGATAATAATGCTTGGTAAGGCAGAAGGCAGTAGGAAAAGACGAAGAGAGATCAAATCAATTAATGAAGACACATCACTGAGCCTGCAAGACATGAGCAAGTCTGTTGATCATAGGGTGGCTTGGATGTCTATCATTCATGGTGTTGCTGTATGTTGAAAGTTGACTTGATGACAGTAAACAACAAAGTCCAACAAAAGGAAAGGGGGGAAAATAGGAACTGTAATCTCAGGACTCCATTTCCTCAATAACTATCTCACTAAAAAAGGGTATTGTCTTTAGTTAGGGTGGCCTCTGTTCTACCTGCAATTTTAAGAAGTGCAGTGGTTCTTTCCCTTACATGGGGGGGGGGGTCTATTCCCAAAACACACACACACGCGTAAGGGAAATTTTGCATATGCTCAAGCCCCATTAAAGATAATGGGGTTTGTGCCTGCGATGATGCATGGTGCATGTGCCACGGGTGCATGTGCCATTACTTTTTCTGGTGCACAGTGCGGCTTCTTCCGGCACAGCTTCCAGTGTATGCTAGAAGCCGCATAAGATGCACCCACATATGACACAGGGACACTGTATGTTGCATATTCTTCTTAATGTGGAAGATATGTGTCCTTTTTCAAATACTCTCCAAACAGGAAGTCCAGTCATTCAGACATATAGCATAATAATTCCTAAATTTATTTGTCTGGAGTTTTTCAGGTTTAATTGCTTTCTAAAAGTCTCCTGTGCCTGACAATTCCATGTAATTCTGACCTGAAATGTTACACCCCTTTGTTGATTACTAATGGTAGTTACAGAAGGCATGAACATTGTGATTTCCAAATCTCAATTTAACATTTTCTTGGTGCCTTGGTGAATTGGGTGGTCCCCATACTGGTCAGGTTATTCCAGGGGCACCCTGGAGTATCCTGGCCCCAGACTGTCCTGACCTCCTCCAGTCACCTCATTCTGATGCAGGAGGCTATTCACTGGGCATCCTGCTGAGGCATCTGGCACAGCCACCATGATGAGTCAATTGCTTCTGAGGTCAGAATTAGCCACTAACCCTTGATCACATGGCTGGGTGCCTCATTCTGACCTCAGAGCAAAGCAACCAGAGGTGGCAGCAGCTGTACTAAGCACAGTTAGACACCCATGTGAACAACTGTTTGGCATCAGAATGAGGGCTCCAGATCTTCTAGGAAGAATTAGAGAAACTGGGGACTTTTTAAAATTCATGGTAAGAGGGGTATACACTGGGTTAGGGGCTGAACAGCCCAGATGTCATGTTTCTGAGACTGGCCCCTGTGTCATCCAGTTTCCCACCGAGAGAACAGGAAGAGGGCATTTTATTTGCCCAGTACAAACTAGGCATACATTGAACGAGGTTATTTTTCAAATAATAGATTCAGAGTCTGACCTGGATCTTGTGTTTATGGTGGATCTTTAATACACATTCATATTCTACTTTTCAAAAGTGTCCCCAACCCCATGATATCTTAGTCTGCCACTGAATCACACTTAGAAAGTTTTGTTATAGTGAAATGTTTAGTTAAGACCCCCTGACCCCATGAAGTTTTAATGTTATCAGAGCAATTCCTTTGATTCCAAGATGTCATCTTAATATATGGCAGTGTGTCCTCTTAATATAGCAAAGGTTTAGTTTGCTTAATATGAGGCCTTATGAATCCAGAAACCACATTTTGATTAGGAAGCTCATGTATCTATTAGGAGCTGCCAATTTAGTTGAGCAGCTCCCCCCCCCCCCCCACACATACAACAAATTCATGAGGATACATTTTACAGTAATTGGTTTATTACACTTACCAACTTTCTGTGTGCTTACCCTAATGTTTTTACAGCAGCAATGAGCAAACTAGTTTCAAAATATGATATTTCTATATAATGTTGCGCCTGAGGCATTACAATGAGGTCAGAAAGCCCCAGGCAGGACACATTTCCACCACCAGATATACCAATTCAGCTGCAGGTACAAATACTTTTAACTTACTATTTGCCTTGAGTAATCACATGTCTTTGTCTAAATTACCCTGATAAGTCGGCCCATAAAATCTGAATGTATGGTTTATTCACTGAGAATAATTTGAGATGGTGTTTTTGTGTATCTTCTTAATGTCTGTTGTTTATAGTTATGATTCTGTACTCTGTTTCAATAAAACTTTATTAATTACAGATTGTAAACTTCAACAATTAATTCTCTGAAGCTGGAGGTGTAGAAAAATGTGATTTTTTTGCCACAATTATAATAATAGAACTAAAATAAATCCAGTCCCAAAAGTACTTTTTTTTTTTCATTTCTGAGACATAAACTGAAAAAAATATAATCTGGCTTCATCTCATTTTTTTCCTACTGGTCTATTCAATATTTCTTATACTTTTAATATTGCAGTATTAACTATATTGCACCATTCTAACAAATGCAATCTATGTGTTATCCTATATGAACTAAGTGGCTAGCTCTGCAGAAAACAAACTGCATCAAGTATTATGCTATGATCTAGTTAAGCATGCATGACTTCAACCAACATGGTATCCTGTACCCAAGCATTTATGTTGCCCCAAATGACTCTTAAGATCTTTGGAATTAGTATAATTTTGGAACTGGGGTGGTGGTGCAAAGGCCATTTTGCAGTATCCCCTATTATCTGGTACTTTGTTGTTACTACACATCAAGAGAACTTCAACTTATGGTAACCTTATGAATGAGAGATCTCTAAGCCACCCTGTCATCAACACCCCTGATAATGCCATCCATAGCTACCTTGATTGAATCCATCCACCTGGAATTCTGTCTTCCTCTTTCTGTTGCCTTTCACATTACTAAGCTTTATTGTCTTTTGTAATGAGTCATGGCTTTTCATGATATGTCTATTACTTTAGTGTCCCAATATGATAAAATATCAGAATTATACTAAGATTTAAAATTTTTGTGTTTGTACTATTAAAATTTTACTGAGTTCAAAGCAGTGGACATTGCCATTACTGGCACTACAAACTGGAACGTGCAATCATTTTGTATTCCAGCTACAGAATTGGTGGAAGAGAAGACCTAACAATGTCCATCAGAAAATTATTTTCCAAGTCCTATGATTACCAGCTGCCATAGGTCGAGTCATCTTGGGTGAGGATCCAGCTAGGTCCTAGACTGCATCCGCATTGCAGAAATAATCCAGTTTAATGCCATCTTAACTGCAATGGCTCAGTGCTACAGGATTCTGGAAACTATTTTTGTGGAACCTTGTCAGAGAGCTCTGGTGCCACAACAAAACTCCAAATTCCTGAATTCCATAGCATTGAGCCATGGTAGTTACAGTGGTGTGAAACTGGATTATTTCTGTAGTGCGGATGCAGCCTTAGTCCCGATTTTTAAAAAAATACCCATCTGTGGATATCAAGAGAGGTAGGTCCCTCCCCCTTGAGACTCCCCAGCCTCAATGGGATGCCGTCATTTGCTTTTGAGAGATCTTTCCCTAAACCATCTTGCTAATCCTGAATCTTTTCTCCTCCTTGCTTGTCCTGGTTTTCCTGATCTTACCAAGAATTACCTCTCTGGCTATAATACTCCCTAGGTACTGGTGGCCTCTGACATTGTATGATCATAACTGTATTATGACAAGAATAAAACCTATCCTTTTGAATGCTGCTGTAGAGTTAAAATACTTTGTTATGTGTCTCTAAACTCAGACATATCCTGTTCTTCTGTACCTGGAAACAGCTTTTGAAGTACATTCAGACTTAAATGTCAAATGAATGGGAACTTGTTTCAAAGGAATTAAATAATTTCCGAAAGGGAGATTGAAACTGCTTGAAAAGTATAATGATAGGCTTGATGGCAATGTGAATTATCGTGTATTATAACCAGAGGTTGAACAGCTACAAACCAGACATCTTCATTGAGATCTGGAAGTTTTGTGATCAGATAATTATGCTAAAGAGGGTCAAGTTAATACATACACTTAATCTAACTGATGATTTATCTAAGGAATGTGGTGATCCTGAACACACACACAGGTGAATACAATAAATGAGTGTCTTGATTAAGCCAATGTATAGAAGGTAAAATTATAGAGAAAATAAAATACTGGGGTGGTGGTAGGAGTGATCCCACAAGAGATTCCTTATCTGTCTATGAAAGCATTTCATGCTACAAATCACAGTAATTGTTTTTGAACAAGTCCTTGATGGTAAGGGGTGGGGGTGATGGAAATGTCTCCTTGACTTCATATATCCAATATTTCTTTAATTTGAGAGTAAAGATTCAGCCATAGAGTAGAAATGTCTGTCTGTCATTACAAAAAGAAGGTCAGTATATTATAAGAATCATTCTTATGGAGATAGAAGTTTACAGTGTTTCTGGCTGCAAACCTAAATATTTGAAGATCATAATTTAGTGCAGGGCTGGGAAGAATGGATTGTATTTATCATAGAATCATAGAATCATAGAGTTGGAAGAGACCGCAAGGGCCATCCAGTCCAACCCCCTGCCATGCAGGAAATCCAGATCAAAGCATCGCCGACAGATGGCCATCCAGCCTCTGTTTGAAGACCTCCAAGGAGGGAGACTCCACTACACTCCGAGGAAGTGTGTTCCACTGTCGAATAGCCCTTACTGTCAGGAAATTCCTCCTAATGTTGAGGTGGAATCTCTTTTCCTGCAGCTTGCATCCATTGCTCCGGGTCCTAGTCTCTGGAGCAGCAGAAAACAAGCTCGCTCCCTCCTCAATATGGCATCCCTTCAAGTATTTAAATAGGGGTATCATATCACCACTTAACTTTCTGTTCTCCAGGCTAAACATCCCCAGCTCCCTGAGTCGTTCCTCATAGGGCAAGGTTTCCAGACCTTTCACCATTTTAGTTGCCCTCCTTTGGACACGCTCCAGTTTCTCAATGTCCTTTTTGAATTGTGGCGCCCAGAACTGGACACAATATTCCAGGTGGGGCCTGACCAGAGCAGAATATAGTGGCACTATTACTTCGCTGGATCTAGATACGATACTTCTATTGATGCAGCCTAAAATCGCATTGGCCTTGTTAGCTGCCGCATCGCACTGTTGACTCATGTTCAGCTTGTGGTCTACTTGGACTCCTAGATCCCTTTCACATGTTGTCTCCTTAAGCCAGGTGTCTCCCATCCTATATCTGTGCATTTCATTTTTTCGCCCTAAGTGCAGTACTTTACATTTCTCCCTGTTGAAGTTCATTCTGTTAGCTCTGGCCCAGCTTTCTAGTCTATTCAGGTCATTTTGAATTTTGATCCTGTCCTCTGGAGTATTAGCTATTCCTCCTAATTTAGTGTCATCTGCAAATTTGATAAGTATTCCCCCAATTTTTTCCTCCAAGTCATTGATAAAGATGTTGAACAGTACTGGGCCAAGGACAGAGCCCTGTGGGACCCCACTGGTTACTTCTCTCCAGGATGAAAAGGTGCCATTGTTGAGCACCCTTTGGGTTCGGCCGGTCAACCAATTACAAATCCACTTAACAGTTGCCTTGTCCAGCCCACATTTTACAAGCTTGTTTGTGAGAATGTCATGGGGAACCCTGTCAAAGGCCTTACTGAAATCAAGATATACTATATCCACAGCATTCCCTTCATCTACCAAGCTGGTAATTTTATCAAAGAAAAAGATTAGGTTTGTCTGGCATGACTTGTTTCTCTGAAACCCATGTTGACTTTTTGTGATTATGGCATTGCCTTCTAGATGTTCACAGACTCTCTGTTTAATGATCTGCTCCAGGATCTTTCCTGGGATTGATGTCAGACTAACTGGACAATAATTGTTGCGATCCTCTTTCTTCCCCTTTTTGAAGATGGGGACAACGTTTGCCCTCCTCCAGTCTGCTGGGATCTCTCCTGTTCTCCAGGAGTTTATGACATCACCCCTGAGTTCACCAGCCATAGATTTCCACTACAGCCAAACTTGCCATTGTAGTGATACTGGGAACCAACTTTCCTTTAAAATGTGGATGGGAATTGTGTGACTTTTCCAATGTTATTGAACTCTAACTCACATCCAGCACAGCTAATGGTAAGGAATGATGGGAGTTGTAACTTAGCAACAGCTGGTGGGCCATACATTTCCAATCCTTGCTTTAAAACAGGGTAATAGTTTCCCATGTGCCCTTTTTAAAAGTGGAATTGCATTCTTGGTATTGCACCCATTCATGTTATTTATAAATGGAATCATGCTCTCAAAAGTCCCTGTACATATTGTTGACAAGTAATCTGGTGACTGACCAATATAAAGATTCATTCCGTTATTAAGTGAAATCATACTGAGGCTTATAAATGTCATTTTCCTTCTCAAATGGAAGACTGCTACATCATAACAGAACAGTACATGGGCATATCATCTTCCAAATTCTTTCTGAAACATGCTTTCTTAATTATCAAAAGGTGAATTAGGTGAATAATTGTCGAATTTTCAAGAAATGTAACTTCAACATTTCTTTTGGGAAATGGAACTAGTCACATGGTTGTCAGAATCTATGCAAGAATGGACTAAAGCATTCTTGAACATGTAGATGAACTTTAGAATAATAGAGTTGGAAGGGACTTCAAGGGCCATATAGTTCAACCCCTGCCATTCAGGAATGCAGTGTGCCCTTCTTCTCTGGAGAGGGACCATTTTCTCTTTCAAACCCCTCCACAAACAGATGCCAAAAACTATGGGACCTCAAGTCCTGTAGTACACAATGGCTGCTTCCCCTGCACCGTGTGCATGTGTGGTCATTGAAATCAATGGGACATGCTGTCCACAGATACTCAAATCTGTGGATGGCAAGCTCCTGGTTGGGGTGGGAGCACCCAACTAAACAACTCCTGACAGATGGCCATCCAGCCTCTGTTTAAAACCTTGAAAGAAGGAACGACCACCAACCTCTGAGTAGTCCATTTCACTCTCAAATAGCTCTTGCAATCAGCATGTTTTTCCTGATATTTAGCTGGAATTTCCTTTCTTCTCATTTGAATCCATATTATTTATTATTATTAGTCTTTATTTATATAGTGCTGTAGATTTGCACAGCGCTGTACATAAAAGCAAAAAATATAAAAGAGTAAACCTGCCTATGGCATACAATCTAAGAAATAATAGGATAATAATACATATAAAATACATAGCAATACAAGAAATGATTCAATAAAACAGGCAACAAAAGAACATCAAATAGCAAGTGACAATCATGCAATACCTGGGAATGCTTCTCTGAACAGGATGGTCTTCAACTCCATTTTGGTTGGTTAAAGAAGTGATGGCTCTTGTTTGCGGGGGAAGAAGGTTCCAGGAGTGAGGGGCAGCGAGTGAAAAGGGGCGAATCTGAGATGGGGCAGAGGAAATCCTGGGTTAAGACAGCAGACCTTGACTACCAGAATGGAAGGCCTGAGTGGAAAGGAGAGGAGAAAGAAGGTCTGATAAGTAAGGAGGGGCCAGCCCATGGAGAGCTTTAAATGTCAACAGCAGGAGCTTATACTGAATACAGAAAGGGAGAGGGAGCCAGTGAAGGGATGCCAACAAAGGAGAGATATGGTCAGAGTGGGGGGGGGGATGTGATAATGCGTGCAGCTGAATGCTGGACAGAAATTAAAGGATGGAGGTGAGAAAGAGGAAGCCCAGCCAGGAGGATGTTACAGTAATCAAGTCGTGATACCACTAGGACATGGACCAGAATCTTGGCAGTAGAGGCGGAGAGATATGGTCGGATTTTGGCAATATTGTATAAAAAGAATCTACAAGCCTTGGCTGTGGTCTGGATCTGAGGGATACACGACAGAGAAGAGTCAAAGATAAAACCAAGACTGCGGGCTTGCTGGACTGGTTGAATACAAATGTTGTCCACAGAGACAGAAAAGGAGTGTTGAAGGTTGGGATTAGGAGGAAAGACAAGAAGCTCCGTCTTGGACATGTTGAGCTTCAAACGCCGATGGCGCATCCACTGCGAGACAGCTGTGAGACAAGACGAAACTAGCTGTTCAAGCCTTGGAGAAAGGTCAGAGGTGGAAAGATACAATTGGGTGTCATTGGCGTACAGATGGTAGGAAAAACCAAAAGAGCTAATGAGTTTACCTAAGGACAGTGTGTAGAGAGAAAACAGAAGGGGACCCAGAACAGAGCCCTGGGGCACTCCAACAGATAAGGGAACAGAGGACGAAGTCTGACTACCTGTGACCACTGCAAAAGATCTCCCTGACAAATAAGATCTAAACCAGTTGAGAACAGAGTCTGAGAACCACAGGTCAGAAAGTATTTCAACTAGAAGACCATGATCAAAGGTGTCAAAGGCTGCAGACAAATCAAGAAGAATGAGAACAGAGTAAAGGACATTAGCCTTGGCCCGTAAAAGGTAATTTGAGATTCATGTTCTAGCAATAGCAATAGCAGCTTCATTTATATATCGTTTCATGTGACCTAAGCTATCTCTAAGCAGTTTACAACTGTAAGCTAAGTGCCTCCAACAAGCTGGGTATTCATTTTAGTGAAATGAAATGATGCAATCCTGAGTGAAGCCTGAGCCCTAGCTAGTACTGAACTCTCAACCCTATGGTTTGTGAGTGAGCAGCTGCAGTACAGGCATTTAACCACTGCACAACCAGGGTTCTAGTCTCTGAAGCAGCAGAAAGCAAACTTCAGATATTTCCCTTCCCTTCAGATGGCTATCATATCACCCTAGTCTTCGTTTTCCTAGCTAAACATACCCAGTTACCCAAGCCATTCTTCAAAAGGTTTGGTTTCCAGACATTCTGTAACCGTGTTCACCCTCCTCTGGGCATGTTACAGCTTGACATATCTTTCTTGAACAGAACTGGACACAGTATTCCAGTTGAGGTCTGGCCAAAGAATTGTGCTACTGTTTGTCGTGATTTAGACACTATGCTCCTGTTGATGCATTCTAAAATGAACCTTTTTTTTCCTGGCTGCAGTAGATCATTATAACATTCAATCATCCTGTACAGGCACAATGCTTTCACAATATTCCAGGCCCCCTCCTCAATCTCCTCTGTGAAACACCCATGCAAAATATGCATTTTCCTCTTCCTGCTTTCAGGCTGAGACTCCCAAACAAACTGAGAGCTCACATCTTTTCAACAGTGGTCCTTCCCCCTTAGACCATGTTTTCCGGCAGAGTGCATGGCTCAAAATACAGAAATGCATACTTACAAGCCTCCAAACAGCTCAGCCAAACAATCAACCTTGAACTCAAAAGCACAGGCTCACCTTCTTCTGTGTATCCCACAATGGTGGATAATGTTGTTGGATACAAAGAAGTAGTCACTGTTGTTGTGTACCTTCAAATCTTTTCTGAGTCATGGTGACTGTAAAATGAACCTATTGTAGGGTTTTCTTGGTAAGATTTGCTCAGAGGTGGTTTGTCATTGCTCTCCTTTGAGGCTGAGAGAGTGTGATATGGCCAAGGCCACCCAATAAGATACACAGTAACAGCAATACAGATGATACTGAAATTAATACAGATGCAGATATAGGCACGTTCCACACACACCAAAAGGACGTGCTCAGCACGTGCTAGGGTTAGGAGAGGGCGTCCTTTCCGGACACCCTAACCCTAGTACATGCCGAGCATGTACAAAATGACAGTGCCCATTCTACATGGGTGCCACCATTGTGACATCATGACCATGCTGCCTCCAAACGGAGTAGCACGGAAGTGACGTCCTGATGCTGCGCGAGGGCGCCTGGGGTGCCCTTTCTGCGGTACCAGAAGGAGCTCCGTTTCGGAGCTCCTTCCAGCTTTGCGTCACTGGGTGCAGCCTTTAGATGGCTGTGCCAGCGACGTAAAGCAGAAAGGGGCCAAGCACCCCCTTTCTTTTTGTCCCCACCACTGTCGGGTGTCCTTGGGGCATGAAGCCCCAAGGACACTCCTTTCCAGGCCGTGGGGAAACGGCCTGGAAAGCGGTGGATTGGGGCCTCAGAGGCTGCCGCTGTGGCAGCTGAGGCCCCAATCTGGTGGGGAAAGGGGCGGGTACAGGCTGCCCCAAAGGGGTGGTCTGTAAACCGCCATAGATATGATAAACAGAATCCTCTCATTCTTTGGATAAGTCACTTATATATTGGTTGAGGCTGAGAAGCCATTTTTAATGTCCTCAAAAACAGAACTCTGAGCTGATCATAGAAATCACAAGTGAAATTCAGAAACTGGGACTGGGCACAGGTCTATTCACCATCTTGCCCCACCCCCACCCCCACCCCAAAAATAATATAATGGATTGGAACTGAAGGGCAAAAACTCAGAACAGCTCTGAGAGGACTAGGAATCTCAACCACAGAAAGATGGATTATTGTCATGCCAAAATCTTGAGCAGAAATTGTTCCCAGGTATGCTGACTAATCTTCTGTGGTAATGTGCTGCATTATTGTCCATTGAATTAAATGGACACAGTGGAGAGAGACAAAATTAGAATTAGTTTGATTTGAATAATGCATCCTAATCGAGAACTTAATCCTTTACTCACTATAGCAGACTGTAACGGATTACATCTTTAAGATGGCAGGCTCACCGTATTAGCTAATATAGTAGCGTGGATGTAATATATATATGGCTGACAAGCCTTTAGATAAAACAAAATATGAACTTTATTGAACAAAGGGTTTAAACAGATATGACTTGAACTAAATGACACTATATAACTGTTAGTTCAGGCACGTGTTACTTAGTTACATTCGTACTCGGTACTTTGCTACTGTTATTCCACTTCCCCAGATTCTCTTCAACCACCTCAGGACCTTCCCGTCCCTTTTTAGACACTTCTTAATTCTAGCTCAGCCACCAAGGCTAACAATATCTTTTAAGATATAATGTAACCGAAACCCCTCTTTTAGAGTCCGGCTACCCTGAGTCTCTCTTTTCTAGACTCCCCCAAAACTAATACGGTCCCTCTGGACAAAATAGTTCCCTAACTAACTATTCCCTCAGGAACCTCTTGAACCTAGTCCTCCCCTGGACTTGACTGATCCCCTCAACATTCTAAACCCCCAACTGACAACTCAACTGCCAAGCGGAATGCTCAAATTCCTCATCTAGCACCTGATTGGTTCAGGGCATCCGCCCTCCAATTGGCTGATTGGCAGTCAGCTTGTTACACAGACAAAGTGGGACAACTTGTTTACTCATTTCTTTATGTTCTATATGAGTAACCTTAATATTTTTCCAAGCTAGATCTTTATAAATTGGTTGCTTTTTTCTCCATTTAATTTTTTTAAAAATTACCCCATGTTCAACATTTTACTCCAGTTGGCTTTTATATCCTAAATGTGAATAGTTCAGGCATAAATACCAATAACAGATAAAATTAGCAATATAGTAATTTAAATGCAGGGAGCATTAAAATGAAAATCAAAGAATACTGAATAGCCTTAATCTTTATGATGTAGCATGTGCTTTTTTTTTTAATCCAAGCATGTCTCAGTAGGCCCTGTGATAGTGCCTAAGAGATTTATATTCACATACAGAAAAGTATTGGAGTTTTTTTAACACACACACACACACATATATATATATAGCCAGAAACCACAGACTTTTATTTTTATTAGCATATCTGAAGTATACATCCCTTTAGTCACCAACTTTGTGCCTGTGGTGCAAATGAGACAGGTATTTAAATAACAATCTAAAAGTATAATTTTGGGAAATTTGCATGCCTTTCATGTCTAACTTTGGTAAACTGAGGAAGAAAACTGTGATGATGTGCATGGCTGCAAACCATCCAGTACTGTTTATGTCTTTAAAATAGCAAATTCAAGAGGAAAAGTCATGAAGGGCTTACAGTTACAGAGAGTTCAGCATACTGAAGCCTACTAAATTATCTTAAGTGTCATGGTTTTGGTCTCTGATTGTGATGAGCTGATGAGATCCACTATCAATGACAAAGGTTTCTTTACTCTGGACAATGCTAGATAGATATGCATCATATCTATCTCGCCTTCCTGTCCCCCTCCCAACCCGAAGGACCTGAGGGTCACTCCAACCGTGCCACAAACCCTGTCGCTGCTCCTGTGCAATGCCAGGTCGATTAATAACAAGACCCACATCCTCCAGGATCTGCTGGAGGACTCTAAGTGTGACCTGGCTAGGGCCTGAAGGGGACGCTGTGTGGGCTCAGGCCCTGCCTGCTGGGTACTCGGTGAAGGACCAGCGCAGGTTAGGTGGGCGGGGGGGAGGTGTGGCCTTGATACATAGGAACACCATGTCCCTCACCAGGAACCACATCCGACAGACCTCCTATATCGAGTGTATTTACCTGACCCTAAAGGCTAGGGACAGTCTAGGGATTCTGTTAGTATATCGGCCACCCCGTGCATTAGCGGACTCCCTTAACGAGCTGACACAGCTGGTCGCTGAGCTGATGTTGGAGACGCCCAGGCTTCTTGTCCTGGGTGACTTCAACATCTCCCTCACAGCCAGCTACGTTCCATCCGGTGCGGCTCGGGAATTCATGGAGACCATGGCGGCCATGGGCCTGTCCCAGCTGATACAGGGTCCTACGCATTGCGCGGGTAATACTCTCGATTTGGTCTTCTGTTCGGAGGCGGAAAATCCGTGGGTGGAAATAGCTAATGTTTCCCCCCTGTCATGGACGGATCACTTCCTGGTAGAGGTGAAAATCAAGGCTTCCACCCAGATCCCCCCCGGGGGTGGTGGACCTGTTAGGATGGTCCACCCTCGAAGGCTGATGGAACCTGAGAGGTTCCAAGAAGCCTTAGAGGGGCTCATGGTTGGAAATGACGGCGACTCTGTTGATGCCCTCACCGGTATTTGGAATACCGGTCTTTCCAGGGCTATACACAGGATCGCTCCCAAGCGCCCTCTCAGGCCCGCTTCCAAACGTAAGCCCTGGTATACGGAAGACCTCCGGGCGAGGAAGCGGGTTCTGCGACGGCTAGAGTACCGTTGGCGGAAACACCTTTGCTTAGACGACAAGACTCTCCTAGACCAATTGTTAAAGGACTACGGAGAGGCAATACGAGCAACAAAGAACTCGTTCTATGGTGCTCGTATTGCGTCCGCTGAGTCGCGTCCGGCAGAGTTGTTCAGGGTGGTTAGGGAGCTAACTCAGCTCCCTCCCGCCCTGAACCAGATCCTTGAACCTACTAAGGCCTGCTGTGACTTGTTTAACGACTTTTTCGCGGATAAAACCTCTCGTATAAGCGAAGGTCTGGACGCCGACATTGTAGCAGAACCTAGGGTAGAAGTGTCCAGAGCCTCTGTGGACTATGTTAAACTGGATCAGTTTGAGTTGGTGAGTACCGAGGATGTGGACAAGATCATCGGAAGTGTTCGGAAAACAACCTGCTCTCTTGATCCCTGTCCCTCGTGGTTAGCGGCCCAGGGGGGACCGGCGGTAACATTGTTGTTACGCCGGATAATTAATACATCTCTGAGGGATGGGCTATTTCCATCGGATCTTAAATTGGCCATTGTAAAACCGATCCTAAAAAAGCCCTCCCTCGACCCCCTGGTTCATAATAATTATCGGCCTGTTTCGCTGCTACCATTTTTGGGAAAGGTGATCGAGAGGGCGGTTGTGATCCAGCTTCAGGCGGTCTTGGATGAAACGGATTATCTGGACCCATTTCAAACTGGCTTCCGGGCGGGTTACGGGGTTGAGACGGCCATGGTCGCCTTGGTCGATGATCTCCGTCTGAGCATCGACAGGGGAAGCGTGTCCCTGTTGGTGCTCTTGGACATCTCAGCGGCTTTCGATACCATAGACCATGGTATCCTTCTGGGACGCCTGGCAGAGGTGGGAATCGGGGGGCACTGCGCTCCAGTGGTTCTGGTCCTACCTCTCTGGGAGGTCCCAGATGGTGCAGCTGGGAGACGTGTGCTCCGATGAGAGGGCCCTTAAAACCGGGGTCCCTCAAGGAGCCATTCTGTCTCCCATGCTATTTAACATTTACATGAAACCGCTGGGAGAGATCATCCGGAGACATGGGGCGCGGGGTTATCAGTACGCTGATGACACCCAAATCATTTTCTCTATGTCTCCGACTGATGCAGTGACTGGGGATGGCGTCTCTCCTCTTGTGGCCTGTCTAGAGTCAGTAATGGGCTGGATGAGGGAAAACCGACTCAAACTGAATCCAGAGAAAACGGAGGTACTAGTGATAGGTTCTCCTGGTCCAGGAATGGCGGTGGTTCCACCTGTCCTGAACGGGGTCACGCTCCCTGTGAAGGACTCCGTGCGCAGTCTGGGGGTGCTTCTTGACTCGTCGCTTCACCTGACTGCTCAGGTGAATGCGACAGTCAGGAGCACCTGTTATCAGCTTCGGCTGATTCGCCAGCTGCGCCCATACCTGGCCCAGAGGGACCTTGAAACGGTCGTACATGCTCTGGTAACTTCGAGACTGGACTTCTGCAATGTACTCTACATGGGACAACCCTTAGACCAAACTCGGAAGCTACAAATGGTGCAGAATATGGCAGCCCGGCTGGTCACTGGCGCTCCCAGGACCAGCCATATAACACTGGTTTTAAAAGATCTCCATTGGCTGCCCATTCGCTTCCGAGCTCAATATAAGGCGTTGGTAATTACCTATAAAGCCCTAAATGGCTTGGGCCCAGGATACCTAAAGGACCGCCTCTCCCCGTACATTCCGCCTCGCACCCTCAGAACGTCTGGGCAGCAGCTACTGAAGGTGCCTGGGGCTAGGTTAGCCTCCACTTCACGGAGGACATTCTCCATAGCTGCCCCAGCCCTTTGGAATGCGCTGCCCACAGAGCTCCGCTTGTCTACCACCCTGGCCCAATTTAGGAAGGACCTTAAAACCTTCCTATTCCAACAGGCATTCCCCGAATAAATATCCTGTGGGCCTCCCTCCTCTTCCGTGGCCAAGAGGTTGGGCTACGGGGCTTTTTCCTGTTATTTTCTAGAAGTGTTGATGTAATTGTATGGTTTTAATCTTCTTGTATTGTTAATATGGATTGTGTGTGTTTTAATTCTCTGTAAGCTGCCCTGATCGTTGGAAGGGCGGGGTATAAATAAAATTTTTATTTTATTATTTATTTATATATGTGTTACAACATATAATACCCAAAGTGTTCCTTAACAGTCATTGCTGTGACATGCTGTGGTACCATATGGCATGCCATGTGTGGTATGGTATGTACAGTATGGTGAGAACTTGGGGGGGGGTCATCTTTTCTGGACTACAGCTTGCAGAATCCACCAGCCAGCATGGCCATCTTTTCATCATCCAGACATATAATTTCCCAACTCCAGGGTATGACACAATAAATCATTATCCCCACACTCCCTATTGCCACCGCTGAAGCCATCTGAGGAAGTTATATGTCTCTTTCCCTTCTAGAATATCATCAGTTTCATATTTTCATTGTGTCCCTAAGCAGAACTACACATTAGATGAGCTGGTATTTTTGAAATAGTACATCAAGTGACATCCATTTCAGAAACTCTTATTTCCAAGAGGACATGTACAGTATCAGGGCAGTAGCTGATGATGACTGGAACATCTACCCAATTTCACATTAGTGTATTTGTTGTTAGCTATATTTCCCAATATAAAGATCCCCTAAAGCATAGTTCTAATATTGAGAGGATGTTAAATGTCATAAAAACAACTTTCCTGTCATGCATTATCAGAGGGCATGACACTAATTAAGTATTTGCCAATGCATTTATGAGCATGTAAGCATATTGATGGTCCTAATTCAAACAGTGCAGGCACATGCCTTTAAAGTCCTTCACTCCTTGGGGCCTAGATGCCTGAAATGCACTACATAGGTTAACTGAAGTGTGAAAGAATAGCAATAAAATACATTTTATTTCTTTCAGTTTGAGATTTGTAAATAGGCTGCTGCATCAGGAGCACATGACCTCCTAAAACAGAACCCCATTTCTCCCAATTAAAGTAAGTATTTGTATATGTGTGTGTGTGTGTGTGTGTGTATGCATTCTTATTATTAAAAATATAAATATATTTATATTAAAGGGGGCACTTTACAAAATGTAAGCATCATTTTTCGATTTGTAAACCTTCACTACACCATGGGTCCTTTCCTTTGGGAGAGCTTGTTTTTCCTCTAGTCTTTGAATCTTTTAAAGCCTCTCTCATTATTTTTGTTGTCTGAAGTTGGGCAATAATGTTACTGTGATTAATTAAGCAAAAAGACATGGAAATGGGGGGGAGGTAATCATCAGATAATAAAGCCCTTTGGGTTTTGCAATGCATGAGGTGTAACCAGGACCCTTTATCCCCAGAGGTCTGATTATCTCCAGGAAAACTACACCTCCTTGTACTTGCTGTATGGTTATTATGGAATATCTTTACACTTTATAAAGTAAATTACTTTAATCACTGAAAATTGCCAGTGTTGTGAGGTTTCAGCTGTGAAGTTCATAGAGCTTAATCTTCCCATTTCAAGTCTGAAATAACCAATAATTGTTCTAATAAAAGCAGGAGTAAATCATTATTTAAATGGTAGGATCATCCTTTCAGAGTGACAGAGACACCTATTGAACATTTGGTGACATGGAATTTCTATTGGACAATAGTTATAAAGTTAACAACTATTCTGTTTCTCCCTTTTTCATATTCCCTTTATCAGGACAATACAGTCCATCTTCACTGGGATATCAATCTTTGTTTAAGGTATACAAGCATTTTGCAATAGCTAGAAATTAATTTCATATGGCAAGGGTCTAACAGTTGGTCTAAAAGCAATCATAGTCTGGTGTTTTTCCTGTCTGGAACTTCCTATTTAATGTAGTTCAATTAGCAACTGAGGCCATCCTCTAATTTCACAACATGTTCACTACATAAGTGAGTTAGAATTATATGACAGAGGTGATAAGGTGACAGGCTGATTCATATAAGCATGGAACTTCATTTATGTTTCCATCTATTAATGAATCTTAGTAGACTACAAGCTAAACATTAACAATATAATGTGACACCCAAATAAAGGTCAATGCAATTTTGGGCTGCATCAATAGATGCATTGTGCCCTGAATGAGGACAATAATAATACCATTCTATTCTGCTTTGGTTATATTTCACCTGGAATACTGTGCAATCATGAGCACCACAATTAAAGAAATATATTGGCAAGTTGGAATGGGTCCAGAGAGGATGAGCAAGATGATCAAAGGTATGGAAATAAAAACCCTATGAGAAACAGCTTAGGTTTCAGGCAATGCTTGATTTGGAAAAGAGAAGACTGGGAGATGACAAGATAACCATTTTTAAATATTTGAAGGGATATCATGCTAGCTTATTTTCTGCTTCTTCAGAGGCTAGAACATAAAATAATGGATTCAAATTACAAGAAAAGATATTCCATCTAAATATTAGAAAAACTTTTGACTGCAAGAGCTGTCAAAGAGTGGGTCCTCAGTCCAAGCCCAGTCCCAGTGCACATACTCACAGCTCAACCACTAGCTGTCAAGTGTAAGACTCACTGCCTGATTCTAGCTGCCAAGTGTGGGTTCAGATATGAAGCTGATGAAATGAGCTTCAGGTTGTGGACTCAAGAAAGATTATTTATTTAAGAAAGAGAGGTAGAAAACAGTAAAAAGCATTGATTCACAATTCCACCCTCCAGTTCCCAGAAAGTAAATATAGGGAACAAAAGGAAAACTAAGCACATATAAACAACGAAATGCAAGTAACATAAAGGAAAAGGAAAACGAGCACACACTCTAGCTTCACACAAGTTAACCTGTCAAAAGGAAAGACACCAGACAGACAGTGTCTCTGCCCAACTGCACGCCATTGCAGAGCACTCACACACAGTGTCCACTCAGAGCTACAAGCTTGTCTGCAAGGCAAAAATCCTTTGTTCTCCACTATCTTATATATTGTTGCTTTTTTCTACCAATTTAACATATACTATGTCATCATCTATCCTACAGAGTCTTCATCAAGGAAAGGGGAAAAGGTTCCCATGCCAACTACCAAGTTGTTTATCCAATCTCCAGGTGCCAGGATGAACTGAGAACATCTTATCTTTTACCACTGGAATGCCATTCCTCCACCCCTCCATACCATGCCAGTACAGAGAACTTTCCTGGATCTATTCTCACAACAAGTCCTATACATTTGTACTATTCATTAAAGCCTGAAACAACACTTCTACTAAAATCATAATCTCTGGGCCCAACAGTGAAACAAATTATCTTGAAAGATAGTGGACTCTCCATCTTAGGAAGTCTTTAAACAGAGGTTGTATGGCCACATTTCATGAGTTACTTTACTTGTATATTCCTGCATGGCAGAGAGTTGGGGTAGATGGCCCTTGTGGTCTTTCCCAACCCCACAATCCATGATTCCAAACTTAGAATCCCAAATTCTTATTACTCACAGTTAGATGCTCAGCTGTCTCCTTCAAAAATACAGTGCATCTATGTTATCCCTGTCAGTACTGTCAAAGTTCTGTTTCTTGTGATTTACCTTGGACAGATGATTCAGAACTGGTAAAATTGTGAACAAGCATGTATGAACTGGCTTCACGTTTCCATACCAATAATTTATACTGAACATGGGAACTTGTACATTGTACCTGCCTCTTGAATAGTGCCAGACATATCCATGGCATTTAATAAATGGTATTTAATGCATGCTGAAGCCACTAGGCTTCATTGCAAAAGAAAAGCCATTCTAGTCATGGCTTTCCCCCAGTTCTCCTTTTCCACTGCAGCCTCCCACATTTTTTCAGAAAAAAACCCCAATCATTCCAAGAGAATTTTAAAGGGGAACAGGGACCAACCAAAATAGCTTCCTGTTTTCACCAGTAGGAGAATCCTGTGAACAGAGTTCCACACTGTCTGTCCTCTCTCAGAAATAGCATTTCTCAGCTGAGTAGCTTCTTCTCACCCACAGTCTCCTCAGATATGTCCAGATAGTTGGGACATATTTTTGGGAATTATTAATTTTTGGGATTTTTTTTTATAAAAAGAGGTGTTTTTACCCATAATAGTTTAAAAGATAAAACTCTATCATGTGATTTTCCACTCCATTTTCTATAATATTTAATAAAAATTCTTCTGGAGAAAATTTTAGGTTCACTTGCAACATTTTAGATATTATACAATGTACTTTATACCAGTATTGTTTCACTTTTACACAGGACCACCAGAGATAGAAAAATGTGCCCTTTTCATTTCTGCATTTCCAGCACCTAGTTGAACTATTCTTAGATATTTTATGTATTTTTTTCAGGTGTCAAATATCATTGAAACAAATACTTTATAATACTTTTCCCTTAGGGCTTGTGAAGCTGTTTTCCAAGTTAACTCCCATTGTTCCATCTTGTGTCCTAGATTTCTTGTCCATTGAACCATGTTTTCTACAACCACCCCAGATTCTATATCATATTACCACAAGTGAATCTTTACCTGTTTCAAGCACGTGTCCTATTTCTGTATTCATTATTTCTATTCCATTTGTTTTCATATCCAACAAAAACCTCTCTCTTATTTGCCTGAAAAGAAACCAATTACATTGTTTCCCTTCTTCTCTTATTTCTTCTAACATTTTTAATTTAATCATATTGTCTTGCTTATTTATCAAATCATTGGGGCGTTACAGACTGCCTAAAAGCGGCGGTCTGCCGCCGCCGGTTGCTGTGTCCAGGAACCGCAGCAGCCAAACCGCGCGGTTCCTGGGTGCAGCAAAAAAGAAGCGCCAAAATGGCGCTTCTTTTTGCACCCCGGAAGTGGCATCGCGAGGCGCTAGTTGCACACTCGCGGCGTCACCTCCGCCATGCAACGGCCGGACGCTACACTTCTGCAACGTCAAAATGGCAGCCCCCGTGTGGACAAGCGCCGCCATTTTGTACGGACTCAGTCCGCATTAGGGTTGAAGGATGTCAGGAAGTGACGCCCCTTCGTAACCCTAATACGCCCCTTCCTAACCCTAATATGCACTTTAGGTGCATGTGTAACGCGCCATTGTATGTCTACCACTTTTCATTTAAGTGTGGTTGACTTCTAGATAAGGCCTCATGAGTAGAGGCCCAAACGGGTATATTTTTACATATCAGTCTTCTATACTTCTTCCATTTTCTAAGCAGTGGTTTTCTTATAAAATGATTGTATACATCTCTGTTTGCTTCCTCTTTTTCATAGAATAAAAAAGTGTAAAAGCCGAATTTTAGATCTTTTTCTTGTAGTTGGATCCAGTCTTTCAACCAATTCAAACATGCAGCCTAAAAATAATTTTTAAAGTTACGAACTGCCAAGCCTCCCCCCTCTCCTGGCTGTCTTGTAGGCTTTTAAATTTTATGCTTGACCTACTTCCGTTTCATATAAATGAGGCCAAGTCTCTATTCCAATCTTTGAAAGCTTTATTGTTTGTTATAAATGGCAAGTTCTGAAAGAAACAATTTTTGGTAGCACAACCATCTTCATTGGTGCCATTCTACCTAGCACCCATAAATATAAATTACTCAATTTCTTTATTTGATCTCTTATTTTCCACCACATTTTCTTATAGTTATTGTTAAACAAATCAGGGTTTTTGTTAGTTAACACAACCCCTAAATACTTTGTCTTTTTTGTAATCTTTAATTTCAAATGTTCATCTATTTATGATTCAAATTTTTGTTAAAATTACAGTCTTTTCCATGTTCATTCTTAAGGCAGAGATCTTTCCTGATTCCCTAAATTTATTCAATAGCAAATCTACATCATCTATTGGCCGGTTACACACCGGCAGTTGGGACGTCCGCAGGACGTCCCATTTTAAAAAAGGGGCGTCTCTTCTAGACGCCCCTGAGTCTAATACGGACTGTGTCCATACAATATGGCGCCGGCCCTTCTACATGGCCGGCGCCATATTGACGTATCAGACACTGAGCGTCCGAACGTCGCGCGGCACTAATGACATCACGAATGCGCCCTTGGCAATTCGCGAAGTCATCAGTGCGCTGCGGAAAGAAGCTCCATTTCGGAGTTTCTTTTTTGCTCCACGCGGGAGTATGGCTGCTGCGGCTCCCGCGCGGAGCAAGCGGCGGCGGTGGCAGACCGCCTCAAAGCGGCGGTCTAGAACCCGCCATTGGGTTACTCAAAGAAATCATAATATCATCTGCAAATCCTTTATTTTAAATTCAAATCCCTTAATCCCTCTAATATACTGTTCAACTCTTATTTCTGACAACAGAAACTCCAATACCATAACAAATAAAAGTGGTGACAGATGGCAACCCTGTCTTGTACCTTTGTATATTCTTATTTGTCTTGTTTTTCAGCATTTATTATGATTTGAGCATATTGTCTATTATAAACTGGCACCAACCACTTTTTCACGTTTACCCCCACTTCAAGATAATCAAGTATTTCAAACCTAAAATCCCAGTTGACACTGTCAGTTCTTTTTTGAAGTCTACAAAAATGAGAGCCGATTTTTTTCGTTATGCTTGTCATGATATTCTATTACATTTACAACATGCCTTATGTTGTATCCCATATATCTCTGAGGTAAGAATCCACATTGATCCTTGTGTATCATCTCAACTAAAATTTTCTTAATCTGTCAGCTAAAATTACTGCAACTAATTTGTAGTCTGAATTAGTTAGTGAGATCAGTCTATAGTCCCTAGGTGTGGTCCCTTCCCTTGGGAATCAGTACAATATTTGATTACTCCCATGATCTTGGAAAGGGACATTTCAGGATTTTATTCATCATCTCTTTCATAGACTCACATAGTTCTTCTTGTAATAGTTCTTCTATTACATAGTTCTTCTTGTAATAACTGTTTCAGAACCCATCTGGACCAGGTGATTTTTCTGAGTAGCTTTTCTTTATAGCTCCCATTATTTCTTCTTTTGTCATCAATTGATTCAAAATGGTATTTTATTCTTCATTTAAGGGTTTTCTAGACATTGTTTTATATTCGTAGTATTATCAATATATATTTTATAGAGTTGTTCAAAAATGTTGGAAAATGTTCTTTATTTTACCTTGATATGTATATATTTTTGCCTTTACATAGTTTATTTATTGTTTTCTTTTCTTTTCCTTAATACATGAGCTAAACATTTACTTGTTTTGTTAGCATGTTGAAATAAATGATGTGAAAATGTTAGCTTTTTGGCTAAGTCTTCAGTAATGAAAGTTTACAGTTGTTTCTGCAGGATGTTAATTTCCTTTTGCGTCTTTTTATCTGAAGGCTTATTTCGTAAAGATTGTTCTTTATTTTTAAGTTCCTCAGATATTTTATCTATAATGGGGTCAGTGACTACATTCCAGTCTCCCACCATCATTAGCACATCAAACTCATGCTTTTGAATTTCCTGGAAAATGTTATGATAGTATTTTTCTTTATTTTATTTTTAGGTGTGTATATACCCACCAACATAATTATTTCTTTTTCGTTTTTGAATTATAAACCAATGAAATTACCTTTTGGGACATTAAATTTCTCTTTAGCTTCCAACATTGCCGGTATATATACCACTATACTCCCTTTCTTAACCTTGGAGGTTTTATCCTTCATCCTGATATGTGTTTTCTGTAAGCATAAAATATGTTGTTTAAATCTATTTTTTTAAATGAAAGATTTTCTGCAGACCATTTAGTCCTTTCATATTTCATAAAACTACTGAGAATTTATCAAAATCACACATTACCTTCAAATTCTCAAGTTCTAGTTATGTTCCTCTTCATCTTCCTCTTTTTCTTCTTCTTGTGTTGTTTTCTGTTCTTGTTCTGAGTCCACATCTGTTTCTCTATCATCCCCCTCTTCTTCTGATCTTGCATCATCTTCTTGATCCTGTTCTGATGTTTCCTCTATATCCTTTGTGCTTGTCCTAGGTGTGGTTTCTTCTGTCCCCTTTGTGCCTGTCTTGGTCTTCTCGATTTTGATTTATATCCTTTATAATTCCCTTCTTCATTTTTTTTTTTTGCATATTTTCTCCAAAATTCTTTTGCTTGTTGTGTTGTGTTTAATCTGTACCACCTTTGATTTAGATTTACAATCAAACCTTCAAGCTTTTCCCATCTAAACATACCACATCTCTTCAGTTGAGCCATCAAAAATCTATAATCTGCTCTCTTTCTCAGTATTCTCTTCAGGATATCCTTGTAGATTTTAACCTCCCTCCTATCAGGAGAGGTTTCTCATAGCTTTTATGAATAAAGTCATCACATAGTTTTTCTCATAAAATAAATCATGATGTCATGTGTTAGATTTTTTTTTCTTTAGCTATTAAAGAATTTATATGAAATAATTTATTTCATATGCAAACTCATCTTCCGTACTTTCTATGAATTCAGCCAATTTTGGAGTCAAATAGTCAATTAAGTTCTCTCTTCCTTTCTCTGAAACACCCCAAACTTTTATGCAGTTTTCCCTCATCTTTTGATCATCCGATGCTCTCCGCTCTAGATCTTTCTCTCAGTCTAACTTTGTTGTTATATCCTCTAAATTTCTTTGTCTTATTTTCCATCTGTGGAAGCCTTATGTTCTTTTGAACTAAATCTGTTTTTGCTTCCTCTAAAACTTGTCTAATATCCTTCAGTTCTGTTTTGATTTCATGTTTAACATCTGTTCATAGATCTTTCATCAAGCTTTTCTGTAACTTTACCATCTCATCCTTTTCTGATTTCATCCAAAATAGATGTCTGTTCTATGGATGGTCTTCTATGTGCTTGAGATGCTGATTGAATAGTTAGAGCAGCTGATGCAGCCATGGCTGCTTTCCTTGGTGCTGTAGCCATGTTGCTTAATTTCTTTTCTTTCAAATCTCTTTTTGTTACTTTATTTTCCACTTATATTAAACTTTATTTTCTTTATGCTTTACTCTGTTTGTTCTTGCTTATATGTACATTTTTCTTCTAACCTTCTTTTTCCTATCTTTCAATTGTCTCCCCCCCCCCCTCTCCTCTGTCTTCTCCTTCTTCCCTTGACTTTCCTTTCTCGTCTCCTTTCCTTTGTTTATTATCCTTTCTCCTTTAAGAAGCTTCCTAGAGGGTTGTTACAACACCAGCTGTACTTGGCATCTTTGCAAGTGAGTAACAACTGAATTAATGCAGTACAAACTCTCACCAACAGGAGTCTCAATATAGCAAATAGAACCTAAATAACTGTTGATTTTCTTTGTTCTTTATTCTTTGTTCACTTCCATGAATAAAAAAACAGAGGCTTCCCTTTTAAAAATCTGGTCCAAACATTTGTGCTACCAAGCACTAGCAAAGGGCTTGGCTCTCCTTGGAGTCCTTTTCCTTTTCCTTTTCTGCCACACAGATGCAGCTTCAGGAGGTTTCCAGGGTCAAAAAGCCAATGTGATGTCCCTGCAATTCCCCTGTTCCTGGGAGAAACTGTCACCATCACAGGGGAATCCAAGATTGTTTTAAGTTGCAAGTTGCTTGCGCACTGTTTCAGGTATCCCCCTTGGATGTTAAGATGTCTTTCTTGCCGTTTTGCCAGTGGTAAGCCCCAAAACTGTGGAGGTTTTGCAAGAGCTCCTCGCAAACACTCCTTTGTGTTGCTGCAGCCAACCAGAAGTCAAACAGGGCTGTTGATGACTGGGTGATTTGGAGGTCTCTCATTCATAGTGACAGCATAAGTTGAAGTTGATATGATAGTAACTCTGTCTGGAGATGCATGGCATTGGACCTGACTTTGGGCACACAAATCCCATGTTTCACGATGATCAGCTATAACTGTTTCTTTAAGGCAGATGGTGAGTAACTAGAGATTTTCTGTTAAAGAGACTTAACCCTCACTGGGCTTCTCACTTGCAACCTCTATTGTCTTTCTAGAATCCAGCACAACCTTTAAGGGGGAAAAACATACTTAGGCATTTAGGTTTTGTTTTGTGAATTTATTCATCCAGTCTATTCCAGTAATCGTCACTTTCCCCTTGGTGCTATTAGTATTTTTAAAATATACCTGTTAAATGCAAAGACACATTCCAGTTTAGTGTGAACACATTCATTCATACCTGATATGCATTAGAAAAAAGAAGATTGAGGCATAGAAGATGAACATTCTGTTAAAGACATTACTGCAGTTTCTTTAGTCGGTTTTCCTCACCTTGTTCTCATTCAGATGTTTTTGACTACATCTTCCCAAATCCCTGACCATTGGTACTGTTGACTGGGCTTGATGGAAGATGAAATCCAAAACATATGGAAGCAACCAGGTTGGGAAGTCTGCTGCAAATAAACATGCACACATATGTGTACACAGAGTGTGTGTGTGAAAATTATACTCCTGTGGAGCCACATGCAAGATGCAATGTTGAGATGCACAAAGGTTTAGAACAAGATTCCCAAGACTGAAAATTAATAGCTTCATTTGAAAGGCCCGTATTTAATGTATGTACCATTTTAACTGACATGTCAAAATGGAACAAGTCCACTTAGTGACAGAAAAAATTATACCCTAAGGAGAGGTGAAAAGCCAAATCTGCTAGGAGAAGAAACATGGTGTTGGATTCCATCAATCCTACATTTAAAAAGAAGGTTTTCAAAATGGTTACATCTTGCTTGAAGGATAAACTCTAAATATAGTTGTAGACAGAGTGAGCTATCAACAGTCCTCAGGAGAAATCTGAGTTATTGTGCCAGAGGCAATTAACCCTGAGTAATATGAACTTTTAGCAGCCTAAAATGACAACCTGATAGAAGACGGGATGCTATTTTCAAGAAGAAATGATGGGCAAGAAAGATGATTGCATGTACCACTGCTTACACTTTCAACGAAAGCTTGAAAGCTCCCTGTAATTTGTTTACCAAGTTGACTAATGAGAAGAGTTAATCAAAAGAGTTTTCTTAGGAGAAATATGACCAGTAGCTGAAGCTTGAATCGGACTACATAGATCAGTGACAGCATCTGTTTTTGGAAGGACTCCAAGCAGAAATACTGAATTTGATTATAAGGCAAAGGGTAACGATGAGCAGGGACACTTCAAAGGAAGGTAAACATAAGTTTAAAAAGCAAATTATGAAAGTATTCTGCAGAATCATTTCTAAACACAATGAAAAATTGCACAAAACCTGTACGGCAAACAATTGAAGCAAGCAGAAGCCATCAGGACAGTTGGGCTCTTGGGTTCACAAGAATAAGAAGGGCTTTATCTTCTGATATACAGCAAAGTAAGGTTTAAATGCTTATAGAAACCTCAATTACAAAATGCTCTAAGCCTGCAATTCTATGTTCACCTTACCTGGGAGAAACCTTCAGAAAACTCAAATGATTTACGTTTGTGCACACTGGAGTAATGTGTAAACATGATCTAAAACTAGAAAAGAGTTCCTCAAACAAGCTAATCCTTGGTCAGGAGGGCAGATTTTTTTTTCCCTTCAGATGTTTTGGACTACTTTCCTCATAATCCCTTACCATTTACCATATTGGCTGTGGTTTCTGGAAGCTGAAGTCCAAAATATGTGGATGGTCAAAATGTCATCCTAAGTTATACTAGGCTAAGTGAGATAATGCATTAAATTTGTCTACATTTCTGTACCTCTACTCTTTCTGTATGTAAATTAAAAATGCACTGTGAGACCTGGCTCAAATTGGTGTGGTAATGCAGAGAGAAAGGGCTAGCATTCATCCATCACACTGTCTTCTGAATAAAAAGTTATTTGACATTAATATTTGCCCTAGAAGGAAAAATAGAATTTGATTCATGGAGAAATCAGTTTTGGACAAACATTGTCATCAGGAATTTCCAGATTGGAGCCCCATGTCTGTGGTATTTTAAATAAATAAATTTAAATATGTTCACATATTAAATGCACAGATTACTTCAACCCCTCAAACAGTTGTCTAGCAGGCTATAATTCAATGACTGGTTTGCCTCCTACAGCCCTGTACCTATATCCAGTTGTTAACCCAAACTGGAGCAGACCATTGAGCCAATATGAACTTGGCAAGTCAGCAGTTATGTAAGTTGTCTTTTTAATGCATAAATCAAATTTGTTTTGTGAGTTTTAATAAAGTTGCAAGGCTTTTGATAAAGTCACAAACCAGATACGTCTGAGCATATTTAGTAGAGGTCCTCTGAAGGAATAAAAATTGACTAAAGAACAAGAAGCAAAGAGCAGGAATGTTTATTCACAGTGGAGGGATGGGCACCATTGCTTTTCAATATTTATAAATGACCTGGAGTTAGTGTTAAGCAATTGTTGATGACACTAGGTTGTCTATGATGATGACAAAAAATGGATTGCAAAGAGGTTCTAACAGATCTCTTCAAACAGAGAGAAAAGATCATTTTTCCCTTTTCCTCCACCTCCACCACCACCAAGCACTACCAAGAACTTTTCTTTCTGGGAAAAGAATTCCAGAGTCAGTGAGCAGCCTCCAAGAAGGCCTTCTCCTATGTTGCCTCTGCAGGTATCTGCTGTATATTGCCCATGTCTTCATATTCAGCTTTGCAAATCTAAAATTCTCCTTAAAAAAATGAACCAATGCAATTTATACTCTTCTCTCTTCCTCCCAATAGCAGATGAAAAGAGTTTCATGGGACTGTTTTAAAAAGAGATGACATGCACAGTGCTGCTGTACATTTTTGTTGTTGGACTAGGAGAAATGTATATTGTGCTGAGAAACAAGGATATCTGCATGGGGGTGTCTGTGTAAAAGTGTCATATTTTGAGGGTGCATAGGGAGATGCTAGAGTGTTGGCAATAGCTACCAACAAAACAAAACTGGTTAAGCCCTGATTTATATTTATTATAGAAAATGACACATGTGCTTTCTAAATATCAATTGAACTATGCATCTTATGAAAAAACTAAACTCATACATAATTCATGCAGAAACATCTTAAACAGCTATAGTAAATATGATCAAAGTCTCTAATTGTAAAATAGGTTTAGGTTATCTTATGGAAAAAAATTAGGATATCAGGAAAATATATATATGCCAATTCTGTAGTTACCTAAAAGGATGGAGATCCTTTGAGGAAACAAACTTTTGAAACCTCTTGTGCTTCAAAATCTATAATATTTAAAAATGAAAGAGAGAGCTTTGAAGGAATAAAATTCTTGAGGCTTTAATAATATTTTATTTAGATGGAAGAATATATTACCTAAAATTATGAAAAGCAAAATGCACAGCATTATAAAAAGCAAGATGAAATGTAGCAAGCTGTTTGTCCACACATAATATCCAAAATTAATGTGTCACTATTACTTCTCTTGATCTAGACACTATACTTCTATTGATGCAGCCTAAAATAGCATTGGCCTTTTTAGCTGCCGCATCACACTGTTCACTCATGTTCAACTTGTGGTCTACTTGGACTCCTAGATCCCTTTCACACGTAGTTTCATTCAGCCAGGTGTCACCCATCCTATATCTGTGCATTTTATTTTTCCGCCCTAAGTGCAGTACCTTACATTTCTCCGTGTTGAATTTCATTTTGTTAGCTTTGGCCCAGCTTTCTAGTCTATTCAGGTCATTTTGAATCTTGATCCTGTCCTCTGGGGTATTAGCTATTCCCCCTAATTTGGTGTCATCTGCAAATTTGATAAGTATGCTCCCAATTCTGTCATCCAGGTCATTGATAAAGATGTTGAATAGCACTGGGCCCAGGACAGAGCCCTGTGGGACCCCACTGGTCACTTCTCTCCAGGATGAAAAGGAGCCATTGTTGAGCACCCTTTGGGATCGGCCGGTCAACCAATTACAGATCCATTTAACAGTTCCTTTGTCTAGCCCACATTTTACAAGCTTGTTTGCAAGAATGTCATGGGAAACCTTGTCAAAGGCCTTACTGAAATCAAGATATACTACATCCACAGCATTCCCTTCATCTACCAAGCTGGTAATTTTATCAAAGAAAGAGATTAGGTTTGTCTGGCATGACTTCTTTCTCTGAAACCCATGTTGACTTTTTGTGATTATGGCATTGCCTTCTAGATGTTCACAGACTCTCTGTTTAATGATCTGCTCCAGAATCTTTCCTAGTACTGATGCCAGACTAACTGGACGATAATTGTTGGGATCCTCTTTTTTCTCCTTTTTGAAGATGGGGACAACGTTTGCCCTCCTCCAGTCGGCTGGGATCTCTCCTGTTCTCCAGGAGTTTTCAAAGATTATTGCCAATGGCTCCGATATTACATTTGCCAGTTCTTTTAATACCCTTGGATGGAGTTCATCTGGTCCCGGAGACTTAAATTCATTTAGATTAACAAGGTGTTCCTCTACTATCTCTTTACTTATTCTGTGCTGAAATTCCCCTATTCTGTCCTCTGCTCCATTATCCTCAGGTTGAGCACCCTTTGCCTTTTCTGAGAAGACTGAGGCAAAGAAGGTGTTGAGTAATTCTGCCTTTTCTCTGTCTTCTGTTAGCATTTTGCCATCTTCTCCACACAATGGCCCTACCGTTTCCTTCTTCTTCCTTTTGCTGCGGACATATCCAAAAAAGCCCTTTTTATTGTTCTTAACCTCTCTAGCAAGCCTGAGTTCATTCTGCACTTTAGCTTTTCTGACTTTACCCCTCCCTACACATGCCTGCTATTTCTTTGAATTCTTTTTTTGTGATTTCCCCCTTTTTCCATTTCTTATACATGTTCCGTTTCAAACTTAGCTCGGTTGAAAGTTCCTTAGTCATCCATCCTGGTTTCTTGAGACACCTCCCGTTTTTCTTTCTCACTGGAACGGTTTGAAATTGTGCCTTCAGTATCTCTCTTTTGAGAAACTCCCATCCGTCCTGAACTCCTTTATCTTTTAGTATTTCTGACCATGGAATCGCCCTCAATACTTCTCTAAGTTTACTGAAATCCGCTCTCCTAAAGTCTAGGATGCATGTCTGACTATGCCTGGCTTCTCCTTTCCACTGTATAACAAACTCCAGGAGAACATGGTCACTTCCACCTAATGATCCCACTACTTGCACCCCATTAACCAAGTCATCCTTATTGGTTAGGATCAGATCTAAAATAGCTGACTCCCTTGTTGCCTCTTCCACCTTTTGGACCATGAAATTGTCTTCTAGGCAAGTGAGGAATTTGCTAGGCCTTGAGGATTTTGCTGAGTTTGACTTCCAGCAAATATCAGGATAGTTGAAGTCACCCATCACTACTACATCTCTCTTTTCTGACTGTGTGGTCATCTGTTCTAGAAAGATATCATCCAATTCCTCAGTCTGACTTGGGGGTCTGTAGTAGACTCCCACCGTAACATCCTTGTTGTTTCCCTCCCCTTTGATTCTTATCCAGATGCTCTCCACCTGGCTTCCATGATTGATGTCCAGGATCTCTTCACTGGTGTAAATATCTCTGACATATAGTGCTATTCCTCCTCCTTTCCTGTTTGGCCTATTTCTCTTAATAAGCTTATACCCCTCTATTTCCACATTCCAATCATGAGACTCATCCCACCAGGTTTCAGTGAGGCCTATTATATCATATTTGCTTTGTTGTACTAGGAGTTCGAGTTCATCTTGCTTATTTCCCATGCTCTGTGCATTAGTGTAGAGACATCGCAGACCATGGTTCCCTTTTACTTGCTGCCTGTGCAAGTTTTTTTGCCTCCCACTGTTGGGTCCTTGCATTGTTTGCCTTGTTTCCTCTATGTCAGTTTGACTATTTTCGTCATCCCTTTCGCCTTCCTTAATATTGTCTCCCTTCCCCTCGGAACTCAGTTTAAAGCCCTCCTGATCAAGTTCTTGAGACTGTTGGCAAAAACATTTCTTCCAACTGGCGTGAGATGCAACCCGTCTGTTGCAAGAAGTCCCTCCTCATGGAACCGCAGCCCATGATCAAAAAATCCAAATCCTTCTCAGCGGCACCATCTGCGAAGCCAGTTGTTCACATCCGCGATTTTCCTCTCCCTTCCTGGACCATGCCCTTCAACTGGCAGAAGAGACGAGATGACAACCTGTACATCCATTCCTTTCAGCTTCCTACCAAGCGCCTCGTAATCCCTTTTGATGTTCTGAAGGCTGTGTCTTGCAGTATCATTAGTTCCCACGTGGACCAAAAGGAAGGGGTATTTGTCAGTAGGCTTGACCAGTCTTGTCAGCCTCTCTGTCACATCCCGGATCTTTGCACCTGGAAGACAACACACCTCTCGAGACATCTTGTCAGGCCTACAAATCACTGCTTCTGTACCCCTCAGCAAGGAGTCCCCCACTACGACCACACGCCTCTTCCGAGGCTTAGCAGCGACTGTTCCATCGGGTGGGACTCTCAGGCTCCCTTGCTCTGTCCCTGAAGTCTATCCATGCTGCTCTTCTTCATCCTCCTTGATAAGGGAAAGAGCTTCGAATCGATTCTCTAGCTGCAAGCTCCCCGAACAATTCCTTCTTGGCTTACTTCTCTTTGTGACATTCCTCCAGCTGTCTGCCTCCTCTGTTTGGCAAGTGATCTCTTCCACCCTAGCATCTTCCTCTGCGTGGTACTCATCCAAGATGGTTAGTTCTATTGTGTCCAGGAAATCCACTTGTTCCCTAATATGCTGAAATGTAGCTACTCTGGACTCCAGCTGCTGCACTTTCTCCTCCAAGAGTGCTACCAACTTGCACTTGGTGCATGTGAAGTTCTCGACTTCTGTAGGCAAGAAGAGAAACATCCCACAAGAGTTGCAGGTGACTGCAGCAGATCCCTCCTTGTCCATACTGCAAAGTCTTTAGTAATGAATATAACAGTCAATCTACTGGGAATACTTCTTTAAAGGAATGTACTGGCTGCTATCTTACACTTAAAGGGAAGGTTCTATTTCAATATCTGATTCTAACCTGATGCCACTTGAGCAGAGTTGTTGAGTTAAAGAAAACTAAAATTCAGATGTGACTCACAGAAGCTCCGCCCCTTCAGCAATGAGCACACGGTCTCAAAATGGCTGCCAAGCAGCTCCTCTCCTTCTCCTCTCTCTGGCCGGACTGCTCCGGAAGGCTCTGGAAGTTGGTATATAAAGCTAGTCTGCTAGCTCTGCCCCCTAGTGACTCACAGATGTGACTCACAGAAGCTCCGCCCCTTCAGCAATGAGCACACGGTCTCAA